>NC_139590.1:23943278-24108278 GCF_946808225.1 Silurus aristotelis
ACCAGTATTAAAGACTCAGAGATGGAGATGGAGCTGAGACAGTAGCAGGTGCTGATTGTGTTGCTGCTGGTTGTGGTGGTGGTGTAGGTGCTGGTATTGTTGGTGCTGGTGGTATTGGTGATTATGGTGGTGGTGTTGATGCTGGTTCTGATTGTGATGCTGCTGGTTGTGGTGGTGGTGGTGTAGGTGCTGGTACTGTTGGTGCTGGTGGTATTGGTGATTATGGTGGTGGTGTTGATGCTGGTTCTGATTGTGATGCTGCTGGTTGTGGTGGTGGTGTAGGTGCTGGTACTGTTGGTGCTGGTGGTATTGGTGATTATGGTGGTGGTGTTGATGCTGGTGCTGATTGTGTTGCTGCTGGTTTTGGTGGTTGTGTTGGTGGTGTTGTTGCTGATTGTGTTGGTGCTGGTGATTATGGTGGTGTTGGTGATTGTGGTGGTGGTGTTATTTTTACACATGAAATGATTTTATGTCTTGCAGCTCTAATATTTGATGTAAAACCTTTTTCATTCAGATATTCAAATACAAAAATATATCCAGAAACTCTTTATAATCACACTCTTGATGTCACCCAAATGAGGATGAGGTTCCCCTTTTGAGTCTGGTTCCTCTCAAGGTTTCTTCCTCATAACATCTAAGGGAGTTTTTCCTTCACCACAGTCTCCATGGTGCTCATCAGGAATAAATACACACCATTCACCTTCACTGTTGATTTCTGTTGAAGTCAAGTCAAGTTTATTTCTATAAGGCTTTTCACAACAGACATTGGTCCTATAGAAATAAACTTGACTTGACTTGACCCTCTAAAGACCCTCTGCTTTACATCCAGAAGAACTTAACGAGCGATACTGTAAAGTACAATACACATGTGTAAAGAGGGAAATTAAACTGGAGTGAAAAAAAAGAATACCGGATGCTGTACAAAGTCCACTCGCGTCCATATCCTGCTGTTTAAACACTCGCTGAGCTCCACCTTTAAAACCAACAAAAAATTAAAAACAACAATATTCATGGACAGAAACGACCCAAACGCTGGAAACGTCCACAGCGAGATAACTGGAATGTAAATCTATACATTATAATCCGTTTTACGAGAAAAAGGCATCTCGTCTCGTCTCCTGCAAAGAAGCGTAAAAACTTCTGTCCTTTTATAAAGCATTGACACCGGAGACTCCTTCCATTAATGTTCATTAAATAGTAATGATTACACGCGTTGTCACGCATTTCCATCTAACGTTTCCCTGTGAACATTGAAAATATAAAATAAAATCATTTATAATGTACATTATAATGTCATTTATGTGATATATATACAAAACTTGAAACAATCGTTTAAAAACCAGAAAAGATTCATTTCAATAATTATAAAAAAGAAAAAGAAAAAGAAAAGTTGGTCTGGTGCATTCGCTTCTTTTTCTGTTTGGCATTGCTGTGTTTTTTCTACCTGGAGGTGCTGCAGAAATGTGTGTGTGTGTGTGTGTGTGTGTGTGTGTGTGTGTGTGTGTGTGTGTGTGTGTGTGTGTGTGTGTGTGTGTGTGTTTATACAGCTGCAGACCTGTCTCGAGTGCTGCCAGTTTGCAGTCGCCATGCTCTGTGCTGTCACTGTCACTGACTGATGTCCACACCATCACAGCTACCCACTGAGTCCAGTCCCGATGCCAAACTCCACTGCCGTATCGACAGGAAATGCATGTGCACCCAGTTTCCTGTTTCTGGACTGACATTTATCTCACTCGGAGCGTACCAAAAATAACAAACTCGCTTCCCCTTCCCTCCAAGTGGCCTATTCTCAGTAAAACTACATTCCTGGATGCTTCTGTGAACAATGGTAAAAATACAGCACGCAACGCGAGCAGTTTGGCCCGCAGCAAGTGACGACACGTGTGAGACCTTGGACGGCTGAGGGACGTGTGGGTTGCATGAGGACAGAGGCACGCCTGTTTCATCATGTCCATATGGTGTGAAAAGAGGAATCGTAAGGATAACAAAAATAAGTTCTGGTTTGGGAGGAAAAAAGAGAAGAACAGAAAGAGTTATATTTAACTCACACAGTATTATTATTATTATTTATTTTCAAATAACATAATGCAGTTCTCCATTACTAGAGTTGACAGATTGGATGAATGGATGGATGAATGCATTGATTGTATGGATGATTGGATCCATGGATGGAGGTCTGAAGTAGCTAGAAAGATGGATCTTCCCTCCAGACAGACAAGCTGTTAACCTTAATAATTTGGGATTTTTTTTTCAAAAAGTGCAGCAAACCACAAAGAACTGAGAACTGGATAGATGGATGGATGGATGGATGGATGGATGGATGGATGGATGGATGGATGGATGGATGGATGGATGGATGGATGGATGGATGAAGTAAATATATTAATGAAACTGGCAAGAAGATGAAACAATTAATGGAGCAAGAGATGATAGAAAGCATGTATGGAAGTACAGTATGGATGGATAGATGGATGGCAGGATGGATGCTGGATGGATGGTACATAGATGGAGAAAAGAATGGAGGGGTGGATGGAGGAATGTTTAATGTTTCGAAACAAGATGGAAAGAGCTGGCAAGATGAACAAATTGAATCAATGGATGGATGGATGGATGGATGAATGAATGGAGCTTATAACAAGTTAAATCAATTGAGGAATAAATGGAATTGGCAAAAAGATGATTGAATTAATAAATAAATGAATAAATGGACGAATGGATGAACAGATGAATGGATGGATGGCTGGCTGGCTGGCTGGCTGGCTGGCTGGATGGATGGATGGATGGAATTATATATTGTATAAGGTCATAGAAGGATGAATGAACCACTGGAGAGATAAATGAAAATGTTACATATAATATTGGACTTTAAAAAATAAGAATGAATAAATGGGTGGAGGAGGTGAAGAAGGGGAGGGTGGTTGGATGGATAGATGTATGTACACTAATTTGAAGACAAGATAGAAAGAGCTGGAGAGAGGATGAACAGATGGATGGAACCCAAGGACAGGATGGTTGGATAGATGATGGATGGATGAATGTATTTGGTAACTAGATAAATGGAGAGATCAATAGAATAAAGAATAGGTGAATGGATAAATAAATTGATAGATGAGTAGAAGTGGAGCCGGGGTCTTTATAAATTCCTCTCAGCATTGCTGGTTTGGTGTCTGAGTCATTAAATTAGTCACATTCTGTGACTCATAAAGCGTATAACTGAGAACCCAGATAGTGGAACCACACCCATATTCCATGTGTCATTGTGTACAGTTTAGTCACACTGGAGGAAAAAACCACACCTTCAGGGGCGGGGCTTTGAAAGAAAGAGCTAATGTCACCTTGAAAGACGAGTGGTTAGTATTAAAGTGGAAATGAAGTTCATAGGATTCATCTGTGAGACATATAATAGCTGGCTAATATGCAAAATTCATAAAGCCTGATTGATGGAAAACATCAGGATGTCTTTCTGTGTCCTCAAACGTTCAGCTGATGTTCTGGTAGCAACGTTTGGGACAGAAAAGCACCGGACTTATTGAATAAATTATTAAGGATTATTTCACTTTTTATCATTATAGTGACCAGAAGTGAATCATCGCATTGTTTCCGAAGTGCTTTTTATGACAGAACGATTCACATCTGGAGAAGCTCACGAACATCTCCAGCTGTTTACTCAATAGTGCAGAATTTGAGTGAGTCAGGAAAGTCCCTTGCTTTTTTTTCTCCAAACTAAAATATAAAGTGTCAGTATTTGTGAAATTTAACTTGTAAAACATACGTTTTAATTATTATAACTATTATTAGTAGCAGTATTTAGATTATTTTTATCAGTGAACAAAATGAAAAGTATATGCATCAATTCCTCTAGGTTCACTTGCACAGAGTTTTTGAAGGACCTCGACAGGTAGGTTCTTCCAAACATCTTAAAGAGTTAGGCACAGACCTTCTGGAGAAGTAGTTTCCTTAAATCCTTCTGTTTCTTCATGTAGTCCCAGACAGACTCAATGATGTTGAGATCAGGGCTCTGTGGAGGCCAAAACTATCCCTTTCAGGACTCGTTGTTCTTCTCTACACTGAAAATAGTTCTTAATGACACTGGCTGTATGTTTGGGGTTGTTGTCCTGCTGCAGAATTAAGCACATGTTAAACGTTTATTTTGCTTTGAGATCTTGGACTGGGAGAGACATTGCTCTTTGTGTCTTGTTGCTGTGCTCAGTCTTGCCATGGTGTAGGACCTGTTACATGTTACATGTTAATCCTCAACCAGTTTGAAGCTCCTACACAGCCTAGATATAAATATATAGGCTTCTCACACACTTGAGTTCTTATCTCACACACTCAATCCCTCACCTCACACACTCATTTCCTCGCCTTACAGACTCAATCCCTCACCTCACACACTCAATCCCTCACCTCACACACTCAGTTCCTCACTTTACAGACTCAATCCCTCACCTCACACACTCAATTCCTCACCTCACACACTCAATCCCTCACCTCACACACTCAATCCCTCACCTCACACACTCAATTCCTCACCTCACACACTCAATCCCTCACCTCACACACTCAATCCCTCACCTCACACACTCAATTCCTCACCTTACAGACTCAATCCCTCACCTCACACACTCAATTCCTCACCTCACACACTCAATCCCTCACCTCACACACTAAATCCCTCACCTCACACACTCAATTCCTCACCTTACAGACTCAATCCCTCACCTCACACACTCAATTCCTCACCTCACACACTCAATCCCTCACCTCACACTTAATTACTCTCCTTACTCACTCAATCCCTCACCTCACACACTCAATTCCTCACCTCACACACTCAATCCCTCACCTCACACGCTCAATTACTTTCCTTACACACTCAATTCCTTACCTCACACGCTCAATTCCTCACCTTACAGACTCAATCCCTTACCTCACACACTCAATTCTCACCTCACACACTCAATCCCTCACCTCCCACACTTAATTCCTCACACACTCAATCTCTCACCTTACACACTCAATTCCTCACCTCACACAATCAATTCCTCACCTTGCACACACAGTTCCTCACCTTATACACACACATCACATTATAAGTAATTAATATTTTGATTCTTCTTCTTCTTTCGGGTTCTCCCATTAGGCGTCTCCACAGCCGGATCATCCGTCTCCACACCCCCCTCTACATCTGCCTCTTTCACACCAACTACCTGCATGTCTTCCCTCACCACATCCATAAACCTCCTCCTTGGTCTTTGTCATTCTGAATTGGACCAAACCCAGTAGATCCTACATAGATCTACTAAAGATTCCCCCTCTTACTAATAAAAAAAACACAATCCCACAGAAGTGTCATCATTTTTGTGGTCATTCTGTTTACACACACACACAAAGACACAACGGTGGAAAGCGAATGGGAAAGTTTTTCGAGCGTGTAAACAGATCATGGCGCTCCGTGACAGAGCCGTTTACTCGATCCTGAACAGCGAATCCGAATTATACACAGCACATTCCATTCTCTCAATGCTTTACATTCATGTACATCCTGCCCAATCGCTTCCATTTTCAAGGGCACATAGCCCCGCCCCTTTAATCCCCCATAATCCATCTGTTCTCCATTATACTTTACCGCCACTGTTAGTTCTGCGGCCGCACAATAGCCAGAAAGTTCAAACACACACTTCATTCACTTGATACACAAAACAGGAACACACCCACCCAAGCTCTCACTCACTCGCACACACACACACACACACACACACACACACACATACACACTCTCACTCACTTACACACACACACACACACACACACACACACACACACACTCACTCACTCACTCACTCACTAACACATACACACACACACTCTCACTTACTTACACGCACACACACACACACACACACACACACACACACACACACACACACACACACACACTGCTCTCTGTGGAGGTGGTTAAACCAGGGCAGGGTCTGTCCTCCAACCAAAAATGGGTTGACATTAATCTCTCACCCTCGACTATTTAAGGTAACACTGATACTGATGGTGTGTGTGTGTGTGTGTGTGTGTGTGTGTGTGTGTGTGTGTGTGTGTTGCGTCATCTTCTGCCTCCCATGGAAAGGAGGTTGTATTTATATTATGGGTGTGATGGTATTTAATATGATGATGTTAGATGCCTCGGCGCTGTCCAGCTCCGGATTCTGATTGGTTGGCAGGACATTGATGAATTCTCTCTGACAGTCGTGCGGCTGTGAATCTTCTTTGGCTATTATCACACGCTTAGCTGTTTTGATGCACGTTTGCGTTTCTACAGTATCAGGAAACACGTTAAAAAGCATGTCTATATTTAAAGATTTATGTATGTTTATGTCACACGTATGAAAGGAGTCTCCAGTGTCAGCGATTTCTAACAAGTTTTCTCAGTTTCTCTGTAACATGAGAACCTACATGTTTTTCTAAATAGCTTTGGAAGAGAGATGATTCCACTGATGTAACAGAACTAGGATCAGACCGAAAGGGCCTAAGATCAAATCCCCGGCTTGACAAAAAGCCAAATTAGTGTTTAAAAACCTGCTAAGATATTGTGAGTACACTATATTGCCAAAAGTTTGTGGACACCTGAACATAAGATTGGTATGTGCTTCTTTTTGAACATCCTGTTCCACATTTAGTCCCATTTAGTAACATTGTGTTAGTTAAGTCAGGTAGTGATGTAGGTGAGAAGGAGAGGAGGCCTGGGGTGCTGTCAGTGTTCACATTCAGCCCTTGCAGGAGATCTTCCAAATTCCAAAGAACCACCAAACTCAACCCATATAAAGTAAATCTTTATGGCTTTGTTTAGGTCTCCTGGTTCGAGGGAACGAAAAATGTAATGGCTCCCACATCCAAAGACTCATCCAATGCCTCATAATTCATGGTTAAGGTTTGGGGAAGAACCACGTATGTCTGGAAAAGTCAGATGTCCCGACACTTTTACACCCTCTAATGTAGTTCTGGATCAGATGTACTAGTTTCGCCCCCTGCAGGACAGAAACACACTTCGCATTGGACCCAGGCATGTTAGAATCAGTGTAGGTCCAAGAATTCATTTTAAATCTGAAAGTTCAAATTCCAAAACTCTTTTTAAGATTCACGTTGAAACTGCAATAAAGACAAAAAAACCCGGAGCTTTCACGCAGGATTCCTTGAGAAACTCCAGCAGCACAGGACAACATGAGAAATAACCACACGTGTGCTGTGTGTGTGCAGTTTTTGTGTGATTTCGGTGTCTTTTTGTTAAAAAAGAAAAGAAAAAGAAAAGAGTGTAAAGAGGTACCTTTACTTTTTGTAACTTAAACAAATATTATTATTATTATTATTGAAAACTTAATTAGTAATAAACGTTTGGATATATTTCAGAATATTTTTTCAAATAATAGCAATATTATATTTTCAGTGCAATTTTTTAAAATGTTTAATTAATAATAATTATCTTATTTTATTATTATTATTAATTTTTTTTTTCGTCTGAAGCGGAACTTTTCATTAGTAGTTTTCACTCGGTTACAGCACGGAGTTTATTAACCTGTGCACTGTATCCGGAAGTTTGACAAAATATGGCGGATGTTCCGAGCGACGCTCCTCAGCGTGAGATAAAAGAATAGAGTTTAATGTCTTATATATATTTTTTATTGATATTAAATTCTAGTATTTATATTATTTAATAAAAGGACTATTCGCTATTTGTAAAAAATAAAAATGAAAGATTAAATATGTCTGTCAGGAATTTTATTCCTAACTTGCTTATGTTTATCGCTGGTCTGTTTGCGCGGTTTTGTCGCCCCCTGTCTACTTTACAAGGGCACTACAGAGGGTGTCAAGTGCACTTGGTTTATAAAAATGGGAGATTTGGGATTAGGCCTGAGTGACACGTGACAGTTAAGCAGTGTTGTTTCTGTATAAATAATTTTTTTTACGCTATATATATATTTTATTATTATTATTATTATTATTATTAGAAACTTTTAAATAGCAGCACAAAGTGTCATATCTTAATATTAAATTTAGGTAGTAGTAATATATTTATTTGTTTATTATTTTGTTTGTTTATTTATAATAATTTGCATATTATATATTACACTTTTCTAGTTCAGGTTATTCAATTAATCAACTTTAAAAATCCTTAAAAATTGTAATTAAGGTGGTGATTTATTTTTCAGGTAGAATTTAGTTTATTTTGTAGGTTAATGCTTTTTAATTTATTATTATTATTATTATTATTTATTTCCTTTTCTTACATTCTTTCCTGTAGATTGTCCAGGAACCAGCAGTGACCAAGCTGGCAAATCTTCAGCATGTCAGGGATGTCCAAACCAGGCCATATGTTCCTCTGGAGCTCCCAATGCTCCAGATCCTGGTACCTTTTTCAATTCCTCATCATCATCAACCATCTCTGTAATATTTGATTCAGATCATCGTTGTCAGAACGTTCACACTTGTGATTTTTTTTAGGAACATTAATAGAAATTTGACTCGATTTTATATTGTTATGATTTTTTATTCTTCTGTTGTATGTTTATTTTTTTAGCTGTGGAGGAGATCAGGTTGAAGATGTCCACCGTCAAGCACAAGATTGTTGTTCTGTCCGGTAAAGGAGGCGTAGGGAAGAGCACGTTCAGCGCACACTTGGCTCACGCCCTGGCTACTGAGGAATCCACAGAAGTAGGTTCATTTTAATGATAAAGAAATAAAAACAGTGTAAAAGCCACAATGGCGTTTTAGTGCCACCTTTAAAAAGGTAAACAATAAATAAATCTCATAGCCATATGAGAATACAGTAAAAATATGTTGAGAATAAAGATCATAGCGATACCAGAATAAAGATCATATTTAGAGAAAAATCACAGAATTGTACGGAACATTTCACTGGAATCCTCACTTTAGGTTAGGATTTAACTCCTACTTTAACTCCGCATCAGTACTGCGTTATATTCAGTACACGGACACTGCAGTGGGTTACGCCTGCGTGCTATTCCAACAGGAGATGTTTCTCAGGACGAAGTGAGGATGATGATCAAATAAATCGACCATGAAGAAGTTAAACGCCTCGTAATCTGTTTTTTCTTTTTTAAGGTGGCATTAAAACGCCTTCATAAAAAGCAGATAGGGAAAATGAAAACTCTTGACCGCCCCCTAATGACGTACATCGGTATTGCGACCGCTTTGTCAGAATCAGTAATAACTTAATGACCACGTTTACACACACAAAGAACTGCAGCTTCCAGTGCAGGAGAAAGTACAGACATGATATAACAACATATAAGTAGAACAGACAATTAAATAATGCACTTTATACAGAAATATTGTGTAAATGAATGTGCAGATGTTATTTACACGTGTGCAGTTTACTAATGTACCATTGGGATTGTGTGTGTAAACGTGTCAGTTATGATGGACAGTGTGTGGTGTGTAGTAATATTTTAATTGTTCATGCTGAGTAGAGCCTGCAGGGAAAATCTGTTTTTGTGCCTGGGTCTTCTGGTGGACGGTGTTCTGTCGAGAGTGGGCTCAGTGTGTGGGGCCCGAAGTGATTTTCTTAGCGCTTTTCTCCACTCTGGAGGAGTGAAGATCTTGGAGGTTGGGCAGTGGGGCACCTATAATCCTCTCAGCAGTGATGGTCGAGTAGAACTGTTTCAGAAGCTCCTGTGGCAGATTGAATTTCCTGTTGGTGAAGAACGTAGAACCTCTGCTGGCTTTTTTAGCAATGGAGTCAATGTTATTGTCCCACTTCAGGTCCTGAGAGATGGTGGAACCCAGAAACTTGACTGACTCCGCTGTTGTTACGGTGCTGTGTATGATGGTGAGTGGGGAAGTGCTGGTGGATTTCTCCTGAAGTCCACGAATCATCTCCACTGTTTTAAGCGTGTTGAGCTCCAGGTCTTTGTGATGTGGATCTTCTTCAAAGTTTTAGCCCAAACTCGGAGGCACACAATCGTGTGAGACGTCTTTGAATGCAGTAGCCATTAAATCCTTCTTTCACTTGAACCAGGAGACCCAAATCTTCTCCATCTGCTTTACATGTGGAGTGGAAGATCTCCCGTTATTGAGCTCTAGAAGACCTTTTGAGATGAATGTGAACCAGACTTTACTAACACATCTAGAAAATCTAAAGGAACATGTTTTCAGAAGAGTAAAGAGACGGAGGTCTAAGCTGTACAGGGCGCGAATGAAAACAAAAACAGCTTTGTGACTCCTTTTACACAAATCCGTACACATAGAGCTTCAGTTAACACCCACTCAGGGGTCTGTTCCTGTTCTCACTCTGATATAAACACTTCTTTCCTCCGTCACGTTCCGGATATGGACTAGTGTAGAAAAGGAAGAGAAAGAAGCACTGAAACACCGACACTGATTATCCTGGATTTGGTTCTGTGGAAATTTGGCAGGAGGGATAGTGGAACTTTTTTATCCAGGAACAAAGACTTTTACAACAGTAATGAAAGGAATCTGAAGTTCAGATGTTCCTGCAGCATTAACTAAGAATTAATTATTCCTTTGTGTGTGTGTGTGTGTGTGTGTGTGTGTGTGTGTGTGTGTGTGTGTGTGTGTGTGTGTTCTTGGTTATTGAGTTGATGTAATTATGGATGTAATATTTTCCACCACGTCTACACAAGGGTTCTAGTATAGAAGTTAGTGTCTTTGTGTTAGAGTGTGTGTGTTAGAGTGTGTGTAAGAGTGTGTGTGTGTGTTAGAGTGTGTGTAAGAGTGTGTGTGTGTTAGAGGGTGTGTGTTTTCTGTCTCAGGAAAAATACCTGTGATAAGAAACATCCCGTGAGAATTGTTTCATTCTCACTTCCTTCTGATAGTCTGTTGCCTTGACACACACACTCACACGCTCACACGCTCACACACACACACACACACACACACACACACACACACACACACACACGTTGTCGTCGTTTATTTTTTCCGCCTCTCACACACACCCTTGTGTCTAGAACATTTCATGATCCCTGGCTCTTCCAAACACTCCTTCGAAAAGTGCTATCAATAATAACCCACTTCTTCTTCCTTCCTCTTCTTCTTCTTCTTCTTCTTCTTCTTCTTCCTTCGGCTTCTCCCATTAGGAGTCTCTACAGTGGATCATTCGTCTTCACACCCCCCTGTCCTCTACATCTGCCTCTTTCAAAACAACTACCTGCATGTCTTCCCTCCCCTCATCCATAAACCTCTTTCTTGATCTTCCTCTTTTCCTCCTTCCTGGTGGTTCCATCCTCAGAATTCTCCTACTGATATACCCCATGTCCCTCCTCTGCACATGTCCAAACCATCTCAATCTCACCTCCCTCACCTTGTCTCCAAAACGTCCTACATGCGCTGTCCTTCTAATAAACTCATTTCTAATCCTGTCCATCGTCGTCACTCCCAACGAACATCTCAACATCTTCAGCTCTGCTACCTCCAGCTCCACCTTCTGTCTTTTACTCAATGCCACTGTCTCTAATCCATACAACATCTTAGGTCTCACCACAGTCCTATAAACTTTCCCTTTCACTCTCACAGATACTGTTCTATCACAAATCACTCCTGCTATCACTCTTCTCCACCCACTCCACCCTGCCTGCACTCTTTTCTTCACTTCTCTAACACACTCTCCATTACTCTGCACTGTTGACCCCAGGTACCTGAACTCCTCCACCTTCTCCACCTCTTCTCACTGCCCTCCCTCTCATTCACACACATGTACTCTGTCTTACTCCTGCTGACTTTTATTCCCCTTCTCTCCAGCATGTACCTCCACCTCTCCAGGATCTTCTCAACCTGCTCACTACTCTCATCACAAATCACAATATCATCCACAAACATCATAGTCCAGGGAGACTCCTGTCTGACCTAGTCCATCAACCTGTCCATCACCACTGCAAACAGGAAAGGGCTCGGAGCCGATCCTTGATGCAGTCCAACCTCCATCTTGAAACAGTCTGTCGTTTATACTGCACACTGTCCTCATACATGTCCTGCACCACCCTCACATACTTCTCTGACACACCAGACTTCCTCATACAATACCACAACTCCTCTCTCCACCCTGTCGTACGCTTTCTCTAAATCCACAAACACACAATGCAGCTCCTTCTGACCTTCTCTATAACCCACTTATGACATGTTATAAAGTGTCATGTGATATGTTGTTTTTCTTAGATAAAATAAAAAATGTTCGACTAGCAGGAGTCTGATTCGACTCCCAATCTCGATTTCCCACTCGGGTGCTGTAAAATGAGAGTCATTCCTCTCTGGTTATATGGAGCTGCTCAGTGTAGGATTTCACATAGAACAACAACTGAATTAAATTAACAATTAATGCACAATTAATTCTACATTAATTTGTACACTTTATATATAATATACGGTGTATTTATCTAATGATATCTGATAAAAAATTATATATAAATGTAAAAAAAAATTGCTGCTGATTCCTAGGTTAAGTCCTGATGAAACTCTCTGGGGGACCACTAGGGGGCGGATGTGAGCTGGACACGTGTTTGCCCTCTCAGAGTTTCTGCGGCCTGAATTACTACTGTGTCCTTGTGATTAATCTCCGTGTCCAGCAGTAAAGTGATAAAAAGGCTGAATGAGTAGATGATGATGATATATTATCTCATTTATGACACTTTTTATCCAGAGCTACTTGAGAGTTAAGGGCCTTACTCAGGGGCCCAGTGGTGGCAGAATATTGATGCTGAGATGTGAACTCACAACCTTCAGATTTTCATTTTAACCAAGGAGCTACTAGGATAATTTCCACCAATCACAATGCGTTTCACGATATCTAACCTCCCTGTTTTATGATACGTTTCTGTGACGTCTACAAGAAGCTCTGTTATTATGCTCCAAACTTGGTGATGAAGATTTCCTTTGAACATACAAATCCTCCCTCAGCATGAAGAACAGCTTCTCGGCATCCGGACAGTTTGTTTCTCCATGCGTCCGGATGAAAAACGTTGCTCTGCATATCGTAAAAACATCTTCACCAGTAGGAGATTTCTTTCTTGTTCATGCCAGAGCAGTTCAGTAGGATTTAGGTGTAGTGACTGGGCAGGACGTTCCATGAGAGACATCACTCCAGACGTCTGTCTGCTCTCATCGTCTTGTTGTACAATTAAGTCGGTTCCAATGAGCCGCAGTCCAGACAGAACTGCATGGTGGGGAATTGTGAAATGGGAGCCATGTTGGTTTCACTTTCCAGAACCTTCCCTGTGCCAAAACAACCCCAATCCATTAAACCTCCACCTCCATGTGTGAGGGAGTCTGATCACATCTTCTTTGCTCCTCTCCATCTAAAGTTCTTCTGTTAGAGACACAAATGGTTTTTTTGAACGCATTCATCAACTCATTTACTGTCCAAGTGCTATGTGTTTTAGCATTTTTATTGAGTCTCAAAAACCATAAAATTTTCCACACATGTGACAGGTTCTGCAGTTCTCTGACGTTTGACTCTGTAGTAAATATTCAGTAAACAGGAAGTTTGTTGGTTCAGAGGGAAAGTTTTTGTCTGCAGCTATTTTTGTGTACTGGTGAGCGACAGACTGCATTTAGCCAAAAGTGATATTTTTTCTGAAGTGATAAATCGAGTAAACTTCAGCAGGCCTAACACTCTGTAATCTCTTTATCAACATCTCACACACACACACACACACACACACACACACACACACACACACACACACACACACACACACACCAGCTACGTAATTATGAAAAAGTTTCTTTATCTCTCCTAAAGTCTAGGCTCATGTGTGCAAAAGTTTAAAAGGGGTTTGTTCTGTATATAGAAAACATCAACTCTAGAAAAACTTAGAGGTGAGAGGATAAACCAAGGAGCTGAGAGGATCAGATAAAGGGATGAGGTGAGAAGATGTTGGTTTGAATGAGGTAGATGTGGAGGACAGTGTAGTATAGAGACGGATGATCTGCTGTGGCGACCCCTCACGGGAGAAGCCGAAAGAAGAAGAGGTGAGAAGATAAGGTGAAAGTATGAATGGAGGAGCTGAGATGATAAGGTCAGGGGATGAGATGATATGATGAGAAGCTGAATGGATGAGAGTGTGAGATGAAAGAATGAGTGTATGAGGTGAATGGAAGTGAAAAGGTTTTGGGTGAAGCAACAGAAATAGAGGAACAACATGAAAATAACTCTGTACACCAGATGACTGTGGCTTTAGTGGTGAACTTCACCGTCACTGGACCACAGGCCAGGTGTTTATTTTTTATTAGATATTTATTAGATTTTAGTCGCTGTCTGATTCTCTCCTTGTTTTCTTTGCTCCTTTCTTTGTTTCTCCATCCTTTTTTCCTTCCCACTGGAGTTTCTTCTTTCTTCTCTTATTCCTTCCATCCTACCTCCCTTTCTTTAATAAATAAATAAATGTACATTTTAGAACAGAGAACACACAAAGAACCAGAACAAGTTGGATTCGGACCAACAAGTTTTTCAGTGGTGAAAACGTTTAGCTCTGTGCCACGCTGTATCTTTTTTCTCCTCCTTTTTTCAGCTACGCTAAATGTTGCGGAACCTCTATGAAATGAGTTACTTCCTGTTTTCGCCGCCTAATTTTTCTCAAGACAATAAGAATAACAGTATGTTATCACGTGACCTTAAACGCAGATCATCGCTCACAGGTAGCGCTTTTGTTAAACCCTGGTCCAGATGAATCCCGCTTCGCTTTTTCACGCCCTCACCTCAGCTGACACCGAGTGCATCTGCTACGGCCAAAAATACTCAAAATATTCCGTCACGCTGTTCATAAAAAGGAAATGAAGGAAACTATTACTAAAAAGGAAAACAGTCGTCATTTCCGAATTCTGATTATTTTCAGGATTTTTTGTTCTAGATTTACAATTCAGATTTCCAACCAGAGAAAATGATGATTCGTGTTTTCTCCTTTTTAATTCCAGGTGGCTCTGCTGGACGTGGACATCTGTGGACCATCAATACCCAGAATAATGGGGCTGGAGGGAGAGCAGGTACAACACAACGATACAGTCACTGAGAGAGAGAGAGAGAGAGAGAGAGAGAGAGAGAGAGAGAGAGAGAGAGAGAGAGAAAGAGAGAGAGAGAGAGAGAGAGAGAGAGAGAGAGAGAGAGAGAGAGAGAGAGAGAGAGAGAGAGAACAAAAGAAGCATGAGACATAGAGGGAGAGAGACCAGAAGGGATACAGAGAGACAAGGAGAGAGACAAAGCGAGAAGCAGGGAGACAGAGAGACAACGAGAGAAGCCTGAGAATTAGAAAGAGCGAAAAAGAGAAGAAGAGAGAGTGCAAAAAAGAAGCAGTGAAACTAAGGGAAAGGGATATAAAGAGGGAAGCAGCGAGACTGAGGGAAAGAGATATAAAGAGAGAAGCAGCGAGACTGAGGGAAAGAGATATAAAGAGAGAAGCAGCGAGACTGAGGGAGAAAGAGAGAAGCAGCGAGACTGAGGGAAAGAGATATAAAGAGAGAAGCAGCGAGACTAAGGGAAAGAGATAAAGAGAGAAGCAGCGAGACTGAGGGAGAAAGAGAGAAGCAGCGAGACTGAGGGAAAGAGATATAAAGAGAGAAGCAGCGAGACTGAGGGAAAGAGATATAAAGAGAGAAGCAGCGAGACTGAGGGAAAGAGATATAAAGAGAGAAGCAGCGAGACTGAGGGAAAGAGATGAAGAGAGAGACAGGGAGAGAGAGACAGAGAGACAGAGGGGAGGGAATCAGAGACGGATAAATGGAGGGACAGAGAGAAAGAGAGAGATTTATGATGTTAGTTGAAGAGGTTGCTGTTACTGATAATTGGTCCGAGTGTGTTTTCGGGAGGTGACGTGACATCGCACGTTTTTACACACTCTTTAGTGCGTGGCCTTTTGTTCCAAAAAATCCCTTTTATCAGCTGTAAGATGCAGCGATTCTTTCTGCACAAATATACAGGTGCATCTCAATAAATGAGAATATCAATAAAAAGTTGATTTATTTTAGTAATTTTATACAATAAAATTAAACTGGTACATTATATAGATTCATCACACACACACACACACACACACTGATTTATCTCAACTGTTTATTTCTTTTCATTGTGATGATTTCGGCTCACAGCTGATGAAAACCCAAAATTCAGTGTCTCAGAAAAAGTTCAGTATTGGAGACTCGTGGTGTCTCACACTAATCAGCTCATTAACTCCAAACACCTGCAAAGGTTTCACAAAGAGTGGACTGCAGCTGGAGTCTCCACACACAGACGTCTCCATGGGCTACAACTGACTCGTTCCTCGTGTGGAACTGCTTCTGAACCAGAGACAACGTCAGAGGTGTCTTACCTGGACAAAGGACAAAAAGGACTGGACTGTTGCTCAGTGGGTCAAAGTTGTCTTTTCAGATGAAAGGAAAGAAAATTTGCATTTCATGTGGAAATCAAGGCCCCAGAGTCTGGAAGAAGAAGAGAGAAGATGCACAGAATCCAAGCTGCTTGAGGTCCAGTGTAAAGTTCGTACAGTCAGTGGTGGTTTGGGGAGTCGTGTGATCTGCTGGTGTTGGTCCACTGTGTTTTATCAGGCCTTCTACTTCATTCTTCCCTCTGCTGACCAGCTTTATGAAGATGCTAATTTTATTTGGAAATCAGGATTTGGCACCTGCCCACACTGCCAGAAGCACCAGAAGTTAGTTAAATGACCATTGTGTTGGTGTGCTTGACTGGAGCAAACTCACCAGACCTGAACCCCATAGAGAATCTCTGGTGTAGTGTCAAGAGGAACATGAGAAACCTGAGAAAATGAGCTGAAGGCCACTGTCAAAGAAACCTTGGCTTCCATCCCACCTCAGCAGTGCCACAGACTGATCTCCTCCATGCCACAGTCTGATCTCCTCCATGCCACAGTCTGATCTCCTCCATTCCACAGACTGATCTCCTCCATGCCACAGTCTGATCTCCTCCATTCCACAGACTGATCTCCTCCATGCCACAGTCTGATCTCCTCCATTCCACAGACTGATCTCCTCCATGCCACAGTCTGATCTCCTCCATTCCACAGACTGATCTCCTCCATGCCACAGTCTGATCTCCTCCATTCCACAGACTGATCTCCTCCATGCCACAGTCTGATCTCCTCCATTCCACAGACTGATCTCCTCCATGCCACAGTCTGATCTCCTCCATTCCACAGACTGATCTCCTCCATGCCACAGTCTGATCTCCTCCATTCCACAGACTGATCTCCTCCATGCCACAGTCTGATCTCCTCCATTCCACAGACTGATCTCCTCCATGCCACAGTCTGATCTCCTCCATTCCACAGACTGATCTCCTCCATGCCACAGTCTGATCTCCTCCATTCCACAGACTGATCTCCTCCATTCCACAGACTGATCTCCTCCATGCCACAGACTGATCTCCTCCATGCCACAGTCTGATCTCCTCCATGCCACAGACTGATCTCCTCCATTCCACAGACTGATCTCCTCCATGCCACAGTCTGATCTCCTCCATTCCACAGACTGATCTCCTCCATGCCACAGTCTGATCTCCTCCATTCCACAGACTGATCTCCTCCATGCCACAGTCTGATCTCCTCCATTCCACAGACTGATCTCCTCCATGCCACAGTCTGATCTCCTCCATGCCACAGACTGATCTCCTCCATGCCACAGTCTGATCTCCTCCATTCCACAGACTGATCTCCTCCATGCCACAGTCTGATCTCCTCCATTCCACAGACTGACTTCCTCCATGCCACAGACTGATCTCCTCCATGCCACAGTCTGATCTCCTCCATTCCACAGACTGATCTCCTCCATGCCACAGTCTGATCTCCTCCATTCCACCCACAGACTGATCTCCTCCATGCCACAGTCTGATCTCCTCCATTCCACCCACAGACTGATCTCCTCCATGCCACAGTCTGATCTCCTCCATTCCACAGACTGATCTCCTCCATGCCACAGTCTGATCTCCTCCATGCCACAGTCTGATCTCCTCCATTCCACAGACTGATCTCCTCCATGCCACAGTCTGATCTCCTCCATCCCACAGACTGATCTCCTCCATGCCACAGTCTGATCTCCTCCATCCCACAGACTGATCTCCTCCATGCCACAGTCTGATCTCCTCCATTCCACAGACTGATCTCCTCCATGCCACAGTCTGATCTCCTCCATGCCACAGACTGATCTCCTCCATGCCACAGACTGATCTCCTCCATGCCACAGACTGATCTCCTCCATGCCACGCTGAATTAAGTCAGTAATTAAAGCATTAGGAGCTTCGACTAAGTATTGAGTACATGTACATTAAATCAACAGACACAAAAAATGTTTTTTATTGGTCGTATGAAGTATGGAAATGTTTTGAGAGAGTAAATTGGTGTTTTTTTTTTTTATGTGAGCCAAAATCATCAAAATGAAAAGAAATAAATCAGTGTGTGTGTGATGAAAATATATAATGTACCAGTTTCACTTTCTATATAGAATTCCTCAAATAAATCAACTTTATAATGATATTCTCATTTATTGAGATTAAAACAAGTGTCAGTGATTCTGAGATATTGATTTATTTGATCAACTTCCAGTGAACGGCGTTTGTTCTTCATTTTCCTATTTATTTATTTAAAAAAATTTTTAATAACTGGTTATGACATTTCTCTAGAAGTTTCCATTCCACTTTTTTGCTCTCTGTGTTGCTCAATCATGCGTTCAGAGCAGTCATTTCTCACAAACACACGAATCCGCTAAACGCTTTAGAATTTATTCCGTTTTTTTAACGCACGTATGTAAATAGGCAAATATTTTTTGTTGTTTTTCTTTTTCTTTTAAAAGGTCACACTTGACTGGTTTGTAAACGAGTTCCTCTTTTGTGATGTGGCGTGTTTGTGTTCATCAGGAACCACCCTGATCATTACACACCTTTGTTTGCTGTTGCGGTGATGAAAAGTTGATCATCGCTTTCTCTTTATTTATAATTGTGTGTTTGTTCGCTCTCGTTCTGATCTGGTGTGTTAAAGGGAGAAATAAAACCCTGGTGTGTGCTGGAGTGCTTTATTTCTCTTACACCACATCATCCACTTTATATATTTATAGCTAAAGTGTGTTTGTGGTTTCTCATTAAAGAGAGTTTTTGTGATTGATGTGTGTGTGTGTGTGTGTGTGTGTGTGTGTGTGTGTGTAGATTCATCAGAGTGGCTCTGGCTGGTCTCCTGTGGTGAGAATTTGTGATTTAAGTCTTATATTTAATTAATATTTAATGTATTAACACCTTTAAAGCTGAATACATATTTTACAAAGATGAACTGTGTCTGTGTGTGTGTGTGTGTGTGTGTGTGTGTGTGTGTGTGTGTGTGTGTGTTTGTTTTCCTCAGTATGTAGAAGATAACCTGGCCGTGATGTCAATTGGGTTCCTCCTCAACAGTCCTGATGATGCTGTTATCTGGAGAGGGCCGAAAAAGAACGGTAAGGAATGGAGGAAAGTGGGAGAGAAGAGGTGGAGGAGAGAAGGAGTGGAGGAGAGGGGAAGTGGAGGAGAGGGGAGAGAAAATGTAGGGGAGAGGGGAAGTGGAGAAGAGGGGAGAGAAAATGTAGGGGAGAGGGGAGAGAAGGAGTGGAGAAGAGGGGGAGAGAAGGAGTGGAGAAGAGGGGGAGAGAAGGAGTGGAGAAGAGGGGGAGAGAAGGAGTGGAGGAGAGGGGGAGAGCAGAGAGGAGGAGTGGAGGAGGGGGGAGAGGAGGAGTGGAGGAGAGGGGAGAGAAGGAGTGGAGGAGAGGGGAGAGAAGGAGTGGAGGAGAGGGGGAGAGCAGAGAGGTGGAGTGGAGGAGGGGGGAGAGGGGGAGAGAAGGAGTGGAGGAGAGGGGAGAGAAGGAGTGGAGGAGAGGGGGAGAGCAGAGAGGTGGAGTGGAGGAGGGGGGAGAGGGGGAGAGAAGGAGTGGAGGAGAGGGGAGAGAAGGAGTGGAGGAAAGGGGAGAGCAGAGGTGGAGGAGAGGGGACAGGAGGAGTGGAGCAGGGGGAGAGAAGGAGTGGCGGAGGGGGAGAGAAGGAGTGGAGGAGAAGGGGAGAGGAGGAGTGGAGGAGAGGAGGAGTGGAGGAGGGGGGACAGGAGGAGTGGAGGAGGGGGAGAGAAGGAGTGGAGGAGAAGGGGAGAAAATGAGTGGAGGAGAGTGGGAGAAGAGGAGTGGAGGAGAGTGGGAGAGGAGGAGTGGAGGAGAGTGGGAGAGGAGGAGTGGAGGAAAAGGGGGGATAAGGAGTGGAGGAGAAGGGGAGAGGAGGAGTGGAGGAGAGGAGGAGTGGAGGAGGGGGGACAGGAGGAGTGGAGGAGGGGGAGAGAAGGAGTGGAGGAGAAGGGGAGAAAATGAGTGGAGGAGAGTGGGAGAAGAGGAGTGGAGGAGAGTGGGAGAGGAGGAGTGGAGGAGAGTGGGAGAGGAGGAGTGGAGGAAAAGGGGGGATAAGGAGTGGAGGAGAGGGGGAGAGGAGGAGTGGAGGTAAAGGGGGGGATAAGGGGTGGAGGAGAGGGGGAGAGGAGGAAAGGGAAAGAGAAGGAGTGGAGGAGTGAATACAGTCACAGCAGCTGAACTCCATTTCAACTTGTTCTTCTTTGTTGTTCTACTATTCTCAATCTTCTGGTTTTTTCCACCCTTCCTTCCTTGCCATCTACTTCCTCTTTTTTTTCCTTTCTTTTCCTCATCTCCCATGTCTTACTTCTAGTTCTGTACATCTTCATCATCTTCTTCATCATCTTTTCCATCTTATTCTTATTCTTTGATTTCTTCCACACTGTGACTCCTGCACAGTGTAACTGTTTTCTGAACTGCAGGTGGCTTCTGTACCTTAACCTGACACACACACACACACACACACACACACACACACACACACACACACACACACACACACACACACACACACACAGAGGAAATCTTTGATAAACAGGAAGTGTTATGGTATGTCTGCTCTCTTTATTCTGTACATCAGCCACCAAACCACCACCGTTTTACCCCCAAACCCTCAACCTGGTTAGGGCACAAAACCCAGGCGTTTTCAGCTGCAGTGTATTTCTGTTCTATTTCAGTAATATCACAGACTAGAGGGAAGAGAAGAAGAAACAAAGGAAAAGAAAAGAAGGAAAAGAATGAGAAAAGAAGAAAGAAAATGGGGAGAAAATTAAAAGAACAAAAGAATAAAGAGGAGGAAAGAAGGAGATAAGAAAGAAGAAGAAAATATTATATATATACACACACAGATTATAAGGTCTATAAATTCTTGTGAGGTTGTTCATCTCTTACACTCGTCAGGGTTTTCTGATTTCTATAAGTAGTATTTGAAGTGAGTTCACTGGTTTCACTTCCTTTACCACACACACACACACAGTCTGCTTCCTTCACCTGCTACTCCGTGGGTGACAGGGTTCCTTTACAGCATAAAACCCCAGTCATGTCAGAGCTGCGAGTGTGCAGGAGAGAACGTCTTCACTGCAACACAACACACTTATTCTCCAATAACAGCAATGGACACATGTTTCTTCACCGTTCTCGTGAAGAGAAAAAAAAAATTCAACACTGCTTGTTGTGTTATGAACAAAAACACAACGGATGTACAGCTTTACCTCCTGATGAGTTGTTTCTATAGCACAGTGTTGGTCCATTTATTTCACCCCCAGACCTTTAGTGATGTTCTTCCTGAATCATTCCTCCTCTTAATCCCATCATCATCACGCCACGTGTATAGAAAGCGTCAGTATTATAGAGAAGTGCAGTAGAACAGAGCGCTGTGTCACACACAGGATCTCATACAGTGACATCACTAAAGCAAGAAACACAATGAACACAATTCAACACGTCTCCTTTCACTGGAGCCACAACTGCACCTCCACATACCTCATCTCCAGCAGGAGCATCGATATTCACCTCATGACTTCACATGACTTTTTTAAGCTTTTGCAGTTTGCTACAGATGCAGGTTGCGAGCTCTGACTAGTTTGCTCTTTGACCATCCAATCAAACGACATGAAAATGCAGGCGTTATTGTACGTCTGCTAGATGACCCCAGAGGCAGATTCATAATCTGATTGGTTAAAGCAACAGCATGTATGCCACATGGGCTTTAATCTGCTTTTGCCCACACTGAAGTCTCACTGCAGATTTTGACCCCGTAAACAGGCACTACAGGAAGCAGTGTAATAACGAGAATAGACTATTGGGAATAATTGAACAAATATTTATATAAAACATTAAATAAATGTTAAAACGTCATCCAGTGATTCTGATAGAATTTAGGCCAGTAGTGTAGGCCTTGCTGGCCCTGATGGCCTTCCACAATCAGCATCCAGGCTGTTCTACAGTTCATCATGACGGAAGGTTTAGTTGTCGTTTTCTTGGTAAAGGTGAGCGATCGATTATCAGTGTGTTTAACCTCTTGGCTCCTCCCAGCCACAGGAGGACGTCCAAACGAAAGTCGCAGACTGCCGCTTTAATGTTCTCTATAAGAGAATATAAGGAGATATGAACATGGCTCTCTCTTACAGATGATCAGAGCTCTGTGAAACTAGCTTGCAGATGATTTTGGGGAAGTTGAACACAGCAACAGGGAAATATTTTTACTTTTATGATCTCAGAGACTTTTACTGAGCGCTCTAACACCTCAGATGTTTTCGGGGTGTTTATAGACGAGTGAGATCAGAAACCAAGCGTCAAAATTAGATGGTGTCTGTGTTTAGAAAAGAAAAACCAATAATTGAATCGTTTGGTTTGCAGGCGGATTGTTGTGGTGTAAGAAGAATAATTCGCGTTTTATGACACGCATTTGTTTTTATAGTGGCAAAAGATAAATCTTGCATTGACTGTGTGTGTGTGTGTGTGTGTAGGCATGATAAAGCAGTTCCTGAGAGATGTAGACTGGGGTGAGCTGAATTATCTGATCGTGGACACGCCCCCTGGAACCTCTGATGAACATCTGTCTGTAGTGCAGTATCTGAGTGGAGCAGGCATTGATGGAGCTGTTATTATAACTACACCACAGGTACACACACACACACACACACACACACACACACACACACACCACCCTATCACCTTGTGTGAACCAGTTCATACGTTTGTACCTTTGTGAAATTCGCCCAAAATGATCAGTTTTTAAAGAATTATACCGACATCATCTTCAATTCCTCCCCAAACAGGAAGTATCACTGCAGGATGTACGAAAAGAGATCCGTTTCTGTCAGAAAGTGAAGCTGCCCATCATCGGTGTCGTGGAGAACATGAGTGGATTTGTGTGTCCCAAATGCAAGGCGAGTCCATTTTTTGCATACCAGTGCAAAAAAAAAAAAACAACAAAAAAAAGAATGCTTTAAACAACCCAATAGAAAGCCTTTATAAGCTGTAATGTCTAGCCAAAGGTGGTGTTACTAAAGTACAGTACTGACATAGCAGGGTGTACAAACTTTCGTACACGTAAAAACACAACTGCTTTATAAATAATCACAGCAGGTCGCATGTCATGTTCTTGTTTCATATGGTTTTCACACCGCCCACAGATAAACTTCCTTAAATGACAAGCTTCATACACACATACACACACACACACACACACACACACACACACACACACACACACACACACACACACACACACACACATTACATTTTAAATGAAAGTTTAAGATTAGGTTGAATGCCATATTTTTGATGAAAGTGCTTAAATATTTAATAACCTGAAAAAAAAACTAATTATATGACAAAATATACAAATATTACAACTCCGATTCCAAATGACATCCAATTGCTTATCTGGAAACCCACAATCATTTCTAAAAGGTATAAACAGGTTTTGGAGCATCATATGCTTCCATCCAGACGATGTATTTTATGGAAGCCCTGCCATATTTCAGACAATGCTAAACCGCAGACCAGAACAGCACGATAAATGAGTTCTTATAAATCGTTTCCACCATTTTAAACATCATGAAAAGAAAAATACAACAAAGAACAATGAGGACTGTTATGCAGATAGAATTCTGTATCAGACACAAATGAGACAACAATCCTTTCCCTGAACTAAAGCAAATAGTCCCCAGTTCCCAACTTGAACCTGCCTGCCTGCAGCCAGGACCTTTCACAGTTTGAAAAACGTGTCATGAAACGGAAAATACGACAAAGAAGACCCAGGACTGTTAAGCAGCAAGAGACTTTTATTAAACACGAAATGATACAACGTTGTATTCTCAAAACTCTAGCAAATGGTCCTCAGTTTTTTTTAGATGTATACAGACTATTCCCAGATGTATAGGGATTGCTACACAGAGGTAAACATGGCCCTGTCCCAACTTCTTTTTTGCAGCCATGAAATAAACTACATTTACTTTCTTTAGGGCTGTAAATTACGGGGGAAAATAATTCACCAAACAAGGCTTTCTAAAGGGAACTTTTACATTTAGAACGTATCCCAATGATGAAACCAAAGTTGTTTTTGCTGTGTCTGTAATTAATTTGAATCCCATGAAAGCAGTTCTACTCTGAAGTACCACTTGAAATCAAAGCGTGTGTTAGCAGGCGTGTGCAGTTAGCACAGTGAGCCACCACAAATTTAGTAGATCTACAAAAATAAATCAACTGCATGACGACAAAACAAAAAGGAACAAATGAGCTCAGGCTAAAAATGTCGAGATCATAAGAAGAGCAGAGTCGTCTTGCTGGGTTCCGTCTCAGAATCAGAGGAAAATCATTTTAGCGCTCATCACTGCGGAGCCGAGCCCAGTCCTGGGAGGAGAAATCTGTCTCATGCACAGGCCCATGCTAAATTGTCTATCTTAGCTCACAAATATTTTACCACCTCTGCCACCATTGTACCATGTGAAAGACTTTTCTCACCGGCTGGTAACATTGTGCTCAGAAAAGGCAACCAAGATAATTTTTCTTAGTAAATGGTTGAAAGAGAAATAAGAAATGAGGTGATTGTAATGTTATTTCTGTTAGATTATGACCAGTGTTGTATAAAGGTCAGGCGTATGTTTATTAATAATTAACATGCCATGGTTATTGTAGTGATAGGCTCGTGTTTAATAATAAACCAAATGGTTATTGTAGCCTGAATGATAGTAATAGAGATCATTGTTTGAGGCCAAAATTTCATACCTAGCTTGATCGTTTCTCGAGCGCGTTCTCTCAGCCCCGCTGCTGCTACGTGTGTATGATGTATCGCAGCATTACGGAGACGGAGGCGTGTCCTCAGAGTCGCACAGAATACAGATTGACATGGCAGAGGTAGAGCTGTAACTTCCTGCAAACACAACAGAATTTTCAGAAAAAGATGATCTTAAAGGTGTGTTTGTGAAAAGGGTGTGTTAGAAGTCAGAACGCACTTTAGTAAATTGCTGATTTGCTGTTTGTCTGAACCAAACTTTCTGTACTGCATTGAATCGTATTGTGTTGATCAAATGGAAACTGGATCGCACTGACTCGTGATAGAGGTATAATATTATGTGTGTGTGAGGTCAGGAATAAAATCTTGAAGAGTACACAATCATTTCGACTTGCACTATAATTTGCATCCTGTTACTCAGTTACTCAGTGTTTATCCACTGAACTGCAACATGGATTTGGGGGAAAGTGTTTGACAATAATGTAAACAAACAAACCAGCACAGATTTTCAGACGTACATCAGATGTCACTAATCTGATTTATGTTGCTGTGTAAACAGATTATTCTTTGTGTGACTTCTCCAGAGAATTTTATGTAGTAAAAAGCAAGATATTGAGTTTAATTCTAGATCTCAGCTTGGATTTACTTTGCAGCTTTGCTAACCACGGGACTTTCCCTGCAGAAGGAACTTGGTGTTAAATATTGCATTATCTGAACTTTTATCCAAATGCTAATCACTATTTAAACACACCACAATGTAGAAATGCTTGTCTTGGTGTTTATGGTGCTTTCCCAGTCAAATGCTTCCTTGTAGCCTGTGTTTTTTTATTTATTTATTGTATTAAAGGTTTCCTAGAGACATGTCAAAGAAATATCATTACTGTGTCTGACACATTTCACGATCCTTTCCTAACAGAACACGTCTCAGATTTTCCCTCCGACTACAGGAGGAGCTCAGCGCATGTGTGAAGAACTGAGTCTGCCTCTGCTTGGACGAGTTCCTTTGGACCCGCAGATAGGTACGCAAATGCTCAGGCCTATGCTCAGTTCTCCGTTCTGATTGGCCTGAAAGTGTTTATCGCACTGGTTCAAGTCACAGGTTCATATCATTCATCGTTTTCATAGTAACACAGAGTCGCTCGTAAAGTAGTAATAAAAAAAAAGGTTTTTTTTTTACTTTAAGAAAATGACAGCTTATCGCTTTAAATTTGCTTACCACTACTTTACAAAGCGCCGACACTGAAGACTCCTTATTTAAAGGCTATAATATAACAATAAATACTGACACTAAATAATTGTAAATAAAACATTTGGAGTCGTGCTGTTATTGGAAAATAGGCGCCAGTTATGTTTCAATGGAATATAAAACAACTGTATTTCCTGAAAAGTTGGGACAGTGTGTAAAATGTAAATAAAAACCGTGAACAGTGATTCGCAAGTTCGAAGCAGAAGGCATGCGTGAGCTTGATCCAAAAAACGCCGCCATTCTCTCTGCGCCAAAGCTCGTTTAAAAATGTCCTGAGGTGAAGTGGAAATCTGTTCTGTGTTCAGACGAATCTAAATTTGTATTTGATTTTGGAAAGCATGTTTGAGGAATGGGCAGCTTGCCAATTGGGAAAAGCGGCATCAATAATAAACGTTATATACAGGTTTTACAGCGACAGATGCTGCTAGATACTGCGTTTATTACAATATCATTACTGTGTGGTAGAAGAGCCCGGGTGCTGCAGTGGTCTGCCTTCAGTCCAGACCTTTCACCATTTAAAAACAGTGCATCATGAAAAGAAAAACACAACAAAGGAAACCCAGAACTGTATAAGCAGCTAGAATCCTGTGAAGCCACCAGGAAGGAGGAAAAGAGGAAGACCAAGGAGGAGGTTTATGGATGTGGTGAGGGAAGACATGCAGGTAGTTGGTGTGAAAGAGGCAGATGTAGAGGACGGGGGGATGGAGACGGATGATCTGCTGTGGAGACGCCTAATACAGAAGCCCGAAAGAAAAAGAAGAAGAATCCGTTAAGAGAAACGTTTAGGACGACATTCCTCTCCCAGAACTTTAGCAACTAGTCTTTTTCGGATGTATATGAACTAAAGACATGATGCGGCACAGGGGTAAACATGTCCCTCAACTTTTTTGAGACGTGTAAATTTAAAATGATCTGATTTCTTGATTTAAATGGAATATAATCTATTTAAACGTTTGATATGTTTTGTTTTATTGTGAATAGGTTTTAAAAGATTTGCAAATCATTGCATTTTGTTTTTATTAACATTTTACACAGTAAACCATTTACACAGAATTCTGCATCGGTTTTCCATCAAAATCTTTTGTAAATATATATATATAAAATGAAGCACTGCTTCTAAGAAGGAATCCATATTAACCATGTCGTCTGGGTATTCGTGCTACTCAGAATTTAAATCCCGTCACCAGCAGTTTCTACTTCTCTCTTTTTTATAGCGCCCCAGGTTCTGCTTTTGTTAATTGTAATTCTCCTTTTTTTTTCTTTTTTTCTTTAAAGGGCGAAGCTGCGATGAGGGAAAATCTTTCCTGAATGAAGTGCCTGATTCTCCAGCCGCCGCGGCCTATCGGGCTATTGTGCAGAGTACGATCGACACGTGCGCACACACACACACACACACACACACACACACTTCCTGGTTTCTGGTTATTGTGCTGTGTGGGTCATTTCAGGACACACACACACACAAACTGAAAACAGGGGCGTGGTTTTAAAATGCCACAAACTAGTTGAGAAGAGGAGCAGGTTTATGGTTTGTGTCGGTGAATATCTTCCTGTTGAAAGCATTCTATGAATAGTTTTGTTTGGAATTTCTGTTCTTTTAGAACCAGGCAAAGGAATTACAGGCCTTTTGTCGTCTTTTTTTTATGATAATAGAGAAATTTGAAGTTGGGATACAATAATGTATTGATTATACACACTTTTTCGGCCGTCTAGACGCGACATGTTCGTGAGTGAGTATGAGGGCGGAGATTCGGTGGAGGAAGAGAACAGGGTGTGACTGAGTGACTTCTGATTTATCAGACAGGTAGATAAAATGATAACACGGATGGGGATGGTGTCGAATGACAAGTCACACAAACGTGGCCTCGAAACACAAAATCCGCCCACTTCCAAATGTGTCTTCTTCGACAGGGCTAGACACGCCCTCGGAGGCGGGGCTTATACAAGATATTCTCTACAGAGCTGTTAAGTTGGTGCAATCACAGGATAAATCATGAAAGGATATTTCCAGCATTTGGAATAAATGTACCCGTTTGTTAGTTTTGTATATTTCACCGCGTCATAATTCACTCGTTCATCTGCTTTCTGGATCAAATGCGTTTCAGACCGTCGTTGCCCGAACGAGGCAGAGTCGAGAACACTTTCACGTTTCAGTTCCGCGTCGGAGTCGCAGCTCGGCTTTTGCATGTGTTTTGCGTATCAGCACCGAGACACCTGTGGTCACAGCAGGTCTTTACTTCCTGTGCCCTGAATGCTGAATGTTTCTTTTTTCGTCCTGTGTCTCAGTACCTCGTAAAATAACCTCATGCTCGGGTTTCTGTCCAAGAATAAACTCCCTCGTTTGTTTCCCCTCATTCATTCGAATGGGAAGAATTTAGAATCTCAATTCACTCTGCAGTTTCTTTTCTATTATGAATGAGTAATGAACTACTCAGGTCATGTTTCTGTGATTTACCACATCTACTACTTTCCCAGCCCGTTCTTACCCAGGCCTGAGTGTTCCCTAACCACAGCAGCTCCTGACCACAGCTATCTGCCCTCTTTTACATACATTACCTCAAACAGCATACAGTTAACACTTAGCATTAAACTATCATTTATTATCTATTTATAGCAACAACCATAAACACTTTTTTTTCTTTTTATCTGTTCACAACATATTTAATTTATACTTCTGTAAATAATTTTAATATATAACAGTACAATTTATACTATACTAGGCTATAAAACCCATGTGACTGTCGGGAAAGTTACTTGATCTAATTCAAAATCGTCTTTTTTAGGCGCTCGAATTTTACCTACTTTTCTTTATCATGTTTGTGTTTGTTTGTTTTTTTATTATCTGTAGCCTACAAATTTTACAATTGAAAATTATTCCACTTATGCAACAGCTGAGAACCTGATTACAGCCATAAAACCATATTATTAATGACTTTCTTGATCGGAGTATTGTGTGGAACCAGTGCTTTATTGTCAAGGCAGATTGATTCTGAAGTAAACGTGCTGTCGCTCAAAAGCCAGCTCCATGAAGATCTGCTTCCCATTGGTTGTGTGGAAGATCTCCTGCTATAGAGGAGATATATGAGCGTGAAAGCTGACTGCACCCCAGGCCTCCTCACCATCACCTACATCAGCACCTGACTTTACTAACACCATGCTGGATGAATGAATCTCCACAAATCTCAATAAGCTCCTAGTGGAACATCTTCCCAGAAGAGAGGAGGCTATTATAGGAGCGATCAGGGACTGAATGTGGAACAGGATGTTCAAAAAGAAGCACATAGCAAACAGGTTTCCACAAACCTTTCTCCATGTGATGTATATTCTGCTTTGTGTCTTAAAAAAAAGACCATTTCGTCCAGAACCATTTTTCATGAATTCTAACATGACGAGATATCTCCGAGATGCTTGTGATGATTTATTCAGACGATAAACCACACAAATGTGGTTATTCATCTCTCTTTCTCTCACCTAAGTGTCTTTGTGTTATAGCTTCTGACCTTCTTTTAGGGAAATTACGGGGTCACGTGACCGCCGTTTTATTTCTGTTCCCTTTGTAAATATCAAGCCACAGAGTTATTCATCTGCATTACTAATTTGAATCCTGGGTCTGAACTTTTTTTTTAAAGTTTTTTTTGTAGCCCAGCAGACCCTGGAGGATGACGGTTATCACCGTGTAGGTGTTTAGAGGAAGAGTGGGTGCTGTTATAAAACCAGGCTTCGCTTGTGTAAAAGTCTGGGGTGGAAGCAGAGCTGATAAAATCACTTGGTGTTTTAACATCCATAAGCGGATGGAAACCAACTTCCTTTCCAGCCTCTGCAACCTCGATCCACACAATTAATACTTACAGCATAGACTACAAAACCCACGTGACTGTCGAGAAGAGCGCGATGAACTGAAGTTACTTGATCTAAAACTGAATCGTCTGTTTTTTTTATCTGTACAAATTTAATATGCTGCATATACAACAACCGAGAACCTGAACAAATGTATATATGTGTATTTTTATATATATATCTATATATAAGGATTCATGTAAAGCAGCTACCGATGCGATACGATTCACCAGTACTACGATGCGATTTCGATTTGTTCTGCAATTCAACGCAGTACAAATAGTTCACGTTTATTTCTTCAGTTCAGACAAACAGCAAATCATCAATGAACTGAAATGACCTCTAACGCATGACCCTTTCACACACATGCCTTTATAGTGCAGAAAGTAAAAAGATGAAATAAAACCAGATGTTTTTCCTGTTCTGTGTGCAGGAAGTTACAGCTCTACCTCTGCCATGTTAATCTGTATTCTATACGACTCTCAGGACACGCCTCCGTCTCCGCAGTGTTGCGATACGCCGTGTTAAATGACTTCCTTAGTTCCTTTTCTATTGAATTTTTTGTTTACGCTTTTTATTTGTGTTTTTCGTCCCCACAGTGCCGTTAACAATAAACGTTACCATCCTCCTGTTTCAGCATCAAATCAACATGTAAAAATGTTACAGTCGTTTACCTACGATTTTCTATTTATTAAAAAGCCCCATATTGTACGTTTTATTCGTTTACAGTCACTTTTGATGTTTGCTCGCTTTTTTCCTCTCTCTTAAAAAAAAACAAAAATCTGAAGATGTTTCATAGTTTTAGTTCAGCGGCTCTGACGGCAGCTCGTGTGTTCAGGAGAGGAACAGAGAAAGAAACAGCAAAGACCAAACAATACAATATTCATGAAGAATTTCGGAAATTGTGACTCTGTAATTACATACTGTTTTGTTATGTTTTTTTAAATTCTTTATTTTTTTTATGTGCAGTAGCATAAACTTATGAAATACTTTTTTATCTACCATACAATTTTTTTAATTACATTTTTTATTCTAGAAAATGTTCATAATATAAACAAACAATTGTTAATTGTAGGTTCTTGATATATAAAGTGGAGGCTGTAGGAAAAGCATGCTGATTTCTATTAGTAATTAATGTGTAACAGGTGAGAAGTGTGCATGGACTTTCACAATGACATTTTCCATCCACAGAGTAACAGCCATGTGTTTTATACCCCCACAAAGTGTGGACGTAATTGTCTTACATATTCAACCCATGCAAAATTTCATCAACACATTTCTTTCTGAAGACGTAGGGAGGAAGTTATCTTTTCCATTACACTGATTTTTTTTTTTTGACGGGGTTTTCCCTGAAAGACAATTGATCCTGCCAATTCTTCCTTCCAGCCAATTGATTTTCCCTGAAATAATAAAAATAAAAATCGTGTAGTGCAAAGGAAGGGCTGTGTTCAGTTTGCTTTCCACTGAATCTCTGTCCAAAAAGCATTTATTACTGGAGCATTCCCAGAGTGTATGCCAGTGATTGGCTTTCCGGATATACATCCAGTTTAATCAGAGAGATAAAGAGCATAGCAAGAGCAGGCGAGGGGTAAGAGTTGTTCTCGGTAATTAAACCCATAGCTTTTTTTTCTTTTTGACCAGAACCTCCAGAACACACAAAATGTCCCTCATTAATGGGGATGTGGTAGCTCAGTGGTTAAGGCATTGGGCTTTGGATCAGAGGATCACAGGTTCAAATCCCACCACCACCAAGCTGCCACTGCTGGGCCCTTGAGCAAAGCCCTAAAACCCTCCCCTGCTCAGTTGTAAGTCGCTCTGGATAAGGGTGTCTGCCAAATGCCACGAATGTAAATGTAATGATAACGCCATGCTGGTGTGGAGTGATAATCCTGGGTGTGAGATGTTACCGGATGTTGCTGCATGATGTGGTGGTAAATAACAGCCTGTTAAATTCAGCCTCACACGTGGCCTCCAATTATCACCTTCTACCATGGTCCTGTTCCAGCATTTAAATATTACTGCACTGGTTGAGCATACTGCATACTGCATGTTGAGCAAAACTTAATTTTTCTTATTGATTTGTAAATACGGCTCATTAGATCAAGAATTCTGCTGAATACAATCACACATCGAGATAAACTCGTGCTATAAAATGACATTTCTTTACATGGGTTTTCAATAATATATTGAAGCTGTTGAAGTGAACTTCTGGTGCGTTTTTTTTGGGGGGGTTATAATTCTCATTCAAACTGTTTCTTCTCCAGTTCTTCAAATTCATCTTGTGCCTGATGTGGTTTCTAAATCTCCATATACACCGTATAAGTTCTGCCACATGCAGAAATTCTCCATGGAAAATTATACTGAAACTCAATGTTACTATCGAGGTGTTACTATTACAGGTGTTTATAATCTGGACATTCATTTAGAGCGCAGATTCATCTGATCATATGATGCGTGTTCAATGCTCCGAAATCACACCTGAACTCCTTCCAGCCAATTACAATGCATTATTTACACCTGAACTCCTTTCAGCCAATCACAATGCATTATTTACACCTGAACTCCTTCCAGCCAATCACAATCCACTATTCACACCTGAACTCCTTCCAGCCAATCACAATCCTCTATTCACACCTAAACTCCTTCCAGCCAATCACAATCCACTATTCACACCTGAACTCCTTCCAGCCAATCACAATCCTCTATTCACACCTGAACTCCTTCCAGCCAATCACAATCTATTATTCACACCTGAACTCCTTCCAGCCAATCACAATCCACTATTCACACCTGAACTCCTTCCAGCCAATCACAATCCACTATTTACACCTGAGCTCCTTCCAGCCAATCACAATCTATTATTCACACCTAAACTCCTTCCAGCCAATGACAATCTTCTATTCACACCTGAACTCCTTCCAGCCAATCACAATCCACTATTTACACCTGAACTCCTTCCAGCCAATCACAGTCTATTATTCACACCTGAACTCCTTCCAGCCAATCACAATCTTCTATTCACACCTGAACTCCTTCCAGCCAATCACAATCCTCTATTCACACCTGAACTCCTTCCAGCCAATCACAATCCACTATTCACACCTGAACTCCTTCCAGCCAATCACAATGCACTATTCACACCTGAACTCCTTCCAGCCAATCACAATCCACTATTCACACCTGAACTCCTTCCAGCCAATCACAATCCTCTATTCACACCTGAACTCCTTCCAGCCAATCACAATCCACTATTCACACCTGAACTCCTTCCAGCCAATCACAATCTTCTATTCACACCTGAACTCCTTTCAGCCAATCACAATGCATTATTTACACCTGAACTCCTTCCAGCCAATCACAATCCACTATTCACACCTGAACTCCTTCCAGCCAATCACAATCCTCTATTCACACCTAAACTCCTTCCAGCCAATCATAATCCACTATTCACACCTGAACTCCTTCCAGCCAATCACAATCCTCTATTCACACCTGAGCTCCTTCCAGCCAATCACAATCTATTATTCACACCTGAACTCCTTCCAGCCAATCACAATCCACTATTTACACCTGAGCTCCTTCCACCAATCACAATCTATTATTCACACCTAAACTCCTTCCAGCCAATCACAATCTCTTTATTCACACCTGAACTCCTTCCAGCCAATCACAATCCACTATTTACACCTGAACTCCTTCCAGCCAATTACAATCCACTATTCACACCTAAACTCCTTCCAGCCAATCACAATCCACTATTCACACCTGAACTCCTTCCAGCCAATCACAATCCTCTATTCACACCTGAACTCCTTCCAGCCAATCACAATCTATTATTCACACCTGAACTCCTTCCAGCCAATCACAATCCACTATTTACACCTGAGCTCCTTCCAGCCAATCACAATCTATTATTCACACCTAAACTCCTTCCAGCCAATCACAATCTTCTATTCACACCTGAACTCCTTCCAGCCAATCACAATCCACTATTTACACCTGAACTCCTTCCAGCCAATCACAGTCTATTATTCACACCTGAACTCCTTCCAGCCAATCACAATCTTCTATTCACACCTGAACTCCTTCCAGCCAATCACAATCCACTATTCACACCTGAACTCCTTCCAGCCAATCACAATCCTCTATTCACACCTGAACTCCTTCCAGCCAATCACAATCCTCTATTCACACCTGGACTTGTTCCAGCCAATCACAATCCTCTATTCACACCTAAACTCCTTCCAGCCAATCACAGTCTATTATTTACACCTGAACTCCTTCCAGCCAATCACAATCCTCTATTCACACCTGAACATTTCCACACACGTGTCTTGGTTTGGAAATGATTAGCCGTGTGGAAATGTCTCGTCTGGATTACAGCTAGCCGGCGAGTTAGTAAAAATGTTTTGGCGTTATGAAAGTGTGTTAGTAGCACAACAGGCCGCTGAAAAATAGGAAACAGACATGGATGATAGCAGAGTCTCATCAAGAAAACCACGGACAGATTAAAACAAAAAAACAAAGAAAAACAGAAGTGACAGCTGTGAGGAAGTGTGCAGAAAACCAGCATTAGAAATGATCCACTTCATTACAGAAACTAAATCTACCGTATGTACAAGTTATAACTCTCTCTTTTATTTGTTTTTTTCCCAGGTATTAAAGATTATTGTGCTTCAGACAGAAAGACGAACGTAACGAACGAGTGAAGATCAGCACTGGATTACAGTTAGTGGTATAATCCCAATCACTCACTTTGTTTTTCTACGTCACGTCTCTCAACACATTTCCAATCCATACACCAGGCATCTGCAGGACCAGGAGTCATTTCTGCTCCTGAATGTGTCACTGTGTTCCTCTGTGTGAGGAACATCTTCACAAGAACTGTTGTGTAACTGATCTTCGATTTCTCAATAAAACCCTATTTTTGTTATTTACATTCTTCCAGATGTGGAAAACCTTTCCAGCTCAGTCCAAAAGAGTTAAATGAACACTTCCCTTTCAACCATTACTAAACATGAACATGTGCTAATGCTTGAAATCTTCTTCTTTATAAACTAATAGTTTAATACGCTAAAGCACACGACTTTCACTCATCCTTAAAAGTGCAGAATCTTCCCAGACAGTTTCTCCATTCTTATAACGTTTCTATAGCAACAGATGATCCACAAATAATAAACATATAAGACTTTGTGTAATTATTGATCTGGAGGAGGTTTTTTTTCTCTTTTATTCTAAGCTTCTATGGAAGGAGTCTCCAGTGTCAGCACTTTCTAACTTTGTCTTTTTTTTTTTTTTAAAGAAATTCCGGAGCCTCGTAAGAGGAAGTGGACGAGTGTGTATTTAATTCCTCATCAGAACGCAGGTCCGATCTGCGTCTGATCTACAGGTCCCTCGAACTCATTCCATTTTAATTTGCCGTCCAATCTGTGCGTAATGAATATTAATGTGATCAGATTTGTTTGTTTTGTTGTTAACTCGTATTAAAGTTAATTATAGACCCAAAGTCAGACAGTTTCCTCACGCGTGGAAATATGTTTAACAATCTTTATATTTGCAAAACCTTCAACGCAACACACGTTTATTCACAACGTCCTTATTAAAAGGAATTAAAAATAAGCCACTAAAATTTGGTGAACGTTTGTTTTACTGATATCAAATCAGCACCAAGATCTGCGTCCAGCAATTAAAACTGTCCGTGTGGAAACATAGCATGTTTCCTGATGGTTTACATAATTTATAACACCATAATTATTTACAAGAATATTCAGTTTTCATGCTCTATGATGAGTTCGGTTTCATTAATAATAAACGCACATTTGCATAAAGCATCAATATTTCTCCATGTTGATTAGCATATTCAAAACATGAAAAGTATTAATTTAAGGTTCATTTAGAACAGATACAAATATGCGATTATATAGAGGAGCCCCTGGGGTGCAGTCAGTTCAGTTGGAGCTCTATAGCAGGAGATCTTCCAGGAACATAGTCATGCTGGAACAGGTTCAAGTTCATTCTACATCATCCAGAGGCTTTTGGGGAGGAACGTGGATGGAAAGGGCAGATGTCCCAATACTTTTGGCTGTATAGTGTATCTAGAACATATGTAGATAATTTCATCATGTTTCATTTGTTTCCTGTTCCTGGATGACTTTCAGAAATGTCACAGCAACAATAAACATGGGGCATCTGGAAAGAAAAAAAAACTTTGAGAAGGTTTGAACTTTCCAGGAAAAAATATAGCAGGTGTGAAGGAGAAGCTTCTAAACCATTTTATTGTGTGAATATGAGACGGACTGCGGATACGACGGTGGGAACTTTCCCTTCTGTACTTTCTGTGTTTGTAGCGAATAAATCAGGAGGTTGAATTTTACACATTATTATTATTATTATTGTTATTATTATTATTATTATTATTACCCAGTGTCAATTTTATATATATATATATATATATATGTATACAATTTATATAAAATAGATAATAAATTATTTCAATAAATGAAAACAAAAGAACACTGTATGTTTGCATAATTGTATTTTTGGGATCTTTTTATTAGGTTTTTTTTTTTTTTTCTTTCCTTTAATGGCAAAATATTATTAATTATGATTATAATAAATTATATAAATAATTTCTTTAAAATTCACTCCTCTGAAAAAAGCTTTTGTGTGTGTGTGTGTGTGTGTGTGTGTGTGTGTGTGTGTGTGTGTGTGTGTGTGTGTTCAGTTCTTTAATGGTGTATTGGATAATTTAAGGTTCTCAGCTTCCAAAATAAATTGTACTTGGATTAAAGTCGTGTGTTGTTAAATCCCGCTAGATGAACCCTCTACAGGCGCCTGGACATGTTAATCCAGTAACACACATACAGTCTTCAAGAAAAGGGTTCTACACTTCTAAGCTTCTAAAAATTGATGAACCATGATTTGTAGGGTTCTAGATCCTTCAAGGCTTCTTTGCAACATGTATTGGTTCGTCAAAGGTTCTTTAAATGTTCCAGTTTTAGTACAGCCTTTTTTAGAAGCCGTGTTCCTTTTATTTATCCAGTAAACCTTCAGCAAACCCTTTGAGAACATATTCTCCTCAGAAGGTGTATACAGATGCTCTTCAAGGTTCTACACTCTGTCTGATTGAATTATATGTAACTTTGTGTTCTTTGAGATAAAATGTTTCACTACGGTTGGATTTGGTTTCAGCACTTTAGAAGAAAACACAGTTTCAGGTGTTCAGTCAGAGTGAACTGTTTCAAAATGAATGGTTTTAATGGAGCTGAATAATTTTTGGACACATGACACCTTGTTTGAAGTTCTCGGGGTTTTCCGCAACTCCACTGAGACGATTTCAAGAATTTCTTGCATCAGTGAAAGTCATTACGAGAGCTGAGTCTGGTGTCTGTAACGGCTTTGTCATGTACCATTGTTTCTGTTTCCTCTAGTTTAATATTTCTGCATTTCTGATGTTAATAATAATGAAGTTCTCGTGTATTCGAGCCCCAGTGCAGCTCTGATCTCAGAATCGACGATCCCGGATTAGCATATGAATCGTCTGATGATTTTTATACGCCACATCACTGCGATGGCATCGAACTTCCCATTTCTCCTGTACATCCAATTTCTAGTCTGAAAAAAAAGTGAAGTGAGATCAAGCCGTCCTCTTGGCCGTGTTCGTCAGAGTGTTTCTCTGATTTGGGAAAAGAACATGTGAAACTCTCCGAGCCGTGCAGGCCAGAGATCATCAATGCTTTGGTGCTGGTTGCTTTTTATAACGGTTCTTCCCACCAAACCCTTCGGTTCAGTCTGGCTACAGAAGGTCTTGGATGCTCCGTGGAAATTCTATAAAGAGCACCAAGCGTTTCGGGTGGAATCATGGTGCCTTTCCAAGAGGTTCTCTTTGAGGTGCGGAGGGTTCTCCAGCAGGTGAACCCAAAACTCCTTCCTTTGCTTCTAACCCAATTTGTGGAGGCTCAGATCTTCTCAGCTCAGTACTATCAGAGCTTGTTTTTTTCCGAGGACCTGAACAACGTGGATGTGGACGATTTGGCCAGAAGGCTTGCTCTTCCTGTGTGGGAAAAATGGGATGCCAGTCGGGTAATCCTCTCTGCAGCGCTCCTGGAGAACGAGCCCGAGATCCATGGTACGATTGGCTTCTTATCAGAATGATTGTATTGATCTATTATTTGTTCATGTTATTAAAAGTATTTATATTTATATTATTATATTTTATATATTCCCAGAAGGCCACGGGGAAAAGTCATAATGAAACTAAAGCTAACTTGACAAGTGTGTTTTTATTTTTTTCCCCTGCCAGGAAAACTGAACCCTGGCACAGAATGCAGCTTGTCCTGTCTGGCAGCTTAAAATAATAAGCGTCTTATAATCAGATATGTCTTTCAAATCGTACTTTCGTTACTGGGTTAAGGCCATCGTGCCCGGTGTGGTTCATCAACATGTCAGGGCAACGACGAGGGTGAAATAAAACCTAGCCTGGGAGAATGTTTTGGTGTTTTCTGGCAGAAAATTGAAGCACATTAAAGTGTAATGACATCAGGCTGCAGTGGTTGTGGGCTCGATGTGAGTTTTAGGGCCGTGCTGCATGATGGGAACCAGCACTAACATAGAGGGAAATTATGTGGGCAAATATTTATCGAGGTGTTTGACTAATATTTAGGAGAAGTGCATGAAAAAATGCTTGTGTGTGTGTGTGTGTGTGTGTGTGTGTGTGTGTGTGTGTGTGTGTGTGTGTGTACTGAGACCCACAGATTTATAACTAGACACAAACATCCATATATCCAAGCAAAAAGTAGGGGGACATCCGCATTTTCCAGACAGGAGAAAGTTTTTATTACTTTCTAATTATTTACTTTTCCTGTCACTCAGCAGCTCCTGCCCACAGCTACCTGCCCCCTTCTACACACTTCAGCTCACACACAGACACTACAGTGCACTCACACACTCATACTCACACTCTTAGTAAATATCAGCAGAGAAGGCAGTGTGTGGGCGTGCACAATAATAGGCATCCTTCTAGTCCCTGTTTTGAAGTTTGACAAAATTCAAGACGTTTTGTTGAAACGCCCCAGATTTTGATTCGAGTTGATCAGGATTCGAATTAACGTATTGATTTTTTCTTCTTGTGAAATCTAAATCAGATGTTGCTTTTTATCTTTTTGTATTGAAATCTAAAATAAATGCATTCCCTTTTATAAAGATTATAAAATGATCTATCAGGACGCTTCATCAGCTGCGTACTCCGTATTGTTCCTGCGCTGCTTCTTCCTCAAACCGTCACCACAAAGCTGGAGGCACACGATGGTATTGAACCTCTTTTGATGTGGCAGCATGAAATTTTCCCTTCACAAATCTGTTCCAGCACCACAATGCTCCTCTGCACAAAGCCCGGTCTGTGAAGATCTGCTGGAAGTGTGTGGAAGATCTATCGAGCTGCTGTAGAGCTCCAACCCTATTGAACACATTTGGGATGATCTGGACTGCTCACTGCACCTCCTCCTTCTCCACACCTACTGTATATCAGTACCTGACTTTATAAATGAATCTCCTCAAGCACACACTAAAATCTGGTGGAACATCTTCCCAGAAGAGTGGAGGTTATTGTAGCAGGAAATGAAGACTAAATCTGAAATGGGTTGATGTTCACAAAGAAGCACATACTAATCTTATGGTCAGGTGTCCACCAACCATATGAGTATAGATACACAGACGGACACAATATGGCTGAAAGTATGTGCACCCCTGACCATCATGTCCATGCATAATTCTTCTCAAACCGTCTCAATAAAAGTAGTATAGAATGTGTTTGTATTCTGAAGCATTACAATTTTGTAAACCACGAAGAAATCCTACTTAGTTCTTAATTTCACCTGAACACGTTTGGAATGACCAGGAATCTCCTGGACATTGGAATTGGATGACAGTAATCCCCCACAGCCACGCCCCTCCACAAACACCCCGAAAAATTGTAGCAAAGTGTGAAATAAATCGGGAAATGAGATGTTCAAGGTCACGTGTAACACTTTTGACAGATGTTGATGCATATGCAAATGGCTTTATGAAGTATTTGCATTGTCTCTCTGTGTACCTGTGTGATGATGAACCTGCTGCAGTGTGTTTGTGTGAGTAGAAGTGAGTAAAAGCTCCACACTGCGCCACATTGCGCCACACCAGACGCTTAAATGTGAAAGTAAAACCAGAGCGAACCCAAAAGCGCGCACCAGACTGCGCCTTGTTCAGTACCCGGAGAGACCACAGGCAGAGAAACAAAGCTTCCTTTCTTACCAAAACCCACTAGCATGAAAAACAGAGGACGTTCTGCACTATAACATGGAGCTGCGCTCTACAACAGGTAGAAAATCGTATTATTTTTAGACCTAAATAATTTCATGCGTGTTTAACGCAATGGATACGATGGAAGCATTTGTGTTTGCGTATCCATCCGAAACTTGTGATTTATTCGAGAAGATCTTTTTTTTTTTTACTTTCCGACATGGTTTATTTCCATAAACTGCTTTTTTTTATTTTTTCTTCATTTTTTCTTCATTTGTAATTTATTATTTGGAACATGCGTCTTTTTCTTTTGCGCCTCTTTGTTCTTCACCGGAAAATAAAACCGTCGTGTGATTGTTTCATGGTCGGTATGGAGACCCCCAGGTGGTGGATGGTCACCTGGACCTGGAGTGCGCAGGTTCTGTTTGGATCACAAAAACGCGTTGCGCACATCAGGAACTTTCTATTTAAACCTGCACTCATGCGTCCATTTATTAATTTATTGTGCTGCAGAGGAACTGATGTCCTACTGGTGGTAATGGTGCTATTCAGGGTGAGGATGATGAAGAAATTGAGGAGGAGGATTAGGAGAGGTGGAGAGGTGCTTTCCAATGCTTTCATTTTTCCCAAACTGTTTTGTGCGTCTCCTAAAACCAGGCTATTTATACAAGTGAAAGTGAAAATTATTTCATGTAACATAATGGAGTTATTTCTGGATTATTAGGAGGCAGTTTTTGGATACACGGAAGCTTTAGGAGCTTTAGGAGCTTCTTTGTGTTGAATTTTAGGGGTGCTTTATGCTTTAGGGCACATTTTTGTCTTGCACAGTTTGAGGGTATTTTCTTTGATCTTTTAGGTGATTTCTGGACAGAGTACAGCACAATGTGGAGTTTTTTCGACAGTTAAGAGGTACATTGTTGTTGTAAAGGTGTGTTGCACTGTTAAAGGGTATATCTGATCTTTTAGCTGGTTTTTGGATGGTTTACGGGTACAGTGTGGAGTTATTCGGACAGTTTATAGGAACATTGCGTTCCTAATGGGTTGTTTTGAACAGTAAAAGGTAACATTGCTTCTTTAAGTGGTTTATTGAACAGTGGGTATGTTTTTAGGGGCGCTTTGGGTAGTTAAGAGGGAACATTGTTGTGTTAAAAGGGTTTCTGGTTCCTTGATGTTCACACCATGCAGAACCTGTTCTGATCCTGTCACAAGAACACACACAGACCCTGGTGAAGAAAGCCCATCAGTGTCTTTAATGTCTTAGATGGTTTTAAAAGAACTTTAAACCACCCTCCATGGTGCTAAGGAACTGTTACTCCTGCAGCAGTGAGTCTGTTTTGGAAACATTACAGGAGAGCGGCGAGAGGGTAGTGCGATCAGCTGAGTGTCCCATCTACATTAAACTGCCAGTGTATTTACAATGAGCAGTGCTGGACCTGCAGGACCAGGAAGACTGTGAAGGCCTTCAGGCTGCCCAACACTAGACTGTTCTATTGCACTTTTGCTTTCTGAAAGGTCACAAACAGAGAATTTCTGTACAGAACAGAGAAGCTTCTTCTCACATGCCATTTGGACCTGGGAATTCAACTATTTTTAACCAGGGAAACTTCTAGAGCTTGCACTTGTCTGCACAACACGCATTACCTCAGCCTCGTTTATCTACAGCACATATTACACACATTTCTCGAATGGACACATTTGCAGTTTGTTAAATTACAGTTATACTGTTTCTGCCACTGAGGATTTGCATTCCTTATATTATAGTTCATATGTTTATATCTTTCTGCTTTCCTATTTGTAAAGAACTAAATACTTTTTTAATTAGATTTTTATTTAACAACCATTGAAAAATGTGTCCCGTACTTATCCACAGAGATCCAGAAAAAAGTAGGGTTTATATTAATTTCGATGGTAAATACTTCTGTGTCCAGATGAACTGGAACACGGCTAAGATTTCTGATATTAATGGGATTTGTGATATTTTCGGGAAACCTACGGTTTGCGTTGCGTCTTTTCTGGACTTCTGTGGAAACATTTACGAGACACCATTTTTTCTTAACAGTGTATTTATTTAGTTTTACCGTGTACCACGGAACTGAGCTCTGAAACAAGTACTCCATTATGTTTATATTTTAGAATCTGCTCACTGGGTTATGAATAGTGACAATTAAATCATGTCTTTATGGAGCTTGTGCATTTTTCTTCACATTGTTCATTTATTTTTTTATTTGAGTTGCCAAGAGATTTTCTTTGCAGGAATAATAATAGCAGGAGGTTCATTCTTATTAGGAGGTACTTTATAGTCATAAGAGGCAGTAGCAGTAAATGGTAGTAGCAGTGAGAGGCAGTAGCAGTTAGAGACAGTAGAAGTAAGAGGCAGTAGAAGTAAGAGGCAGTAACAGTAAGAGGCAGCAGAAGTAAGAGGCAGTAGAAGTAAAAGGCAGTAACAGTATGAGGCAGTAGAAGTAAAAGGCAGTAACAGTAAGAGGCAGTAGCAGTGAGAGGCAGTAGCAGAAGGAGGCAGTAGAAGTGAGAGGCTGTAACAGTAAGAGGCAGTAGAAGTAAGAGGCAGTAACAGTAAGCGGCAGTAGAAGTGAGAGGCAGTAGCAGTAAGAGGCAGTAGCAGTAAAAGGGAGTAGCAGTGAGAGGCAGTATAAGTGAGAGGAAGTAACAGTAAGAGGCAGTAGAAGTGAGAGGCAGTAGCAGTGAGAGGCAGTAGAAGTAAGAGGCAGTAGAAGTGAGAGGCAGTAGCAATGAGAGGCGGTAGAAGTAAGAGGCAGTAGCAATGAGAGGCGGTAGAAGTAAGAGGCAGTAGCAGTGAGAGGCAGTAGAAGTAAGAGGCAGTAGCAGTGAGAGGCAGTAGAAGTAAGAGGCAGTAGCAGTGAGAGGCAGTAGAAGTAAGAGGCAGTATCAGTGAGAGGCAGTAGAAGTAAGAGGCAGTAGCAGTGAGAGGCAGTAGAAGTAAGAGGCAGTATCAGTGAGAGGCAGTAGCAGTAAGAAGCAGTAGAAAGAAAGATGCAGTAACAGTGAGAGGCAGTGTCAGTAAGAGGCAGTATTATTGAGAGGCTGCAGCGGTGAGAGGCAGTGGCAGTAAGAGGCAGTAGAAGTGAGAGGCAGCAGCAGTGAAAGGCAGTAGAAGTAAGAGGCAGTGGAAGTAAGAGGCAGTAGCAGTGAGAGGCAGTGGAAGTAAGAGGCAGTGGGAGTAAGAGGCAGTGGCAGTAAGAAGCAGTAGAAGTGAGAGGCAGCAGCAGTGAGAGGCAGTGGCAGTAAGAGGCAGTAGCAGTGAGAGGCAGTAGAAGTAAGAGGCAGTGGAAGTAAGAGGCAGTAGCATTGAGAGGCAGTGGCAGTAAGAGGCATCATAGGAACATTGTACGTGTACAGTATGGAGAAATGTTAATGTAGAGTGCAGTGTTTATGAGTAGAGTTAAATTGACTGAGTTTGATGTAAAGATCATCATTTATTAATAAAGTTTAGTAGGTTTACAGCTGAGGGAAGGAAACGGTTCCTGAGTCTTCTGGTGTGAGAGCAGAGGCTCCTGTATCACCCCTGTATCATCAATGAATCCTGTTTGTGTTCCCTTAGACCATGAAAACATCATGACCAGTGTGGATCCAGTGGAAACTATACCTGGTAAATGTTTGCGATCTCTAAAAAAAAAACTATATGTTTCCTGATGTTTTTTTCCGCTGAAAAATGCAGGAGTGTTTTTGTGTTTTTATTAAAAAAAAAAACAAAAAAAAAAACAGATCAGCTACTGGACCTGATCGCCTCCATTCCAATTGAAGAATTTCCGTTTGAAGAATATCTCGGTCAGTTCCACATTTCAGCTCATACAGAAACATCTACGATTCAGCATGTGGAGAAAGTCTTTTAACACCCTTTTTCTTTTCTTTTTTACATTAGATTCATCTTACTCGGAAGAGGTCTGGAACGATATCCCAGGTTGGGAAAAGTTTCAGGATGTTTATGATCCACTGATGGTGAATTGGGGAGTGATTTGGTTTTGCTTGTATTTTAGGCCACTAAAAATAGACTTGTTTTTTCTCTTTCCTTCTCTCTTTTCTCAGATGGATCAGATGAAAAATTCACGCTGGTATGTCAAACATGTGATGAGAATCCAGATGCGAGGAAAAGGAAGCGTGGAGGTAAATACTCATTAATTACATTTCTTTTTCATTTGCTCTTTTGTCAGTGGTCCTTTCGGTTAGCCAACATGTGAGGTGTGGGTGTGTTTGTGTTCTCAGTAGTGAATGAAAGACCAAAGACGAAGATGCCTTGCCCTAAACGTAGAAAAAAAGGTGAGCCCAGGATTTAAAAAAAGGTCACTGCCAAAGCGATGAAATGCTGTTCATACACTTATTCCATCGTATAAAGTGATCTGTTTAATCGGTAATCCCCTTTTTTTCCTTGTTGTGTTTTGTCACACAATTAGCCCCCTTGAGCTCTGAACCCCCCACTGAAGTGAAAATGGCCGTTCAGGGAGGGGATTTCCACGTCTCTAGCGTGCCCTCGTTTGTACACTTCCCCTTAAGGATCTCCACCGCCGCCTCTCTGATGCCACCTGGTGAACACGAGCTCCATTGTTTTGCTTTCATTTCCCATGGCAGGTTTTATTCGCATTCTCATCGCATTTTAATTTCACTCTTCAGGTGCACCAGCGATGCAGATCATACAAACGTTCAATCCTCTCTCTCCTCTGCCAGGCATTCTTCCAGTAGGTGCCACCTATGTCCTGGGTGAGTCATGAGTTTCATTACTCTACCTCGGTTTTTATCTCCATGTCACTGACTTAAAAACTCTGTCTTTATTACCTGTAGTTTCACCACAACCTCTCGCTCCGTTGCCAGTGACTCAGATCGCCCCTTTGTCTCCTGGTGAGTAACAAACAAGAAACGCTCTGTGTGAACGATTTATCACGGCGGAATCTAAACATAGATTGCACATTAGGTGTTCAAAATCAAACATAAGTTATTCATCAGACATTCCAACGTGATGCTTCGGTGTTCTGTTTCAAAATGATCGTTGCAACGATAATTTGCTCCTATAAACTCCTCTGGGCAGATGTTCCACTAGATTCCGCATTTCACATTCATCCCAAAGGTGTTTAGTAGGGTTTAAAGCTCGAAAACCGGCATCCCTGGAAGAGTTTCGGAAGACTTTTGATGAACTCCAAAACATTCGGTGACTTGTGCATGACGATCGTCGGAGAACAATCCACAACATTCATGCCGTTGTCGGTGTGTCATACGGAACAGTCTAGGCGATCCTCTTCATGTGCGTTTCAAACATGCGCCCTGTTGCTGCCGAGTTCGTCCCCAGGCTGCTGACCAGGGAGCAGAAGGAACACCGCGTCAAAGTCGAGGCTCGTTACAGGTGACGAATCTCGCGGCTCGACCAGGTGCACGCTCGTCGTCTTTTTTTAGACATTCGCTGCGTTGTGCGTCGAGAAATCGTCTCCAGATGGTCAATAGCGAGTTCCACTGGCAGGTTTTAAGGAAGGACGTTCGGCGAAAGCGATTTTTTGATACCACCTCGTATGTGTAATAACTATCAACTCTGCTTTTCTTTTCTTTCTTCAGTCAGTGGAACAGTGGCTCCTGTAGAGCTCAGCATGTCCATTCATCCTGCAAGCTCGCAATCGGACAGCGCCAGTAGGGGGCAGTCTCCATCCCAACCAGCTCCTATTTCACCCATTAAAGGTAGAACTACTTTTATTGACTTTTAATAACATATTTGGTATTTTACTGGATTTTATTAGTGTATAATGCCAATTTTTTTATTTTGTCTGCAGGCAAACCACCTTCCAAAGAGTATCTTCCTGCAACTCAGGACATCAAGAAGATCCCAGCAATATCAAGTGAGAAAAAATTAAGAAAGCCACTTTTAGGAAATCTCATCTGTAATAATATCTAACGGTGCGTTTCTTACTCAGAGAACGTTCAAGACTTTATCGTGGCCTTAAAGACGCACGTGAGGGAAAAGTGCAATGTGATGGAAGGAGGAATGAAGATGCAGTCTCACTACATAGACACTCCACTGGTGCAGAGGAAGCTTATTATCAGGACCGGCAAGAATGCAAACAAATGCTTAGAGAAGGAACTCGTGGTGCTCAGCGACTCCGAACGAAAGAAAGCCATGGTGCACAGAAGCCATGTTTTCCACAACTCCAATAACAAGCACCTGATCACCATTCTTGGGAAAGCTGGCATGGGAAAGAGCACGTTTATCCGGCGTTTAGCCTTAGACTGGTCCACCGGTGGCCTTCAGCAGTTCCAGTTTATCTTCTTGCTCAATTGCAAGGTTCTCAATCTGACTCAGGGGAAATTCAGTCTGAAGAGTTTACTATTCCAGTCATCCATGTCTCCTCGGTGTGGAGATCCGGAGGCTGTCTTCAAACACCTTCTCGCCTTTCCAGAGGACGTTCTTGTCGTTTTCGACAGTTTTGATGACATGAAAGACCTTGAAGGCCTTCTTCAATCGCCCGCTACCTCATCCACAGAAGGCAACTACAGTATCAGGCAGCTGTTTTCTGGTTTGTTCCAGAAAAAGATTCTCTCGGGTTGCACGCTTTTGATGGCTACGCGCCCGCGAGACGTTTTGAATCAGCTGCTTCGTAAAGTCGACAGTATCTTGGAGGTCTGCTGGTTTTCTGCAAAGGACATAGAAATGTACATTTCAAACTATTTTGGGGAGGCTTCAGAGAAAGAGGATGTGCTGCGAAAAATCCAAAGCCAAAAATACATTTTCAGCTTGTGCTCCAACCCGCTGCTGTGTCGCCTCACATGCTTTTTATCAGAGCACCAACAAAGCAACAGTTTGCCATCGACTCTAACGGATTTATACCAAAGAGTCCTCAGTCAGTATCTAGAGCTGAATGAGAACCTTCAAGGATCCAAACAGGACATCAGTCAGTTGTGTAACACTGCATGGGACGGATTTAAGACTCAAAACTCCCTGTTCAACCAAAATCAGAACAAAAACCTGGTAGATTCTGGACTCAGCTCTGGGATTCTCAGGACACATGGAGGATGTGAAGAAACTGGCAACAACCAGGTCACTTATTTTTCCGATCTTTTTGTTCAGAGCCTTCTAAGTGCCCTGCTTTTGGTACATTCCAGTGAGTTGAATGATAAAATGCTGCTGGCACACACCACATTTCACCAACGGAAAAGAAAACCTCAAGGAGAATGGCAAGATGTTCTGCAACGGTTCGTGATAGGATTACTGTTCCAGAAAAACGCCCCGCCCGCATGTAGGGATTTCCAAAGTGGTACTGACCTTCAGGCCAAAAGAAAAGCAGTGGAAGTCCATCTGGAGAATCTGAAACCAGGCGAGATGATTCCCAGCAGGTTACTGGAACTGTTTCACTGTGTGTACGAGTCAAGAAATATCAAACTCGCCAAACTTCTGCTGAAAAACCTTCCAGATAATTTGTCATTTTGTGGAGCTCAGCTCTCTCCGGTGGACGTCTATGTTGTTTGGCATCTTCTCATGCACACCAAAGGACTTAAGCGAACGTTTTCTATGGACTTGAGGGACACGTGTGTTCCCCTCAGTGGTCTCAGAGAGCTGGTTGCATTGGACTGTGTGGCGTCATTCAGGTGAGAAATAAAAGTTTCCTTCATTCTCCTTTAAGTGCGTTCCATGTCATGGTGAACAAAAGTGTGAAATATGAATCATGTCAATAATGTTCCTACATGTTTATACAACCTTCTCTCACAGAATTCTATGATAAAACGCTGCTCGTTATGGTGATTTTTGAGCTATCATGAGATTCCAAAGTTGCTAGAAGACACCTCCAGAACTTGTTTAAACTTGATGTGAGATAATTGAGTATACCAGGGAGGTTGTAGCTCAGTGGTTAAGGTGTTGGGTTACTGATTGGACCGGCGGTGGTTGAAATCCCGGTATCACCAAGCTGCCACTTTTGGCCCCTCGAGCAAGGCCCTTAACCCTCCAGGAGCGCCGTATCATGGCCGACCCTGTGCTCTGACCCCAGCTTCCGAGCAACCTGAGATATGTGAAGAAAAAAATGTCACTGTGCTGTAATGTATATGTGACAAAACTGCTGAAAAAGCGTTTACATTCAGCATGATCAGTAGAGCTCTATAGCAGGAGATCTTTCACTCCAAACCCATGGAAAGCAGATCTTTATAGAGAGCTGGATCAGGTCTGGGTTTCCTCGTTAAAGTGAAGGGAAAATGGAATGCTGCTGCATCCAAAGACGTCCGATACAATTGTGTGTCTCAGACTTTGTGTTAACATTCGGGAGAAGAACCACATATGAGTAAAAAAGCCAGACGTCCCAATACTTTTGCCGTTATATATTGCCAGCTCTAAATGCATGATGTATGACTTCAAGGTGAAATAAATTCTTGTCATCAGAAAACATTCTATGTGGCTTCTCTCTAATGGAATTATAAATATTGCATATTATAAGTGATTTATTGTTTTCTCCCCATTAGAGCTCCAACTATGGACACCATTAACCTCTGGGAGGACCTGCATCATAGCAGCGATAAACTGGGTTTAAAAAACGCCATTGAAAAGTTTACTATAAACCCTCTGAAGGTGTTGCAGGTGTCTCATGTGGAGAACTTGGCCATCCTGGGACAGATCCACAACGAGAAGAAGCTGCCTTTATGGTGAGACATTGATAAGGCTTTAATAATGAGTGTTATGTAGCTGCTAAGTCTCATTATAGACGCTGCTGTGGTGTGTTTATATGCAGAAAATAAAATGTATATTATATTTTATTTATTATAATATAAAATAATAAGGTAAGACATCAGTGAGAAATCAGTGTCCTAGATGTATAATGAGGGTTCAGTAATGTGATGGTTGTAGGAGAAGTTCCAGAAGTTCAGATCTTTCCTCCAGTGGACTGAGTGGGTTTTCTGATCTTTATATTCATAGTAAAACATACACACATACAGTTCATGATGCAGTGAACAGAGAGAATAAAACACTTATGTAGCCTGTTTTTACTGATGTCCACTGTTGTGTTTACAGCGAGGTCGAGACGGCTCTGGAGGACGGCGTCCCAGCGGTGAGACATCTCCAAAAGCTGGAGTACGAGTGAGTCCTTCACAATATATCTACCACATTCTGCAAACTGAAACCCCATGTATCTGTGCAGTCATCAGTGGGATGTGTTCTCTTCTCTAAAGGCTTAACCAGCAGAACAACCCTGAGGTGTTTCTTCAGCTGGTAGAGATCTTACCTGCTCTTCAGTCTCTCCATCACCTGGAGTAAGTTCATCTGTAGGAGAGTCTCTCAGGCTCTCACATCACAGCGTTCATCTCCGAACGAAAAATATCTTCACTTTATATCCACTGGATTTATTATTTAAAACAGAGAGAAAGTAAAAAAACAAGCAAGAAAGAAAGAGGAGTGAAAGAAAAAGAAAAAAAAACCAAGCAAGAAAGAAAGCAAGAAAGCAAGAAAGAAAGAAAGAAAGAAAGAAAGAAAGAAAGAAAGAAAGAAAGAAAGAAAGCAGGAAAGAAAGAAAGAAAGAAAGAAAGAAAGAAAGAAAGAAAGAAAGAAAGAATCTATGACTTAAGTAAAGAAAGAAAAAAGTAGAAAGAAATGAAAGGAAAAAAAGATGAAAGAAAGAAAGGATGGATTAACACTTGTATCCGTTTCTCTCTTTCAGTTTGGAGAATAATAAGATCGGGGATGTCGAGGCAGAGCGGTTGGCTGGAGCGTTGAGCTCATTATCATCTCTGAAGCTTCTGAAGTCAGTGCTGCTCGTCTTCCTGAACCTAGTGATTTAGAATAAAGTGTTCTCGGTGGAAGTGTGTCGCAGTGTGTAACGCTCTATTCCTTCCTCCCACGTTTTAGTCTTTCTCAGAACTGCATCGGGGACGACGGCGTGCGGAAACTGGCCGAAGCCCTGACGTCCCTGTCCTCGCTGCAGAGCCTCAGGTACAACCTCAGACATGCCCACTTTCCCTCAGACCACACCCACTATTCCTTCTATCACTTTGTTTACCTCAGTGCTAATAGCTGTAGAGGAATAAAGCAGTGTGACGTTTATAAAGAAAGCAGTGTGTATATATCATTTCCCTCTGACGTCCTACAGTCTGTACGGAAACGTGATCGGGGACGGCGGAGCTGAGAGCCTGGCGTACGTTTTACCGCTTATGACGTCTCTGCTGGACCTGGAGTAAGTCACCGTTCATCAGTGGAGATCCCTGTGAGGCTCAAAGTTCAGCTGGAGATTTTCCCATCTGAGTTTAATTAGAAAACAAAGCAAAACCGACTGAACTTTAACCTTCACAGACCAGACATTTCATCATCTGTGTTTCAAAGTAGAAAGAAAGTATAAAAGAACAAAGAGGGGACAATAAAGGGGGGGGGGGGGATACACACACACACACACACACACACACACACACACACACACACACACACACACACACGCCCTTCAGCTGGCATCCTGTGTTTGTTTGTGGTTCAAACGGAAACTGATCTTTTTTTTAAATGATGTGATGAAATTAAAAGATGAAAAGTAATTAAAAATAAAATGAATAAAACATTTTTTATGTAGTAATAATAATAATAATAATAATAATAATAATAATAATAATAATAAAACATAATTTTTTTTGGCCACTCAGTGTGAAGTACAACAAGTTCACAGACGTTGGAGCCAAAAGGCTGAGTGCTGCATTAAAGGACTCACCGAGTGTGAAGTCTCTTCAGTAAGTCACCTTCTCACACACACACACACACAGGCTTTGTGGAACAGGTTTGGGTCTCCTAGTTCAAGTGAAGGTCAAATTTCATGCTCCTTCATCCAAATGCGTCTGATACAATTCCGTTCCTCAAAATCTTCCAGGAAGAACCACATGTACCTGGAAAAGTCTGGTGTCCCGAATCTTTTCTCCATATCGTGTATATGATTTTATTTCCACCACATTTGCATGTTCTGTCCTGCTTTAATTATTCATTCATTACATCCTTCTCATCTTTTTTTCCATCAGAATGTGGAATGACTGCATTCCTTATGGTGTTTTCGAGCATCTTCAGATTCAAGACTGCAGGATAAAAGCTTTATAATTCACGTTTCTTATTAAGGAAACACACAAAGAAAAGAGAAGCTGCTGCTACTAACGACGTATTGTTCAGGTACACACACTTTAACTGACCGCTGCGGCCTCAGCAGAAACACTACTGTTCTATGGTGCGTTATTTTTCTGTTGCAATATATTGACTTTATTGTGAGCTGCTGCTTAATAAACTACCTTTTGTAAAGAAATAAATTAAAGCAACTTGCTGTTATTGTGAGTTTTTTTTCTTTTAAGTGTTTTTTTTTGTACAAAAGAAAACAAGAAAGAAGAAATAACCAGTCAAGAGTTGCTTTAAGTGAAATTAATTATTTATTATACACACACACACACACACACATTATATATCTGTGTGTGTCTGTATATATACAGTATAGTGTATGTGCGTGTGTGTATATAGGATTTGTTTCTGTAATCCATGTTCCATGGATCAGCTCGGGGGCTTTACAGCGTGTAATCAGCGTTCGGCTTCAAACTCCTCGAAAGCAGCATGGAGAAAATCTCCGTCAGTCTCAGAGAGGTATTGCTAAGGTATTGCATCTATTCTAACTTAAAACGTTCAAATGAAAGCAACCAAACATGCAGAATTCAGAAGGTCAGACACATCTGAGGTCAAATCTTTACGCATCAATTACTGCACACCTCAACAATGGGACTGCAATGAATAGTCATTCGGTGCCACCCAGATGAGGATGAGGATCTTGTTATGAGTCTGGTTCCTCTCAAGGTTTCTTTCTCATACAGCGTTTTTCCTGGCCACAGTTACCAGTGGCTCGCTCGTCAGGGGTAAACAGTTATAAGGAACAAACTTATAGGCGATAAACGTACACAGCCTTTTCTATAACATTATTACCGCTTTATCTGTGTAAAGCTGCTCTGAGACAAAGTCCATTGTAAAAAGCGCTACGGAAATAAAATAAAATTAAAATGAATCTGACCTAAATTATAGTGTAAAATGTGTTAAGTGCTGTATTAATGAATTTAATCTCAAATAGAAGATGGAGATGCAGTGAAGATGCAGTGAAGCTTTGGTTTTAAAACCAGGCCTGAATCTCAGCAGCTTTGAGCGAGCATCCATCTAAACCTAAGCCAGCTTAGTGATTAAGGGAGCCACAGTGTAGGTGGTGAGGTCATGTCCGATCCGTTCCGTTTTATGGACAACCGCACGACGTAGACGCGGAAGAAACTCAACCTGACTCGCACGGTTCTTCTTTTTTCTTGAGTCTGGACAACCTGCGGAGACACAACAGGCACAAAATCATCATCTTTGACTTAAACCATGGAGCATTTCAATGAGCATCAGAGGCAGCGTTACATAGATTTTAGGAAATTAAGACCTGTTTAAAATTATTTAAGACCTACAACAACGATTTAATACTTTTTAGAGACCTAAAGTTTAGATTTTTAAATCTGAGACGTTTTAATGCCCCACAGAAACCCTGGGAAGATCTTTCCAGTGTCAGTGCTTTGTACCAGTCTGTAACTGTACATTTCCTGACACTCTTAAAATGAAGAGAGGTGAATGTTTGTGTTTGAGAACAGGGAGAACAGGAATTTGTATTGTAGACTTCCCATAATAATGCATAACTATAAATGGATAAAAAGATAAATTGTAAATGTGCTGATGTTTAAGGGGAAAAAAGGACTAAAGGTATATAACAGGACCTCTGTTTCAAACCATCACTATTATTTTATGTAGCAGCCTGTATGAGGTGGATGAAGTGTATTCAGTTCCTTGCACATGCATCGCCTTACTTCTTTGTACGCTGATTTCTTGCATGTGATGGCCAAGGCACCATTTTCTCACAGCTACGGTGATAAGAATCATGATTTCCATTTTTCATCCTCATCACCATCATAGATCCAGTCCTCGGTTGTGTTCCACACAGCACATCCCTCCCACCACACACCTGACTAACATGCCTCATAACCAAAGACATGTTCTGTCCATACAATCTACTCCAGATATCCCTCCAGCACATCAAACTCTGGGTCTGTCTCATAGGGGACGGATGCCGGGTCAGAGAGGACCCCCAGGTCCACCAGTGCCTGGTCCATGTCCTCAGGTAGGAAGACAATTCCCACATTAAGCACTATGTATTCCATCAGAAAGGCATAGTAGAGGATGAGGATGTTCACAAAGAAGAGGCCGAGATAAAACATATATGGAATGACGTCGATTAAAGATTCCACGGAATCTAACCGGAAATAGACGGAGTGTGGCATAGAATCTCAGACATGGGCTGTGTTTTTTCCCCCCTCAAGGTTTACAGGAGTATCTGAGGAGGATGAAATCCTGAGGTGGCTCCTTCTACTGCATGTCTCGATTGGTCTTGAAATCTTATCCAGTCCAGTAAACGCTCAGTCCTTCACAAAGATCTGCTGACTCCGCACATCTCCAACACAACCAGGGAAAAAAAGACGTTTCCGAATAAAACCAGCACGCTTTTTAAAACAAATATAAATGTTTTTTAACATCCAATGTCCTCCCGGATCACTGAATCCCACCAACCAGCATGTGTTACTGTATAAAACCGCAATCTAATACCCACATTAACATCCATGTTTTTTAACAAACTTGTTTTTTTTTTTTTAAGTCTTCGCGCCGCGTCGACCACAGTATCTGCTTTAATTCGTTTTACAATAAAATCTTATTTAACACGAAAGGTTAAAATGGAGACAAAATGACAGCGTCAAACAAGAAAAACAAAAACAAATGTCGCGTTCTTGTGACGTCAGCCGCCTCTTGCCCTGTCTATATAACCCTTCTATCAATCTACACTATGGGATTTGTAGTCTATAAATGGCGGATATAATTGCGCACAGAGCGCTGGAGCGTTCGTGTTAAAACTACAAATTCCATAGCGACATAGCGCGAACGTCGTACGAGCGGCCGTGTCGTTTTAAATCCCTTTCTCGCGAGTTGTAGTGCACTAGATGAGTGACGGAGAGGCCCGTTACGTCACGCCCTGCGTAGTGCACTCGGGTAGAAAGGAGAGATGGGATTGAGCCGCGGCCGCGCTTGTCGCGGTTCCTAGCAGCTAACGCTAGCGGTGTGTTTTCTCATATCCCCCCCTCCCCTTATAGCCGTGATGGATCGCTTCAGTCGAGTGGAATAAAGAAAATAAAATCGTGTGACAGGATAAAATCAAGACGCCAGCATGTTCGGCAGGTCCAGAGGCTGGGTCGGAGGGCAAGGCAAGGCCAAGAACATCCACTCACTGGATCACCTGAAGTGAGTGTTGCTGAGGGAGAATCTTCAGCACAGCGCGAGCTCCATTTCACCTCAGAAATCCTGCTAGCTTCTGTGCTAACTTTTATTTTCTGCCTGGACTCTGATTTAATTAGTAAAACATCACGTTTTATTCATTACTAAATACGCAGCCCGGATTTATTTTATACTTACTTTTATATTTACATCCAATAACATGAATATTTATACAAATACGAATTATACAACGTTTCTTCGTATACACAGTACAGAGACACCTGACCTGTGGTAATTATAATAATAATAATAATAATAATAATAATAATAATAATAATAAGGGCTAAACTTCTAAAATTGACTAAATAATTTAACTAAAATAATTAATATAACCTAAAATATTATTATTCTGATACTGCATTTTAATACTATATAGATTTTGTGATGAAGTGGTGTCTCTCATGAAGCTCCACCGGTCCAGATTTTTCTGTAAAAGCATTTCCAGATATTTATTCATCACCAAACAACCAACAGTTTTTTCACGTCTAATGATTTTCTTTTCATCAATCTTAAAGCTTATAAAGTACCGGATCTGGAGACTCCTTCCATGAGAAATGTTTCTCAGGATTTGTTTATTTGTTGAATATTCCTATATCAGTGGAAATCCAGGTGTAATAAAGTGTATTTTTTTGTCTCTGGGTAAAAAAATATCATTGTATTGTATTTTTTTAGTCATTTTAAAACATTGCAGTCTGTTTCCTCAGGTACATGTATCACGTCCTGACCAAGAACACGACGGTGACGGATCACAACCGGAACCTGCTTGTGGAGACGATTCGCTCCATCACTGAGATCCTTATCTGGGGCGATCAGAACGACAGCTCGGTGTTCGAGTACGTTTTTATCTTTATCTTTCCTTTTCTTTTAAGAGTCTTGAGAGCTTGAAGTCTTACTCTTTATTTCTCTTCTTCTTCTTCTCTCTTTCTTTTTTCTCCTCCCAGCTTCTTCTTAGAGAAGAACATGTTCGCGTTTTTCCTCAACATCCTGCGGCAGAAGTCGGGACGTTACGTCTGCGTGCAGCTCCTCCAGACGCTCAACATCCTGTTTGAGAACATAAGTCACGAGACGTCTCTGTGTAAGCGCTCGGATTTACCCCAAAAACATAGTTATAGTGTTTGTCTATTTTTTGTTGTTGTTGTTGTTTGTTTTTTCTCCCACGTTTCTTCACGTATTCCTTCTTTGTTTTCTGCAGACTACCTGCTGTCGAATAATCACGTCAACTCCATCATCGTGCATAAATTTGACTTTTCCGACGAGGAGATCATGGCCTACTACATCTCCTTCCTGAAGACGCTGTCGCTGAAGCTCAACAATCACACCGTGCATTTCTTTTACAACGAGGTAAGACTCCGCTCAGGTCCTCGGGAAGAAGACCAGGAGGAAAAATAAAATAATAACATGAATAAATATCCACACATGAACTAAAATTTGTATTTATTTGGTTCGGCTCCTTTGTATAGGGGAAAGTTATTGGTGTACTGTAAATGGCTGCACAAGTAATTTTTTTCACAAGTAATCACGTTATTTCAAGGCTGTCTACATAACACCTTCATAACAGCTGCACAAGACGTACGAGCTTCGTAACACATTCACAGGCTGGTTATTTTCCTGTAACAGCACCCCCCCCCCCCTCCACCCACCCCACACCCCATGGGTTCTATCATATTTCTTTCCCACCATTTTACATTTTCATTCATAAAAAAATAAGAAATACAGGACAAAATTTGTATTCGTTCATCATTACATGTATTTCGCCGTTTCCTTACACACACACACACACACACACACACACACACACACACACACACACACCCTTCCCCTTCAATCAGAAGGTAGCAAGAAAGCTCCTCTCTGTATTGATTGATAGTTTATGAAGTTCTTATGAAGACAGCCTTTGAATTAAGTGTTCGTTGATGATCTTTATTCTCTGACATCTCCAAGGTGGTGTCAGGAATAAAGAACACCTGGAAGGACGGTTTCGCTGTATGAGAGATTTGTTGCTGCAAGCGTTAACATTTTGGGATATTAGTAAATATGTAAAATAAACAAACAAATTAATTGATAAAAACTGTAGATTAAAAGGTTTTAGATAGTGTCAGTCACGTGACAGGGAACACGAATAATGCGATCGAGAAGGTCTGGAAGTTAGAACTTTTACGTGATCAAGAAGAAGACTGGTCAAAAATAGTGTTATAAAGCAAGATCATATAGGGGTGTAATAGAAGATGCTCTAATTTTTAGCACAATGTTTTTTATAGATATGATGAACATGATACTGGATTTTTAAGTCATGATTCACATTTTTGAACAACATTTGAATTAAAATTTCTGGCTGAAAATAAATATTTGTTTGTTTATCAATTATTCAGGCAACAATACTCTTGATTTCTTAAATTTTTTATTTTTTTTCTTCTTGAATAATTGATGAACAATCAAATATTTAATTCACAAAACCATGTTTAGGATTTAAAATGCCCAGAAATAATTAGTCAGACTGCATGTTCTGTTTAAACAACAATCCGGTGTCATTGTGGTGAAGGCTGGATTTTTAATGGTTAATGTTGAACTTATTGGAAGGTCATGAGTTTAACTTCCAGCACAACCAAACTGTTTGTCTGTTCTAAAACTACTGTTTTTCTTTGTGCCAAAATATAAGGGAAAAAACAACCAATAGAATTCAAGATCTTGACAAAATAAACGATACTTTTAAAAGTTTGTGCTGTATCGACAGAGCGACATCAGCTGACTCGTAGAATCTTCGTCTATAATAATAACAAGTCTATAATTATGTGTAGCAAATATTATATTCAAACCTATTACATGTTTTGTGTAGAATAGATCGAACAAATGCACATAATATAATATATGTGACTTAAACACGAGCTACAGGAGAATGCTGGTACATGTTTAAATTGATCATGTATTCAGGATGGAGATGTGCTTCCTAAAGCGGTGTTTGTTCTCTCTTATCGCTGAAGGCCAGACCGAACATGACCTTATTGAAGATTGTTTAGAAATTCCTGCATGCAGTTTTGCACTGTGTGTCGTGCTTCTGTGCAAACCATCTGAGCATGAAGTCTCTCATGACAGAACTTGAAATACTACTTTATTTCAGTTATATTTCTATAAAATTAAATGTATTTTGTTTTTAATATCCAAAAAAAATTTAATACGGGTAAAATACCTGTAAAAATAGGTCACAGTTTACTTTCAAACTTTTTGTAAAAATTTAGGCTTATATATGGACATTAAATAGGAACACACTACATGGAAGGGCATCATGTGACATAACCGATTAATCAACAGATAGTTTAAAAACATTTATACTCCTATTACTACTATTGATGCATTTAAACTGAAACAAACGCACTCCAAATAAATAGAAACAGGTACATCCAATATAAGTGTAAAAAAAAGACACTTTAAATTAACAGCATATGGTGTCAGTGATTCGCCTCTAGAGGGCGCTCTCGTAATGTATAATGACAGCGGAACTTCTCAGCCGCTCCAGCAGAAGACTGAAATGGATTTTTGCAGATAGTTCCAGCAAACAACGATCGGTTCCAATTAATCTGCAAAACCGATAAATCTGACGACGACTTTTAATCATGTTCACATCTCGAACTTTTTTGGTTGTTCAGACTTCAGCTACTAAAAAACTCCTAATATCACTCGCATTTGGAGTTGGTTTTACCCAATTGTTTTGCTGTAAATATTATTTATGAAGACATATGATCCTAAACATGGCTTTTTGTGTGGAGTAGAAAATGTGGTGGTAGAATTAGACACTTTTACAGAGTTTGGTTTTAGGTAACTTTTTTTTATCCGTTTGTGATTACATTTAATACAATAGAGAAAGCCAGTTCTAATTAGCACTGAGCACCAATAAGCAGTCATTCCCTCAGTATGAAAGCATTAAGCTAGCTTTTAATTACAAAATAAACTGCACTCGAGTGTTGGAATTTTTTGCACCATCAAAAACCGAAACTGAAATCAAAAAACGAGTTATATTTTACTAAATAATAAGAGTCTAACACCCCTGGTGTAAACCTGTAATGTCTCCAATCAGACTTAAGGAAGTGATACAGTATGTGTAGTGTTAGAGATGATATTGTGTAGACCGCAGATCTCCTCTCTCTGAGCGAATCCTTCCTGCAGTTGATGTCCTCGCTCTCTGTCTCCCATGCTTCCAGCACACTAATGATTTTGCCCTGTACACGGAGGCCATTAAGTTTTTCAACCATCCAGAGAGCATGGTCAGGATCGCAGTCAGGACTATCACTCTCAATGTGTATAAAGGTGAGTGAACAGCTCCCGGCTTTGTGCTGCTGTGATCTCTCTCTCTCTCTCTCTCTCTCTCTCTCTCTCTCTCTCTCTCTCTCTCTCTCTCTCTCTCTCTCTCTCTCTCTCTCTCTCTCTTTCTCTCCCCCCCCCCCTCTAACCGCTGCTTCTCACTCTTTTATCACGTCACCACTCTGACGCTCCTGCAGGTAACACACACTCACCTCACCAAACCAGGATTAAAGGGATAAAGGAATTATTTATGCATTAAATATTTATAGTCAGAATCCATTTACTTCTCTAAAGCTGCTTTGGGATGATGAAAAAGTTTTTTATAAATAAAAATGTAATTATATAAAAAGAGGGGTCTAATCTGGTTTAGGAAATCATATAAATGTATCAAGGGTTCATTAAGTGATTGATATTATTCCTGACCTGTATCTGCTTCCTGCTTTTCCAAGAATGGCGCGAGGTTTAAGAGGTTTTTTCTTCTTTTTTTTATTTTTTATTAAAGGATTCGATTCTGTTCCCCGTGAACCTCACTCTATTATTCTTTAAAGCTTCATACACCCGGGATGTGACAGATGAAATTCATACGTCTTTTAACAACACGCAGTACCCCTGACTAATTCTGACACTTACAGTCATTACACGATATGCCCAAAAGTATTGGGACACCCGAGCTTTCCAGCTGTATGTGGTTCTTTTACCAAACTGTTAACACAAAGTTTGCGGCACACAATTGTAGAACGTCTTTGTTTCACTTAAACTAGGATCTTTTCCAGCATCACATTGCCTCTGTGCACAAAGCCAAACTCTATAAACATATGCTTTACATGGGATGGAAGTGGAAGACCTCCTGCTATAGAAGACCTTTGGAATGAATTGGAACAAACTTTTCACCTCTTCACCTGAATGGAGGTTATTATAACAGTAGAAGTGGAATAATGTGGAACTGGACATCCAACAAGCACATACTGATCTTATGGTCGGTTGTCTGAGAAAAAATTTCATTCGACCTCATGCGTCCTATACAATTGCGCACTTCCAGCTTTGTGGTAAGTGTTCTATTGCTGGAAGAGTCAGGTGTCCTGATCCGTTCGTTACTCCCTATAGTGTGGGTGTACATTAGGTTGGACTACTGACTGTCACACTCCTAGTGAATATGGAGAAAGAGTTTAGCTTGCGTTCTTATTCCTGCATCAAAATCACTCGGTGCTGTGCAGCTTTCCGAAGGCCTTCAACGGTCTCTTTTAGACGTATTCATCTCTGGGGGGGTTGGGGAAGGTGTTTAAAGTGCAACTTTCGGGATTTTAAGTCCACTTCAGTTTCTTTAAGTCTATTAACTGTGTATCTGTTCTTCCCTCCTTCTTCTATGATGAGTCCTGTGTGCCTTATTCCATTCCAGTCTCATGTAAGTTGGTCAATTTCACAACTTTTACTCTTCATTCTTTTTTTTTTTTCCTGTACATGCTCTAATTTAATAAAAAAAAAAGGTTCTGTTGTAGTTTATTCTGTACAAAATATATCTATATATTTAAAGTAACATTTTGTCACCACCTGCGGGGTCCCTGGTGGTCTGGTGGTTAGGATGCTCTCACCGCTGTCACCGCTGCGGCCCGGGTTCGATCCCCGGTCAGGGAACCGACCCCAGCCACTCTTAGTGCCGGTCCCAAGCCCGGATAAATGGGGAGGGTTGCGTTAGGAAGGGCATCCAGCGTAAAAACGTGCCAAATCAAACATGCGGATGATCCGCTGTGGCGACCCCTAACGGGAGAAGCCGAAATAAAGTTACCTGCACCATCTATTTAATTAATAGCTGTAAATTTTTATGTGAGGTTTTTTGTGTATGTTTTTTCATCTTTGGGTCATACAGGAGCATCAAGGAGCACATGAGCCCCCACATGTGCTTTGTAGTCCGTATCGTTTAAAGCTTTAACACCTTATTCCCATAACGATTAGTTTTAAAAATATTTCACTCTCTAGATGAGTAGCATTAGTTTCTTTTCCACCTCACCTTTACGTATCACAATATTATTAATTATTTATGATTATTATTTATGCATTTGTGTCTATAAACAGCAGTTATCAATTTTTCATTGTCCTATTTTCTCGAGTGTAAGACACTTAATTCCCTCTAGGTGGTGCTACATTCGCGAATTTATAAATATGGTTACATTTAATATATATTTTATTTTTTTGTTTGTTTTCTGTCTTTCTATACAGTTCAAATGATATGAATCATCTTTCTTTGTTTCTTCATTTAATTTTATTTATATTTCTTTTTTTTTTTTAATTTTTTTTACGTGTAACAATATATAAAAATGACAGTGTAGATTCCCCTAATAACTGCAGTATATTAACATTATTGCAGCAGGGGAACTTAAATGGTGAGAATTCAGAGTAAAACATTATTGCAGATTTCTTTCATAAAGGTTTGCATGAATGATTTAAGAATAAATGTATTCTTTGTGTAAATTCTGAAGTGTAAATCTTCATATCGGTTTTTGACACCTGTGTGTTTTAACATCTCCTCACGCTTTGCAGTGGATAACCAGCAAATGCTGCACTACATCCGGGACAAAACAGCCGTGCCCTACTTCTCCAACCTGGTGTGGTTCATCGGCAGCCACGTCATCGAGCTGGACAAGTGTGTGCAGACAGATGAAGAGTAAGCGTGATGATTACCTGTGCTCTTTTCTTTATTTTCCATTTAATTTTTCCACTACAGCATGAATCTCGAAGAGGTTATAGGCCTAGAGATGCACTTTCTATAATAAAAGCTGATTTACAGGGACCTTAACTGCAAAAAAAAGACTGTCTAACATCTGTAACTAATCTTAGTGTAAGAGGAGATTATTTTTTGCATTCGCTTTAAAATCATTAAATGTAACTATAAATGGATAAAAAGTGTGACCTTTAGCAAACTGATGTGTTGTAAAAAGAAGAAAGAGACCGGAAGCCGTGCTGGGAAATAATTATTACATCATACTAGTTAATTATTATTGCTAGGTAGTTGTTGATCATTTTTCCATAGCAGTACAACAAACAGTGTGATGTGTAATTTTTTTTCTAAGTTGTTTGAATTAGTGGTCACACCAACAGATTTGTGGAAAGTGTAAAAACAAGGGTAGGATGGAAACATTTGCATCATAGTTCATGTAACAAACACTAGAGAGCAGTGTAGGTCAGGCCAACATTAAAGTAGGGACACACATTTTATATATATATATATACTTTTTTTTTTTTTTTACCCATTTACACACATTTTAATGTAAAAACATAAAAATCCAAGTTTATCATTTTTCAATTAATCATTCATTTTAAAATTGATTGCTGAAAGATGCAGTGCAATATTTGTGCTTGTCCCCTCTATTATTATTTTCCCAGGCATAAGAACCGAGGGAAGCTGAGCGACCTGGTGGCAGAGCACCTGGATCACCTGCACTACCTGAACGACATCCTCATCATCAACTGCGAGTTCCTGAACGACGTTCTGACCGATCACCTGCTGAACCGCCTCTTCCTGCCGCTGTACGTCTACTCGCTGGTCACCCAGGAGCAGGTGAGCGCAGCCTGGAGCTTCCATCCCAACGCAATCCCCATGTGCTTCTATTCTCTTACGTTATATAATATAAAATAAAGAAACACGAGACTCCTTCCATATGGTGTTTACTAGCTGTTGCTTTAGAAACAATCCAGATTTTCAGCTCTCTAGATTCAGAGCAAACAGAATTTAGATTTTGAGAACATGGTTGGATAAATAAAATAGAGCAGCTCCTTTAATAGATTATTTGAAATATATGTGGAGTAAATGGAACAATTATTTATTATATACCGGTCCGTGCGAATGCTGGATTGTGATTGGCTGGAAGTAAGATGCGTGTTTTTCTGAACTTTTAAACAAACCGCTGGTGGTTTGTGTTTCGGTTGAATGCGCTGCTTATAAACACCTGTAACCATAGTAACGTCCAGTTCCTGTTTGATAAAGAGTGAGACAGTTATTGTAGACATTTCCTAATGACCTTACTGAGCTCCGTGGAGAATTCATGCTTGGGGTGGATTTTGAGAAGTGACTCGAAGATGAATTTGATGAACTGAAAAGATCTAAATGAGAATTATAACAAAGGACGTAAGAAGTTAACTCCAACAGCTTCATTATCAGTAGAGAGTCGTTTCTGTCTCTTTCTCTTTAACAACTATGTATTAAAACTCATGTAAATAAATGTAGTCTTATGGCACTACTTTATCTCTGTGTGTGATTTGGAGCAGCAGAATTCAAGATCTAATGAGGAGTATGTGCAATAAGTAAGAAACATAAAAAGTTATTTTTTTGCTCTGCAAACATCAATGAAAGCTCAAAGATGTCAATGCTGGGACGTGACCATGGTATAAGGTGATAATCCACAGCTGGGTGTGAAGCCTGATACCATTTTAACGCGCTCACCACTACCTCAGTGTGTTATTCACCTTAGTGTACACGATGTACACAAGCATATCCTGTAACAGCTCACGTAGCTCCGAATTATCATGAATTACTGTTTGCTGTATGATATCATTCCACAGTCTGAGCGCTTCGCCGTTCCAACATAAATTACTCATCTTCGATTTGAATGTGAATCCACTGCGAAGAACTTTATTTATTCATGTAATTTGTTAATTATGCGCATGTACACGAGATAATGCTCGAAAATATGGATGGATATGGTGTTTTAAATTAATATTCTAAAGGCACAATTAATGCAGCATAATTACAGGATTTATACGATATACAGTGTTCTGCTAATTTGGAATAATCTTGCTCTTAATTTTTTCCTTTCTTTTTGTGTGTGATTTTTAATCCTTTAATTGCAAAAAACTAAACAAAAAAAAGAAGCAAATATATTAAATGTATATACAAATATATTTCTAAATATTTTACATATCACAGTGCAAAGTTGTTCTTTAATAAATGTATGCATTTGTGTTTCGGTGTATGTATTTTTTGTGGACTGAAAGTGTGAGCTTGGTTAAATGTGGTGTAGGATAATAAAATTAAAATGAAAAATTATACATATATTTAAAAAATGATTGATCTGCTATGTTTTGTTTTTAACACACTTTTTTTCCAGAGTGAAGATCGCAAGATTAATCCTCAGGTGTCACTCTATCTGCTCTCCCAGGTAACCTCTTACCTACTCACTTTCTTTATATAAAAGACCCATACTTCAAAAAAAATTCAAAAAAAAAAAAAAAAAATTGGCAAATTTTGTTGCCCAAAATTACGTTCAACCCCCAAACACCTTCACGCCTGTTCAGATTTAATTTAGGACTTATGCAATTTTTGTATTAAATAATAAACCATGAATACAGGGTTATGCAATGTTTTACGGTGTGAAAGTCAGAATACAGAAACAAGTTTCAGCTAGCTGAGGAGTTTCATAAGAAAATATACATAATAAAAAATGCTTTGAAGGTGCAAATTAATGTGTTGTACGTGTGTGTGTGTGTGTGTGTGTGTGTGTGTGTGTGTGTGTGTGTGTGTGTGTGATATGGCGCTTAATCGATTGAAATATTAAATTGTTATTGATCGCATGATTGTCGTGAGTGATTAATTACACATTTGTATCTGTTATAAATGTACCCTAATACTTTTCAAGTTTTTTAAGCTCAAACATGTGCATGGACAAATATATTAAAATACTCTAGTAAATGTATTAAATGATAGATTTCTTTGTTAATAGTAATGTTTTATCTATTAATAGAACTGACAATAGTCCATTTTTTTGCAGTTAGTGGAAATGTGTGTGTTTATCTTCTCTCAGGTGTTCCTTATTATACACTACCAGCCCCTGGTGAACGCTCTGGCTGATGTTATACTGAATGGAGACCTGACGGTGTTTACAACCCAGACAGAGCAGAACACACACAAGACCTCAGTGAGTCACAAACACACGCGCACGCACGCACACACACACACACACACACACACACACACACACACACACACAAACCCATACATACGTCTGTCTATACACACAGACAATGTACATAGATCTCAGTGAGTCATACATACATAAACACACACCTACAGTGTGTATATACTGTAGATACATACTGTAGCTCACAGACACATACAATGAGTCACACACATCCATACATATATGTATTTGTATTTATGTTACTTGAGCTCCGTGAGTCACATGAACACAAACGTATACAGTAAAACCCGTAAACAGTAAGACAGTATGAGCAACTAATAGTACGAGCAAACGAAGATACGAGCGACCAAATTTCGAAGGCGCGAGCAAACCAACGCTGCCGGTTCCTTGCTTTCGGCCGAGGGTAGCATCAGTCGCTTAGTTCATCTCCTGTTGCTCGGTCGCTCTCGTTATTCAGTGCAGCAAAAACTTTTTAAAATCTGATGGTGATGGTGCTGGGAAAACGAAAGTAAATAGAATTACCATTGAAACCAAGAAAGAAATGGTATAAAAGTATAAGCGTGGTGCGCGTCTCACACACTCAATCAACCACTACCACACAGGTAAGTGTTAAATTATGTTTAGCGTACGGTAATTTGTGGCGTATTTGTTTGGTAAAATAGGCTACACATTTTAAATGCAGAAATAAGCGATCGAATGAGGTTTCGGAACGGATTAAATCACTTTTACATTAACTCTTATGCGGAAAACTAGTTCGAACATACGAGCAAATGGACTTACGAGCAATATTCATGAACGCATTATGCTCGTCCAACAGGGTTTTACTGCACACAAATTCATGACATTCACACAAGACATAAACACAAGAGCTCAGTCCCTAGTTACACACAACACACACACACTCACATACATATACAGACAGTTATAAATACACCCCAGTGAGACCTTACCTACACACTAGAGCTCAGTGATTCTGTAGAAGTCACACATACACACCCATACACACTTATGATCAGTTGGTCTCTACAAACCCACACACATGCGTACGTTTATAAGTACACACCAGGGAGATGCACAGACCTACACACTCTAGATCACTGATTTTGTAAAAGTCACACAAACATACCCATACATATATAAGTTTGTGTATATATAATTTTTTTACACCTAATCACACCTCCAACTGGTTGTGGTAGAGGTTATTACATTTATTGTCATATTGACATTGTGTTCACCCACGACCCACATTTCCCTGCAATAAGCAAAGGGAAAAAATGATATCTCTCTCGGAATGTGTCAGCACCTTAAACCACACTAAGTATACAGTGTTAATCACTAACAACTATTTTCTCCGGATCTGCTTAAGTCTGAAAAAATAATACAATTTATTTATAGATTTTTTTTTTGTTTTTCCTCTCATAATGCATGCACATCACAATTTCGGGACATCTTTCAAAATAAAAAGACGTTATTTGAAATATCATGCAGTAGATTTGGCTCTGTGTTAGCCACTTGCATTCTGGACCTTGATTCTGTTCACCTTGGGGTGTATTTGATGGAATGTCCACACCTGGTAACTGTCTTGAATGTTTCCCAATGCCGAATAATCCTCCTCACTGTAGAATGATGGACTTTAAATTGTTTGGGAATGGCCTTATAACCCTTCCCAGATTGATGGGCGGCAACAATTGCTTCTCTAAGATCATTGCTGATGTACTTTTACATCACACCTGAATGCTCTGGACCTGCAAACTGCTAAATCTTGGGCTTTTATAGAGGGGGTGATAATTAATTAATCAAAGACATTTAATTAGCAGCATCTGGATGCTACCTCTTAAATCCTGTAGAGGCAGTAGCTGATTCTATCCATGGTAATAATCTGTGGTGTCTAATTGGAAGTCGCACTGCTGCTCCCAGACGGAGGGAAATGAAATCAATCTTGTGGCTTTGTGTGCGCTTAGGTTTTTCTCTTGAGCACATTTACATCACTGTAACACAAAGCTGCACCGATAGTGTCTGCTGTTTTCGTTTGCTTCTCGTCTCTTTGAACTGCGTGTAGGTGGCTTTGAAAGTGGTCATGTGGTGCCGTCCCAAAGCGCGCAGGTTGTGTTTTTCATGCATATGCAGCTATGCAAATCACAAAGTCGAGCTGTCCCAGATGTTTCAAGTAGGCTGAGAACTCGTTAGCAAACATTCATTTGTCTGTTTATTTTTTTGAAATGGAGTTTTTTTTTTCTTCAGTGCAGTGTTGGTTGCAGCATTACATGCGTATTTATTGCATTACAGCATCATACCTTTTTTTTTTTTTTTTTTTTTTTTTTTTTTTTTAAAGGTCTGCATGATGGCAAAAATGCTATTGGAATGTCCCAGAAATGTTTTATTCCTTTTATACCATAGCAATTTGCCAATGATTATTTTATGGCATATTTATTTATTGTTTTGTTACTTTTTTTTTTAGCTTCTACATATTTATTATTGTTGTGAATTAGGTTTCTGTTCTTACTCATGTTATAGCTGCTATAAACAGATGTTCTCTCACCAACTTCTTTTTTTTTTTTTTTTTTGCGCTTTATTCTATTGTAATGAGACTAAGAAAGCACAGCTCGTCATGCTACTGAGAAACTGCGTAGACCTTTTCCTGAAGCGGTTTTAACCCCCTTTTTAAAACCCACTGTATTACCATTTTTAGTTACATTTCGAGAAGTAAACTTCTTTGGAATGAGAAACATGTGTAACTGAGAAACGTTTGTGGAGAATTGAAACGGGAAGGCTTTAAATAGAAACCCATGTTTACTTTAGTTCTTTAATTGCGTAAACTGTAATAAATGCTGAAGAAAAGCTGTACGGTCGAAGTACAGCGCGCATTACGTGTGTTTATATGAGAAAGTGAGCTCGTGTCACTTGGAGGAGCTTCATCCTGCCGGTTAGAACAGGAGTGAGAGGAACTGGGGTTTCTCAGAAACCACCTCATTTCTGGGCTGCTTTGGAGGCACTGTGATCAGAAACCTCTTTCCTTTTCCTGTTTCACCGCCTCAACCACAGCAGCCTCTGCCGCGTACTGCTCGCTGCCTACCAGGAACCCGTGAGAGTGGCCCAGTTCCTCAACACACTCGGGAAAAATAATAATAATAATAATAATAACAAAAATGCTCGAATCCGGACCGAGGGCAGGAAAGGAAGCGTTTAAGTAAGCCGTGGAAATGTGTTTAAAGTTAGCCTCATCATCTTTCAGTACTCAAGCACGTGATTTCAGGGCGGAGCTTATTTTGGTCACACTTATAGCACTCGTGGTGGTGGGAATGTTGGGGATTAATCCAGAGCCAGAATGGGATGGTGTGATTATAATTAGTAATACTAAAATGTTCACAATTACATTACAGCAGAATCAATAACATCACAAAACTTAACACCTTCTGACCAACAGCAATCCAGAACTGGGTTTGACTTTGTGATGTCAGGTTGAGGATTTCAGTCTGTATGACCGTTAAGAGAGACGTATGCTGAGAAAGGGTGTGTAAGTTGTAAGCACTAATGCTTTTATTGGCTTTGCCTTTTGCTCAGATCTCAGTGGCTGTGTGCAGCATAGCACCTCTAACCTACTTCCTCTTTCCCATAAGAAGAAACAAATGCTTCTCTCTACCCAGCAATCACACACACACACACACACACACACACACACACACACAAAATCATGTGACTATCAGTACCCATGTGGACCTACTATTGGTAAACATTAGGACTTTAAAGATGGAAGAGAAACATTGATCATCTCGAAATACAGGAAGCATGACTATATAACGAGCGCTCTTGAGTCATTTATTTTTTTCCTTTTCACATAAACCAGCGCTACAAACAGTTCACACGTGTCCTCTGTCCACCAGTCTCACACCTGCTCCCTCACTTGCTGGAAATGCACTTATAGCCCCGTGACGTTACGCCACTTACTAGTTTCTAGAATAGATCGGTTCAGCCTCGGGTTACAGTTTTAGGTTGACTGTTTAATCATGAAATGAAAAGGCGATGTGGTCTGTCTCATAGATTTCTAGCATCGAATCTGCAAGTCTACATCAGATTAGCACACCTACAGGAGCCTCTTTATTTTTTATCTGTCTTCATCTTTACAAAATAATTATAATAATCAGTCTCCGGTTGTTATTAGACATACTTAAATCCAGCAGCCATGGCATGAAAAGATAAAAAAAAAAAAGAATAAAAGTAAACCCCTGCTGTGGTCTAAATGGTTTAAAAAAACAAAAAAAAACATCAGAAACCTTTTGCAGAGACAAGAGATCAGCACATATCGCTCCGTGGGTGTGATCTCACTTCCGTCGCCTGTGCATATCTCGTTAAAAATCTCTCTTGCTGGTAAATAGTTTTGCCACCTGTAAAGGAACACGGCATTAGATGTGCAACCGCATTCGAGCCACAGGTAGCTGTTATGAGCGACATGCTGCAGTGTTCCATTTCCACCGTGACACCATGACCCATAAGTAGCGCTGCTTTTGGTTACTGCACCCAAACAACTCAAAAACCAATAGCTGCAACGTTGAGCTGACTTATATATCATATGTGTGTATATTAATACTGGAGACATCCAACCTATGAAAGAACACTTGTAAAATTGTGTAGTAAGCAAAAAAGTGTTAAACAAACCTGGATATGTTTTTATATATTTTTCAATTCTTCAAAGTAACAACCTTTTGCTTTGATGATAGCTTAGCATACTCCTGCCAATGTATCAGTCAGCTTAATAAAGTAATCACCTGGAATGGTAAGATAAGATATACCTAAACTCGTACTACAGTGGGGAAATTTCTGTTACAGCAGCCAAGAAAAAGAAATGTGCAAAAATAATATATATATATAAAGTAGAGACATAATAAAAGTATGTAAATTATATAGTGTATAAATATAGTCCCCTGGTGGTCTAGTGGTTAAGATGCAGCGCTCTCACCGCTGCGACCCGGGTTCAATTCCCGGTCAGGGAACCATCCCCAGCCACTCTCAGTGCCGGTCCCAAGCCCGGATAAATTGGGGAGGGTTGCGTTAGGAAGGGCATCAAGCGTAAAACATATGCCAAATCAAACGTGCGGAGGATCCGCTGTGGCGACCCCTAACGGGAGAAGCCGAAAGAAACTTTATAGTGTATAAATATAAAAGAAAAAGAGACCATAAATAATATTGCAAAAATATTGCACATAGGTAATATTGCACGGTTTTAAATAAGTGTTAATGTACGTTTATTCCATAAAAACCTTGTTATTGTTATTATTGCAGAGAAAAAACTCAATGACAGTGTATATTTTGGTGACTGGTTCATTTGGAACAGCTCTGATTGTAAAGTCTAATAGCAGCAGGAAGAAAAGACCTTCTGTATCGTGCCTTCAGACACTTGGGATGTAACAGTGTGTCACTGAAGGAGCTGCTCAGAGATTAAACTGTATCATACAGGGGGTGAGAGTCGTTATCCAGCAATGATGATAGTTTAGCTCCCATCCTCCTTCTCCCACCTCCTGTACAGTGTTCAGAGGAATCGCCAGGACTGAGCTGGTCTTCCTGATCAGCTTGTCCACTCTTTTCCTGTCTGCAGTAGAGATGCTGCTGCACCAGCAGACCACACCATAGAAGAGTCCACTCTCACAATGTTCTTTCCCTGAATGTTCACTGGTGATAAGGAAGTTTGTTTGTGCCTACGGAAATCCACCACTAGTTCTTTTGTCTTCCCCGCATTTATCTGGAGGCAGCCCCGTTGGCACCAGTTCACAAAGTTCTGGATCAGTCCTCTGTACTTCCTGTCGTCATCATCAGGCTGACAATAGCAGAGTCATCAGAGAACTTCTGCAGGTGACAGGTTGCAACATGAAGTCTGCAGTGTAGACGGTGAAGAGGAACGGGGCCACAAACGTTCCCTGTGAGGCTCCAGTGTTATAGATAACCATGTCAAACTCGCAGTCACGAATCCTCCCATACTGTGGTCGATCTGTGAGGTAATCCAATGTCCAGGTATTCAGATGATGATCCACTACCATGTACACCATCTTATCCCTCAGTAGCGCAGGTTGGATGGTGTTAAAAGCACTAGCAAAGTAAAAAAACGTGACTTTCATTGTGCTCCCAGCCTTTTCCAGGCCCTATTTAGGAGGAAGATGACTGCGTCTTCTGCTCCAATGCCAGGTTGGTAGGGCAAACTGAAGTGGATTAATTGATGGGCTCACCAGAGGTCGGAGATGAGTCTGCACCAGCCTCTCCAATGTCTTCATCAGATGCGAGGTCAGTGCTATTGGTCTGTAGTCCTCAAAGTCTTTTGGGCACGACGTCTTTGGTACAGGTACCACACAGGATGTTTTCCATAGCTGTGGCACCTTCCCCAGCTTCAGGCTCAGACCAAACATGTACAACAATATGCCGCACAGCTGGTCTGCACAGGTCTTAAGGAACCTGGTAAAGAATAGATTCAGATCATTCACCCACTTCTGGTCACCCTTAGCCTGGGAGCTGGGCTCCTTATGACCAGTGATGGTTTTGAGCCCCTTTCACACACCGCTGACATTGTTCTCCTGCAGCTGATACTTCATCTTTCTTCTGTAGCATGTTTTTCCTTCCCTGGTTTTCTTTCTCAGTTCTCTTGCGGTGTTCTCAGAGGTGTCAATTTCTTGTTGGCTGCTTTTCCTTCACTCTCCAGTCTAACTCATTTTAAACCATCTCAGTTGGATTTAGATGGAGGGGATTGTGGAGGCCACGTCATCTTCTTTGGCACTCCATCACTTTCCTTTCTGAAAAAATAGCCCTTACAGAACTTAGAAGTGTGCTTGGGATCATTGTCCTGTTGGAAAATAAAAATTATTGTCCCAATATTGTTTGGTGCAAATCAGATAATCATGGTATGGCACATTTGCTTCAAAATGCTGTGGTAGCTGCAGTGGTTAAGTGTGCCATCAGTTTTGTCACCAGCAAAGCACCTTCACATCAGCACAGCTCCTCCTCTTTGCTTCACAGTGGGAACCACAACCACATGTATCTTTAACTAAAAGACAAGATTTAGAACCAATAATCCAAGAAAAAGCCACAAATAAACTCTTGACACTTCTTTTTTCACCAAATGGTTAGCACAAAGTTGCAATTGTGATGCTTAAGCATGACATTTTCCCATCACTTAAACTAGGAGACCCAAACCTGTTTCAGCATCACAATGTACTTAACATGGAATGGAATGGTCTTCTGCTATAGAGGTTCTCCAACCCTACTAAACACCTTTGGGATGAATGTGAACGCTGAATGCACCCCAGGTAAAAACTTATGGAACCTCTTTCCTGAAGCGTGGAGGTTTATGGACTAAATGTGGAATGGGATGTTTAAAATGTGCATGTGAAAAGTGGTTTGCTTGCTTGCATGCACAGCATAATGCAAACTAAAATATTTAATATAAAATTTAAGCACAATTATCTTGGGTCTTCACACACCTCGGAAACTCCTTCAGTCGGCTTTGCACGTTCACTGGTGTGTGAATTTTGAGTCAGCGTGGAAAATCTTCTGAACAAGCCACCAGGGCATCGTGTCCCTTTTCTCCTCACACCATTCTGAATAGAGAGTTTCTTTTCTCCGAATCCTTTTGAAGTTTTCTGTGAAGAGCCAGACCCTGCTTGTCTCGTGTGGGCTCGAGGTGTCTGCCCCCTCGTCTCAGAATGACTGCGTGATTTCAGGCTGATGCGAGGAGAGGTCGTTCTCCAGCATGGGGCTCCATGCACTGATCCTCTTCCTCATCTGCTTCCTGTTTTCAGATTATACACACGTGCACTTTTCTGAGAAGCCGGTAGCCGTGTTCCAGGCACCACCCTTCATGTGGCATTGTGCTTATCAGGGGCTGGCACTGTCATGTACAGTGCGGTTTACACAATTTCAGTTTCAAACGCTGTTTCTTTTTTTTCGTCTTCTCGTCCTATTTCGGTGGACCGTTTTCTTTTTTTCTTCTTTTCTTTTTTTCCTCTTCTTGCTTTATACGCTCTGTGTGTGTGTGTGTGTGTGTGTGTGTTTGTCATAAAGAAAACAAAGGAAGTGTGTATGCGATAAAGATCATACCCTTTTTTTAAAAATGAGTTTGGTGTGATGCATGAACCTGCGTCCAGTTTAGAGTTTGTTCCATGGTGTGCTTGGGTTTCACGCAGGATGTTTGAGATCTTTGCAGAAATGCACTCGCTCAAGAGATTTATTATTGCACGGAGCACGGGCCGTTCACATTCAGTCTGTGCAGGATCAAAGGATTTATTTTGCACAGATCGTGCTTTTATCTCTCTCGGTGATGCACCATGATCATGCACTCAGGATTTTTGTTTATATATTTATTTATTTTTGTCTCTTGTTTGTTGACTAACATAACTCAACATCAGATCTTGGTTTGTTCACTGATTTTTTTTTTTCTTTTCTCATTTTTCTTTTTTTTTACTAACTGACTTCTTTGTGGTAACATTTTGGGAAAGAACCACATGCAGCTGGAAAAGTTTTGTGGCCAAGTACCTTTTTTTTTTTCTGTCCATGTTGTGAAAATTTCGAGCAGTTTTCATCTGGGAGAACCGAATATATAGCGCCAAGATACATGTAATGTTCCTGTTTAGAACACTGAACTGAGTCAGCATTATTGATGTAATATTTTGATTCAGTGTTTTTTTTCATTTTCCTTTCTTAGTTTGAGATCAGGAATTCTAAGCGTTGATCATTAATCAGTGGTAGCAATCTTCTTTTCTGTTTTTTATACAAATTTGAATTGTCTTGGCTTTAATATGGGAAGTGAAGCGTGTGAGGAAGAGTCGGGAGTTATTTTTTTCAATCATCTCTGGATATTTTTTTGTGCTCTATTAGGTGCACCGAATTCTCTTTGTTCTTGTATTATACTTTGAGATATGAGGATTTTATAGACGAGCATGTTTCTTCCCCCCTAGGCCAACTCCGGGGTGCGGCGCTTCACCAAGCCGCCCGAGAGTCTGGAACGCTCGTTGGAGATGAGTCGGCATCGAGGCAGAAAGAAGACGCAGAAGCGGCCCAATTACAAGAACGTGGGAGAAGAGGACGAGGAGGAGAGGGGAGCCGAGGAAGGCGCGGACGAGGAGAAGGCTAAAGGTACAGAGGCTAGCTCAAAGGCCAGCAGGACGAGTGGGGACACGGAAGGTGAGTGGCTCAGGATGAATGTCCCACCACCACTGACTGACCCTCTGTTCTTCAGAGCACCCCATACAACAGTGGAGCTGCTCTCTGACCTGGCCTTCGACTAGTGCTACTTTTACGCCTATCAAATTGTACTTTTTAGATGATTATGGAGGATGACTCCAAGGTTTCACTGGAGGTTGACAAGTTCCAGTCAGATTTTAGATATTCGGATTTAATCGAAAAGGTTGAATTGGAATAGTAAATGTATTTCTATCATCAATATAAACGCAATGCAGACAACTCCCAGGTGTTGCCTGTGCATCCTACCCCAGGGAGTAGCACGATTATATACCCTGCAAAATGTACTTCATGGAAACTTCCTGAAGGAAATCTTTGATTTATTTAAAGTAAAAGTGTAAAAAAAAAGGGAATAGTTTTGGTTTTAAAACACTAAAACCTTTCCAGTGTTTTAGTGTTCCAGGCTTTGTTTTTCTTTGTATGACAGGATCACAAAGTCTGTGAGTTTTTTCCTCTATTAATTATTGAAACTGGCTCAGCAGTGATTCATAAAGTTAATGGGAATTATGGTTGCATAACATCCCTCCTGTTTCACAGAATTACCAGAGTAACATAAGTGTGATTTATTCTGCATCCACAAATGTCCTGTTTCTCAGGATTAATCTTGACCCTGGGCAACACATAGCTTACTTTATTCGATTAATTCATGTTCAGCTTTTTTAGTTCCTCCAAATGTCCCAGTAAGAAACGTATTCTGGACTTTCTCTGGAATTCTGTATGCACGTCCGAGAAGATTCAGTTCCCAGAGCTCTCCACTGCCAAGTTTCCATCCCGTCCATGTGCCACCGGTCACTTTGGTCCACATTCGTTCCGTGCCTTCCACCTCATGGTCATGCTCATGATGACGCAATGACGTTCTGGCTACCGTGCGAGAAACTGAACAGGTAGATCTTTCCTGGCCGTGATGATGTCACTGAGTCCAGACTGAACCCAGACTAGCTCATTACAATTTTATAGAAGAACATTTTGGGGTGTAACTGGATATAAAAGTCAGTTTATTTCTTATACAGTGTAATAATAATAATAAGAATTTTACATTAGACTAACAAAATGTAACTTTTCCGTGTTGCTTATTAGAACAAATTCTGCTGTAGATTAGGGCTGCAGCTATCAATTATTTTTTTAGTCATCTAGTATTCTTTTATTCCATCGATTAATTGAGTAATCGGATAAGAAGTACTTTTTCTTCATTAAAGCTTGTAAAGTCCGAAGAAGTGGAAGGGTGGGTGTGGAAGTGGGATGAGGAACTCGCGTGTAATGAGAGCTTAGTGACAGGGTGCACACGTGGTCAGAATAGAATGTAGACAGGACGATGTCTTTTGGCACACTGACTAATGAAGGTCGGTGCTCCCTGTGACTGTGGTGCAGCCATCTGTTGGCATGTTACAAAACAAGTCTCGTAACTTTTTGACACAACTTCTTAGGTATCTGGATTATAATTAATAAATGAAATAATTTAAAGTCCTGTAGACATTTGACAAAAAAGGAAAAGCTCGACGTTTACAGCTCTTTATTAAAATGTAAAATAAATGTTGTTCCTCATGGTAACTTGTAGAGAAGGTCATAAGTTACCAGATGGATTTGTTTAAAGATCAAGTGTTTACACAAACTCGACTCGTCATTAAAGCCAAACACAGAATACTCTGGAATTCAGACTTGTTATAAAATATCTTCTATACAAAAAAAAAGAACAATCAACATAAACACTTTTCTTCTTCAGTGGATAATAAACTGATTAGAGAAAGAATCAGAACCAGATCATGTTTAAGACCCTTGTGGTTATTTTGGTGGTCACTCCAAAACTGCTAAACAACACTTTAGGATGAGGTTAATGTCAAAGTTGAAGATGTCTAGACTATCTGTCTGTGGTTTTTACTGTGAGAGTTCTACAGAAATACCTCTGTAGCATCATGCAACCAAAGTTTCACAATGACAGGTCCATCTCCGTCCTGCTGTGAACTTTACTGTATTTATTTTTTTGTTTATGCTGTTTACTGTGTTTGTGTCCTGCAGTGATGGGTGTAAACAACACCAGGGTGACATTTATGCAGTGTGATGTCATGAGGATGGGCTCTGTGCATGTGTGTGTGTGTTTAGAGATTGAGATGGTGGTGATGGAGAAGTGTAAGATCTCAGACGTATCCACGCTCGCAGAGCAGAACATCACGGACGAGGAGAAGAGTGCCGCGGCCGCTGCCGGAACGGAAGAACAGAGGAGCAGGTGCTGAGTTTAATTTGTGTTCAGAATGAATATTCACGATCCTGTGGCATAAAAAATAGAAAAAAATGGAATTGTAGGTTACATCAATTGTGTGTTAAATCAATAAATGGCTTAACGTGGCCTTGTGTAAATATACACCATATTGTCAGAAGTTTGCAGTCCACGTTTTACATTTAGTCCCTCCACTCTTCCGGGAAGATTTTCCTCAAGATTTTGGAGTGTTCTTGTGGATATTTGTGTTCAGCGGCCGCAAGAGTGTAGTAAAATCAGATAGGTGAGAAGGAGAGGAGACCTGGGGTGCAGTCAGTGTTCACATTCATCACGAATCTGTTCAGTAGGGTTGTGATCAGGGGCTCTATAGCAGGAGATCCTCCACTCCAAACCATGTAAAGCATACTTTCATGGCGCTGGCTTTGTGCACAGGGGCATTGCCATTCTGGAACAGGTTTGGGTTTCCGTGGTTTAAGTTAACGAAAACTTTTATTACAAAGACATCCTGTACAATTGTGTGCCTCCAGCTTTGCGGAAACACTTTAGAGAAGAACCACATATGGCAGGAAAGCTCAGGTGTCCCAATACTTTTGTCCATATAGTGTATGTACATGAAAATGAGTAATGTTTAAATAGCTAAATTCCTAATGACTCCCTGTTCACTATGATCAGTATGTAGAATACCGTGTTGTCACTCACTCTTGTTGTGATTCTCTATTCAGATATTATTTAGATATGCACTATAAGGCTTAAAGTATTGGGACACCTGACGTTTCCACCCATATGCGGTTCTTCCTGGAAATGTTGGAGCACACAATTGTATCGGACGTCTTTGGATGCAGGAGCATTCTAGAACCAGTAGACCCAAACCTGCTCCATGAAGATCCGCTTTCCATGTGTTGGAGTCAGGGCCGGTTCTAGACATTTGGAGGCAGAATTTATATTATATTATAATTCCCTCCAACTTTCAGAATAAAAAACAAAACACACAATCTCTAACCCTTTTTTATTTCTACAAAACATGTTACAGTACTTTTATATGTTCACCTAATTATGCATATTAACCAAAAGTCCACACTTAAATAAAAAATTATGAAAGGTCAACTAAACCAGCTCCGCTTATTATTATTCTTCCTTGGCCATGGTCACCTCACTGTTATTTACAATCTTTTACTTTCTCTTTAGTATTTTGAGTAAAAAAACTGTACAGTCGACCCGTCTTTACGCTGCCCATCTTGATTGGTGAACTAGTGTATAGCTTACGGTTATGGAGGTCCCGCAAAGGCATTTCCCTGCTCTGTCTATAGCTATCGCTTGGACTGGAAGATCTCCTTCTATGGAGCTCCAACCTTCATGTTCATATTCATGAACATGAATATATGTGAATGCTGACTGCACCCCCCTCACCCTCACCTATATCACTACCTGACTTTACCAACACACATCCTTGTGACTGAAGAAATCTCACAAAGATCTCAAGGAACATCTTCCCAGAGGAGTGGAGCTTAATATAAAAGCACATTGGGGACTACATGTGGAACGGGATGTTCAAAAAGAAGCACGTACCAATCTTAAAGTCAGGTGTCCACAAACTTTTGTCCATATGGTGTATATGAGTTTTATGCTTTTTGCAGCTAAAATTATTTACTCAGAAATCATCATTTGACACTTGATTGATGCGTCTGGCTAATATTGTTTGGCTAATGAAAGTGTTTGTCTTGGGATGTTTACACAGATGGTAGATTTTCACATATGTCTGCGATAGCAGAAATATTTGGATGTGGTCCACATGTGGTTTGGAAGCTTTTTGTCTGACAAGAAGAATCTGTCAAGAGCATTTGTGTCTGTGTGTGTGTGTGTGTGTGTGTGTGTGTACGTGCGTGACACAGGCCCTTCTTGGACATGGTATACAACGCTCTGGATTGTGAGAAGGAGGACTACCATGCCCTCTTTGTCCTTTGTCTCCTCTTTGCTTTGTCTCACAGCAAAGGTATTTACACACACACACACAAAAACACAAGACAGGGTGTATTGTATGCAATATTTTCATAACACTCTGTATCTAATAGAAAAAATAGCATTCATATTATATTAGTAGTAATAATAATAATAATAATAATAATGTAACTTGTCATTAAAAATCCACAAAACTGGATCATCTGCAATCGATAGTATTTTCTTTTTACTCCAGTGAAATTAAACCCCTAATTTTAAGATGATAATTTTTAAGTTCCTCCAGTAAAAGGATTTATAAGTTCCAGGGAGTAATAAAACATGTCCAACTGCTCTGGTTTAAACTTGTCTAAAGCTGTTGTGTTACGAGAATTATTTCATGCTTCGTGCATGACGGTGCCAAATCCACACACACATACGTGCAGATGAACACATAAATGGATACGCATTATGCAAATACAAAATATTTGAATGAATAATTCACAGGGCTGTAATTTTAAGTGTTTTACAGAAACACACACGTGACAACTTTTTTTTAAAATAATGTGTAAAATAATCAGTTGTTAACTACACCTACATATATGTCTAGAATCATCTCTATACAAGCACATTTACCCTTATTAACAGTAACAGGATGCATGAATATTCATACATGTGCTAATGAGAAAAATCAGGACAGTTATCCTTTTTTTATCAAAACATTATTGTTTGCATGTTTTCTCATTTGTCGTGTGTGTGTGTGTGTGTGTGTGTGTGTGTGTGTGTGCGCGCAAATGCAGGTATAAACCCAGAGTTGCTGGAGAAGATCCAATTGCCGTTTCCAGGGGAAGACCGGAGCAGCTACAGTCATGTTCTGGTAGAGAGGCTAATCAGAGTTATGAACCACGCTGCACTGCCAGGTGTATATACACACACACACACACACACACATTGTGTAATATCAGGCTAACAGAGGTAGCAGCAGTGACTCATGCTGATTGAACAACGAATTATATACAATATTTAAAAAAAAAGTTTTTTTTTTTTTTTGTTTTGTTTTTTTTTTTGTTGTTTTTTTTTTTACACAAAAAGTTTTAATTTGTTTCTAAATTTTTGGTATACTCTCTCCACACTTATGTTAGGACAAGGAAAATGACTATAATAATAACATTGTGGTAGTTAATACTTAAATGTAAAAATGTTTTTTAAGATTTTTCCTAAAATCGATAGTGAAATACTGATTACTGAAGCAGCTCAATTTCTTATTGTTTTATTTTCTAACGTTTATAAAAGAAACATGTTAAAATAGTATTTTTAAATATTAATGGTTTAAAAATGTGTGTGTGTGTATGTGTGTATGTATGTGTGTGTATATATATATATATATATATATATATACGCACTTTTTTTTTTTTTTTTTTTTTTTTTTTTTACTGTATTTGTATTTTATTTTTTTTTTACATTTCTGGTTCTTATTTAGATGTACATTTTAATGCTAATAACACTGAGAGATGCCATACCATTCTCTTTATTATGTAATGCACAACCTTCATACTGGTAATGTGATCTAATAATTTTTAATGAGATAGCACAGTGAGTACCTATGTAGATTACTTCCTTGTAGTGATATTAATTTCCTAAGAAGTGAACTCCCATGAACTGGACCTGCTGCCTCTATTGTTAAAAACAAAAAAACAGTTACAGCTTGATTATTTAAAAAAATATTCATGACCTTATAATTTCCAGCTTCTTATTGTTTGTTTTTCACCTATCAGATGGAAAGGTGCGCTTGGCCACTCTGGAGCTCAGCTGTCTCCTCCTGAAGCAGTCAGTGCTCTCCGGCTCTCGCTGCATCATCAAAGACGTCCATCTGGCCTGTCTGGAGGTACGTGTCCACCCTAAAACGCTCCAACAGGAAGTGGAAGTTGTCGAGTAGCACGTAGCCCAGTAGGGTTCTGAATAAATCACAGTGCAGCCATGTGGCTCGGTCAGAATTACAGAATTGCGTACACATATAGAGAACGTCACTCAGACCTTCTCTAAGGTAATTCTAAATAATTACTCGATCTTTATCCCCTTGGGAAATTCTCTCTCCTTTTAATGGCTTCTTTAAAGTTGTTTTACTTTTACTTTTTACTGCCATTTACAGGAAGTTCAGTGAAATATCTTGCAAAAGGGACGTCGTAGAGCACCTATAATAATAGTGAAATTAAACATTTCCTTAATTACAACAGGGAAAAGGAACAGCAAAAAACCTTTCCCAATATACTAATGCAAGATTTTTTTTATAAAAAATCATTTCTAATAACAGAAAAACATAGATATGATGCTAATAACATAAAAACATGGATATATATCACTAATAACAAAAACATATGGATACAATCAATAATAAAAAATTGAATTAACTTAACAGTTATTACGATAAATGTACTTATAAAGAGAGGATCTGAAACCAGAAGCATCATTTAGTACATATTTCCTGTAAGTTCCTGATTTCCTACAAGGGAAAGTGAAAGTAAAAAAATTCCTACTTTGAACAATCACAGTAGATCCAGTAAATCAAGTCTGTATACAACATAATCTGATAAACACATGGCCTATTGTTTTCTTTTACAGTCCGTTTGTACATCTCACAGGTTCCTCTTCTCACGCTGGAGTTGGGGTCATGGTTTCTTTCTGTCACAGCAGCGTATCGTTACTAAGATATACGTTTTTACTCCATACGTTTGTACAAAAGTTCAACGTTTACAGCTTTACTCAAAGGGAAAAAAGAAAAATGACAGTTGAGACTTCTTCTAGAACCATTTAAAAACTCCATAACCTCTGTACAACCTGTGCTGTATAAAAGCCAGACAGTGTTTTTTTTGTTTTTGGTTTATAAAGTCTGTAAATGATCTGTTGCTAAAGAAATGCCAATGTATTAGAACGAGTTTTGACTTTTTCTTCCATTCCTCTTTTCTCCGCAGTCTCATTAAAGTGAAAAATTGGTATTTAGTGTAATGGTCAAATGGTTAAGAAAACATAAAGAAATATTTTGTTTCCCTTAGACACACACACACACACACATTTCAACATGTCCTAAAGAAATTGCGTTTGTATTTCCAGGGTGCAAGAGAAGAGAGTCTTCATCTTCTACGGAGGTTTTACAAGGCAAGTTTTTTTTTATAAAACGAAAGAGATTTTAAAATATTTTAAAAAATGTTCTCCTATAAATCCACTGACGCTTATTATTTTATTTTCTGCAATAACAATAATATTGTGTTAAACTTTGCCAGCTCATCCTGATCATTCACTTCTCTTCATTTCTCTTTTGGGGAACTCTGACTGCTCATTTCACAAACATGTCAGACCAGAAACGCACAGTCAAAACATGACGTCTCATCACTGGCCATAGGACAGCAGCGTGATGGGTTCCAGTGAAAGTCCCCAGACTTTTGATGGTGTTGCACGTTGGTTTATTAGAGCTTTTCCCACATTGTGGTCTCGAAACTTAAAGAGGGAGCTGCATGTCTTTCTACCACACCATGCTCTCTGACTATTTTCTACATTTTTTGTAAGCTGGTTGAGTATAAATTACGGTCCCTATACAGTTTGTAAAATATTTCAGGATATTCCTATCAAAAGGTTTCGAGACGAGCTCTGTTTACAAGAAAGTACTATTTATCTACATTTACACACTATCACCTTTTAAAATAGTTCTCTTGTACAGCAATGCAGTGCCTCCAGCATTCCAGCCACTTCCGGAACATGTTCTGGAAGTCTTCATTTAAAAGCTTGTCAAGCATCTTCTGTGATTATCGCCGGATCTCCACAAAGGTGTCAAAACCGTAACCATAGCCAAATTTTTCAGGACGAGGGTGAAGTGTGCAGGAGCCAAATTTGGCGATTAGGGTGGGTGCGGAAGTGAGATCATGTTTCTGGCGAGAAACCCACGTGTTTGGACCGTTTGCTGACAGGGTGCACAGAGTAGCACCAGCTGCACAGCGCTCGATTGTAGACAAGACTGATTTATGAAGGTCGGTGCTCCATGTGACTGCGTGTGATGCTGTTTTCATGTTACAAAACTAGTCTCGAATCTTTTTATACCACGTCGTATTTGCACCAGGTTTCCAAATAAAATAAAATAAAAAGACAGCATCCCGTAATACAGGGGTTCTTCCTAGGAAAGCGTGCGAGTCATCACTCCTGAGTTCCATGCCGTTCTTGATTTAGCTGTAATATTAGTTTTTCTCATTGGCCACTCTTTTATGTTCCTCTCTCCCCAGCTTGTGTTTAGAGAGGATTCCTTCCAAATAAACAGCATTATTAACCCAAATCCTTAATGTAATTATCTCTAACCGAAAGCATAACCTTTGTTACAGTTTATTCTCACTCAGCAATTCAAGGTTAGGTACTCAGGAACTCTGATGGATTGGTTTTGTTGCACTGCATAAGTTTTGTTCAGTCATGCAGAGAGGGAAAAAACCCCACGCCTTAATCCTGCACCTTGGCAGAGTTAAACAGGAGAGTGCACCTCAAGCAGCTTTACACTGTGGTCTGATCCAAGATCAAGCCCGGGCCAAATATTTTTTGATTTAAAAAGTGAAAGCTTGCATTATGTACAAGAACACACTTTGCTTACTATAACCACCTCTATGTTGTACACTTATTGTAAACCATTATAAAACCATCACATGTTCTGGATTCTGATTGATTAGAATGAACATTACCACGATTCATATCAATGCAGTTTTAATTGTTGACTCGTTATAAGGAATGCAGCTTTTCGAATTCTCGGTCACAGCACAAGTTTGGTCAGGTGTCCACAAGTTTGTATTGTTCCTCTTTAAGAACATTCCATTCCACATGTAGTCTCCATTTACTGTTATTATAACCTCCACTCTTCTGGGAAGATGTTCACTAGATTTTGTGGAGATTTGTGTGAGATTTATTCAGCCACAAGGGTGGTAGTAACGTCAGGTACTGATGAAGGTGAGGTGAGGAGGCCTGGGGTGCAGTCAGAGTTCACATTCATAGGTGTTCAATAGAGCTCTATAGCAAGAGATCTTCCACACTCTTCCAACCTATGGAAAGCAGACCTTCATGGAGCTGCTTTGTGCACAGGGGCATTGTCATGCAGGAACAGGTTTGGGTCTCGTAGTTCTATTAAAGGGAAAATGTTATGCTCCTGCTTAAAAAGACGTCCGATTCATTTGTGTGTCTGCAACTTTGCGGTAACAGTTTGGGAAGAACCGCATACGACAAGGCTCCCAGGTGTCCCAATACATTTGCCCATTTAGTGTGTGTATGAAAAAAAGTGCAGAAAAAAAACACCTTCTTCTAATTTTCTTGAATTGGATATTGTGTTTGTTTCTGCCAACAGGGAGAGGAGATCTTTCTGGATATGTTTGAAGATGAGTACAGGAGCATGACAGTGAGTCAGTTTTGTGACTGTTTGTGTCATTGTTTTTGTTTGTCGTCTTTAAAGTGAACGCAATGTGACAATGACTGTGTTTCTACTGTAAATATCTGAACTGCTACAAACAAACCGTTGGATACCTTCGAACTGGACTCATAAACACAGTTTTTCTTGAGAGACTGATGTTTAAGATCATGGTTTTCTGTGTGTGTGTGTGTGTGTGTGTGTGTGTGTGTGTGTGTGTGTGTGTGTGTGTGTGTGTGTGTGTGTGTGTGTGTTTGTGTGTGTTTAGAGTAAGCCTTTAAATGTGGAGTATCTCATGATGGATGCGTCCATACTGCTGCCCCCTACTGGAACGCCGCTGACTGGGATCGACTTTGTGAAGCGACTGCCGTGCGGAGACATGGAGAAAACACGCAAGGTGAGTGGGGGGGCTGCAAAATCCACATACTTTACATTAGTTTACACCCCCCCCCCATCTCTTTTTTACTCTCACATTTAGTCTCTCTCTCTCTCTCTCTCTCTCTCTCTCTCTCTCTCTCTCTCTCTCTCTCTCTCTCTCTTTCTCTCTCTCTCTTTCTCTCTCTCTCTTTCTTTCTCTCTCTCTCTCTCTTTCTCTCTCTTATCCTTAATGCCACTTGATAAAGCACGGAACACGTGTTAGAAATCCCACACAGGAGTCAGTCCTCATCACTCTCTTTTCTCTAGCCTCGCCCTCCATTCGCAGGCTTACACTTGGCCCCGCCCCCTTTATCCACAGTATGCAAAGAATGCACATACACACAGGTTACTGTATTTCATATTATATTCTCCAGGTGGTAAGATATAAGATAATCATATCACTGTACATAATTATGTCTTTATGAACGATAATATTGTATTTTTGTAGGTCTGATAAGCAATGACGTGGGGAAAAAATAAATATATATTTGTAGACATTTCAATTTGTTTTTGGTGATAATTGAAAATCCAGCCTTTTTTTTATTATTGTTTAACAAATGAAATTATGACTTTTTATTTGACTGAGCTGTAGTATGAAAGGGGCAGAGCTTTTGAGCAGATGATAAAAACACCAACATAGCTGTCCGTAATGCCAAATCAGAAATGAGAATTCTTATTAAACAGTGTTCTTAGGATGTGGTTGGATGTTTTTACAGGTCTTGTAGAACAAAATGATTCGTTCTCCATTTCGGTCACTAATTCCTCAGAGATACTGCCGTGCCAGGTGTGATATCGGAGATGAAATCCATCTGGACATGGTTCTGTGATATTTCTTAGAATGAGTTTGTGGCGGTGATGCAGAACTGAAACCCAGGTCTTTCAACAGAATGAGACTCAGTGTCTGGGTTTTGTTTTAGAACTGCCCAGATTATTGAAATGACTTAAGGTCACTGGGCTTTTCCTTGGAAATGTCTGACTGGATCTCCTATTTAAAACACTCTTGGGTCAAGGATATAATAAACATCCATTTTATAAACTGAACATCTACATAAAGCAGCATTGTGGAAATACAGATGTAGATTTTGTTCCTTAATAAAAGAGCCTATCTTTATAATGAATTCTATATAATATTCCATGTGCTGTGAAACATGGTGGTGGTGTGGAATTGACCTCGGTTGGTCTCTAAACACTCCTGAAAGGGTTGTGCCTTATTTATTAATTATTAAATTTGTTCATATTTTCATGATCTTCAGCGATTGTGTTTTAGATGTACAATGTCCTCCAATAATATTGGCACCCTTGGTAAATATGAGCAAAACAATGTGTCTTTAGGGGTGTAACGATACACTCAGCTCACACGTCTCGATATTATGTTCACGATATTTTGAACATAAAAAGTTAAACTTAAATGCTAATAAAATATTTATTCATTAAACATTAAACATTTGAAGGTTTAAACTGAACCTTCTGTTGGTACATTAACAGAGAAATAGGCATGTTACTGGAAAACAAAACTGAATTTTAACAAGAGTTTTTGATTTAAGATAACTGAAAGAGTTTAAGAGACTTATCTGCATATTTTTTGGTTTTGGGTCAGTTACAGGTCTGAAAATGAGCGCATGAGAGAATGTGAGAGATCTTTTCGTCTGAAAACACAGAAACCAGTTTTATAAGCAAGTCAATCCCACACTCTTTTTTTCTTTTCTTTTTTTTTGGTCTCCACCCTGTCTCACCACGTAAATGACGTGGAAGGGGCTCAGAGGTCATGGTTGACATTTTATTTGTGTGCGCTTTCAGTGTTTAGACTCATGAATGAAGTAATTGAATAAAAGTATAATTACAGCTCTCAGAGCCAGGATTTTTTTTTTTCTTTTTTTTGTTGTTGTTGTAGTTAATGATGAGAGCTTTCAAGATAGGAATCATCATAAACTTCTACACAAGCCATAATTCTGCCTTTCGATGATGAATGAAGTGAAAGGAAAAGTCCTGTATGGGAGGGATAGTTGTTTCTGAGCTGTTTGGGTTTGTACAGAACAAATCACCTAGGTTTTTAGTGGTTACATTTGATTGACATGTCGCACAATAGGCTTTATGTGTGCCGTGTTCTCAGGTTTTTTTTGTTCCTATTTAAATATATCATTACATGATAACTACCTGTATGCCGACAAACCTCTGTACATTCTTAGGAAAACTACTGTTGAGGAATCGGTGTAATTGTAATCTGAAAAACATTTCCGTCTCTTTGTGGCTTTTTTTCAGATCGAAAAACACAAAAACTAACCTTGCTATTTATAAACACAAAGGTGAATATAAGTCAGTAACTACACAAAAACAGGAGTAGCATCAGGAAAAACCTGTCTAGTGTCTGAGAAACACAATGAATAAGCAGCTAAGGCCCGTCGACATACTGTACAGCTTGTTTGTCTCCTCTCTCGTGGTCCAGGGTAATTAATCACAAGGCTTAGCAGAGAGCACAGTGCGTCTCTCGAAAGCTTCCAGGGAACTCCAGCTATAATTTAGTTCTGAGAATCGCGTGCGCTGCTGGAACTCTTGATGGGACTCATTATTCGCTCTCGAAGGCGTGTATGCCAATGCGCCTCCACCTGCTTGCAAAATTTGGCCTGCCTTGGTGAAGCCCTTCTTTCCATGGAAGTTATCAGGAAGCCTTTTATTTTCACCATAAAATCCATCAGGGTGCAGCCTGTCCAGCTTTGAGTAAGCATTCTCAGGGTCATATCTATTTATAGAGCACCTTTAAGTGCTGTAGACATTTACAAGATACTGAACTCCACTGAGAATGAACACAAACACAGACATTTATCAATTCAACACTGTAAAAATAGAGAAGTATTAGATCCTTTTTTTTTTTTTTTATAAAGTTTTAATCGTTTCCTGACATCATCAGTTCCACACAACAAACCATCAGTTATAGAAGACAGAAAACAGAACAGTTTTACTGATGTACAGCTTTATTTTTATACACAAATCTGATGACCTTTAGCTGAATATTATATTATTAGTAAGTTTGGAGTGTAGTGGGTTTTTTCTTCTCACACTAATCAGGTTTTGGATGATTTCCACCCACCAGTTAGCCTTTTGCCCACCCCCCACTTGTAATTGACATGAGGGGGGGTAAACCCCTCCCATCCAAAGATCATGACCAGGTCTCATCGTCGGGATTCAAACTCACGATTTCTGTATGACTGTACATTTTTTTCTGTTGTGGCACTCGGGAGCTGACGTTCACGCTTGATTTAAGGGACTATATTTAAAAAGGACTGTGTGTTAGGGGGGAGGGACTCGTCTATGTGTAGACACTGTCCATTAGGACCAAGGTGCTTCAAAAAATCACACACAAATGGCACAAAACTAACTAGAAAACAATAAGACAATAAAACACACTGACAGTGCAGCACTGACCAGTACAGTAAATGTGCGTTGTTGTAAATAAACTGTTCATTTAATAGTTATAAATACTGTACGTGGATATAAGGATGTAGAGGGATATGGACAGGAGAAATAAGTGTGTTTGGTTCATCTACAGGCCATCCGGGTGTTCTTCATGTTGCGAGCTCTGTCCCTGCAGCTGCAAGGAGAACCGGAGACACAGCTGCCCCTGACACGCCCCGAAGACCTCATCAAAACCGATGACGTCCTCGACCTAAGTGAGTCTCACACTGCTAAAAGAAAATGACTTTTCCTGTGAAACACACTGGTCCAACATCTAAATATATTCAATTAGAATATCCTTTAATATGAAACAATCGGATTTTTTAATATACACAGCTACATGTTTCCAAATTGTTTTGTCGTTTTGCCTCCTCCTTTCTGATATTAATATTTAAAAAAATAATAATTTATAGCTTGAATCACAATCTGAGCTTCCATTCAGAAATCACTTCTGCATACTGCAAATCTAATTTAAAAAAAAGAAGGAAACCCACTCCAGTTTTTCTTGTTTGTTACAAGATCTGATCAAACGCTTATTTTTAAAAATTTTATTTTATTTTGATTGTATGTTTGTAGGATTACAGGACGGTGCTGATCAGATCGTTTTATCCATTGATTGATTGAGAGCACACGGTCATTTATTTATTTAATTCAGGTTGCTTTCCGATTCCTCGTTTTCCCCAGCGCACGTCGAGAATCAGTCGAGAAAACGGAAACATGGAGCATTAAGTCCTTCTGTATACATTATAACAGGCGGTTGCTATGGTTACAGTAAGTTACCGTCACCCCAATCTATTTAAAGGAATGATGTCAGTGTCAAGGACCAAAATTATTGGGACACGACTATTGCAGCCATATGTTTTTATTAATGTACTGCAAAAGGTATTGCACCTTACAAATGTGTTATGGGTGTGTTTGTGCATTTATATAATCAAAACAAACATCCTATTCCACATTTTAGTTTCCCCACTCTTCTGGGCAGATGTTCCACTAGAGTTTTTGAAGATTTTGCAGAGATTTATTCATCCACAAGGGTGTTAGTAAAGTCAGGTGCTGATGTAGGTGAGGAAAGGATGCCTGGGGTGCAGTCAGCATGAAACATTCATCATGTTCAGTAGGGAGCTCTGTAGCTGGAGATCTTCCTCTACAAACCATGTAAATCAGATCTTCATGTAGCTGGCTTTGTGCACAGGGACATTGTTATGCTGGAACAGGTTTGGGTCTCCTAGTTCAAGAGAAGGGAAATTTCCTGCCACAGCATCCAAAGACGTCCTGTACAAGTGTGTGCCTACAAGTTTCTGTTAGAAGTTTGGCAAAGAACCACGTTTGGCTGGAAAAGTCAGGTGTCCCAATAATTTTGTCCATTTAGTGTAGGTTTTGTCCATATTATAAGGTATGAAGGTAATAATACTATGTATGTGAGACTGTGTGTGTGTGTGTGTATGTGTGTGTGTGTGTGTGTGTTTAACCCCTTCTGTGTCACTTCCTCTAAAGCGTTCAGGTGCAGTTCCCCTTCGGCTCTCACTCTTACAGGTAAAGAGTAAAGTTGTGTGGGTGTACTGACTCACCCCCGGGTGAAATGACTCACTCCCAGCATCCTACACCGAGGGGCTTAATAGATGCAGCATTCAATTATCTCAGCAGGCGTCGTCGTGGGCAGGGTTCACATCGCACCGTTTTCCTTTAGACTTTAGATGTCTAACAGTAAAAGTTGTTAAGTCTGCACCTACACATGCTAAAAAAAGACACCAAACAATTTTCTTCAGAAATGGTGTTTCACTGGTTCACATTAAAACCCTCGATCTGATTATAATAGGCTCTCGTTTCTAGGGTATTACTTTATTTTCCAAAAAATTCTCAGATTTTTAGGAAAGAGTGTTTGACGTAACATGAATTTACAAAAACTAAATATTTGCACTGTTCCACTTTACATGAAATGTATTTATACATGGATGAGAAGTGCTGTTTTGCAAAACTCTAACACATTATTATTATAATTATTATTATGAATTATATTTTTTTGCATAATTGCTCTTATCGAAAATTGGAAACTGTGAGTGACAGAACGTGTGTTCAGTCAGTGACCGTGTTAAATTAGCATATAAAGCATGATTAGTTCTCAGGGCTGGAGTTAATGTTGCGACATCACAACATTTGTAGCCCGCCTCCAAATCTGTATAATACAGAAATACAGATTTGATTATTACTTTTTTGTTTGTGCAATCTTCATCTTAGGGAAGAGGGCGAAGTCCGCAGGAGCCAAATCTGGCTGTCGTTTCAAGTCAAGTCAAGTCAAGTTTATTTGTATAGCGCTTTTCACAACAGACATTGTCTCAAAGCAGCTTTACAGAAAACAACAGTGAAGGTGAATGGTGTGCGTTTGTCCCTGATGAGCAGCCGTGGCGACAGTGGCAAGGAAAAACTCCCTTAGATGATATGAGGAAGAAACCTTGAGAGGAACCAGACTCAAAGGGGAACCTCATCCTCATATGGGTGACATCAAGAGTTTAATCATAAATCTTTCAACAATACAGAACAATTTGTGATCATCATAGATCCAGCATCAGCTTCTCCATGCCAGGGCCTTTAAACACTCGGCATCTACTTCTCCATGATCATCCATAGGTCCATAATCTTCACGAGGTGGGACGTGACTGGAGCTGGCCAAACCTCAGGATGCCTCGGGATGGGGAGAGAAAGAGAAGCAGTGGAGAGGAATTAGCGTAGCTGCTGTTCATGATATTAACAGCACAAGTTGATAATGTGCATGTGATCAGATGTTCTGGAGCACAAGGTTATGATGTGATGTGTGTGATGTGTGTTATGTGTAGGCTTTGCTAAAAAGATATGTTTTTAATCTACACTTAAACTGGGAGAGTGTGTCTGAGCCCTGAACACTGTCAGGAAGACTATTCCAGAGTTTAGGAGCTAAATGTGAAAATGCTCTACCACCTTTAGTGGACTTTGCTATTCTAGGAACTACTAGAAGCCCAGAGTTTTGAGATCTCAGGGAGCGTGACGGATTGTAGCGTGTTAAAAGACTGGATAGATACATGGGAGCCAAACCATTTAGTGCTTTATAAGTGAGTAGCAGTAGTTTGTAGTCGATTCGAAACTTAATAGGAAGCCAATGTAGGGACGATAAGATTGGGGTTATATGATCGTATTTTCTTGACCTAGTAAGAACTCTTGCTGCGGCATTCTGAACTAACTGAAGCTTGTTTATTAATGATGCAGGACATCCACCTAGTAATGCATTACAGTAGTCTATTCTAGAGGTCATAAACGCATGGACGAGCTTCTCTGCATCAGATATAGACAACATATTTCTTAGCTTAGAAATATTTCTAAGGTGAAAGAAGGCTGTTTTTGTAACTTGATTGATGTGATTTTTGAAAGATAAGTTGCTGTCTAAAATAACTCCCAGGTCTTTTACCATTGAACTAGTAGTTACAGAACAACCGTCTAAATGCAGGCTGAGATGCTGGAGCTTCTGTGTACTATTTTTTGGGCCGATGAGCAAAATCTCCGTTTTATCAGAATTTAATAGCAGAAAGTTATGGGTCATCCAATCTCTTATTTCTTCAACACACTCAGTTATGCGAGCTAATTGAGCTGTATCGCCTGGTTTGGATGAAATATATAGCTGGGTATCATCAGCATAACAATGGAAGCTAATTCCATGCCTTCTAATAATATTTCCTAATGGAAGCATGTATATTGTGAAAAGCAGGGGTCCTAGAACTGACCCTTGTGGCACGCCATAATTTACTAGCATTATCCTGGATAGCTCTCCATTTAAGTCTACGAAATGGTAACGATTGGACAGGTAGGATTTAAACCAGCTTAATGCCTGTCCCTGAATACCGATGTAATTCTGTAAGCGATCGAGGAGAAGATCATGATCTATAGTGTCGAACGCAGCACTAAGATCTAGTAAAACTAATAGGGAGATGTAGCCTTGGTCTGAAGCTAAAAACAGGTCGTTAGTGATTTTAACTAGAGCAGTTTCTGTGCTATGATGGGGCCTAAAACCTGACTGAAACTCTTCAAAGATATTGTTCTCCTGCAAGTGGTTACATAACTGGGCAGCGACAATCTTTTCTAAAATCTTAGACATAAATGGGAGATTTGAAATTGGTCTGTAATTCGATAGCGTGTTTGGATCCAGATTAGGTTTTTTAATGAGGGGCTTAATAACTGCTAACTTGAGGGATTTAGGGACATGACCTAACGATAGTGAGGAGTTAATAATATTGAAAAGAGGCTCACCAGCTGTATATAACACTTCCTTCAGTAGTTTAGTGGGAATTGGATCTAACTGACATGTTGTTGATTTAGCTTTCATAATAGCATCATACAGCTCTTCCTGTCCTATACATGTAAAACAGTGTAGTTGTGGGGTTGTAAGTACGATTGTGTCGGGAGATGCTGTCAGAGGTTGAACTGCCACAATTGTTTCCGGCGATAAACGTGTGAAGAGATCTCAGTGACGGTGTGCGCACGTGGTCAGAATAGCACCAGTTGCACACTAACTTATGAAGGTTGGTGCTGCCTGTGACTGTGCGTGCAGCCTCATGCAGCCATCTGTTGGCATGTTAAAAAACTAGTCTTGAAACTTTTTAATAGCACCTCGTATATGAGCATGTACTGTATAATTTATAAAAATCATAATCATATTCTAGAAGAAGTTTATTATTAATACACACATACACACACACCCACATACACAACATCATGTTCTTGCTGAGTTATTCACCATGAAAGGGAGCTGAGGTCATTCTTCATTCTTTAACTAATCGTTTGTGGAAGTTGGCGCCACCTGTTACCGGTTACGTCAGTTTCCAGAGAAGTATTCAGAAGAGGAAGAAAAAAACGCACAGGTTTTTATTCTCGTGTTTGATTTAGATGTATTTTGTTATTTTTTTCTCGACTCTGTTCGATTAGATCACGTATTCGATTGCACCACAGGCGTTAAAATAAAAAGAAAAGACTTAAGTAATTTCCATTTCTGGAAATGATGCAAAGCAAGAAAGCGATAGAGAGAGATGATGACATTATGATCATTCTTTACCACTTCAATGGCATCTGTCGATTCAGATCTGTTCTGAGGGGTGTGCATTAATAAACACGCCCCTGAGGACCTCCAGTAATGGGTGAGTGGATGGAAAAAGCCCTTCAGTGACTGCGCAGACGCACACACTCGTGTACACACACACACTGGCAGATGCTACTGATGTCATCGGTGCTATTTATAAAGTTGCAGGAAACCTGTGTATACACACACACATTATGATTCACACAACAATGCATTTAAGAAATATTGTTTTATGTTTATTCCTCAACAAGATCAAAAGAATAGTTCATATGCACTTCTTCTCTTTCACTTTCATTTCTAGCACTTCATAAGAATTTATAAATATTTAGGATTATGTAAATTAGGAAACAAGCCCACATGCTTTCCCCATCATCTTAATCTGTCTTCAATCTGTTCATTATTAGGGTTAGTTTATTTAGCTAGATTGGTCATCTTAATAAGCTAGCCCTCTGACTCCGGATGTTATCTTTTGCTATGCTACGTTAGTCCTGACTCACTATATTTGTTTTTGCTCATTTGCTTTTTTCTCGACTTGGTTCTCTTTGACCTGTACTACCAGCTAGCAGTCGTTGGCTAGTTTTGTTTTTTGTTTTTTTTAAAAAGCCGCAGCGTAACCTTCGTCCACTCAAAACGAAACGGTTGCCAGTTCTAGAGAGGTTTAGTGACTTCATTTAAAAGTCAGTCAAGCTGAGTCATGCTCATCTCGACAGTCGAGTGTGAGGAAGAGACACCTTTTTATTTCCTTTATCCATAAAACGCATTGTTAAAAATGAGACTCTCGAGTCGTCTCCTGCCAGTCCTAGAGAGCAGCTTCACACGCTGTGTGTGGTCGAGGAGACAGTAGAGAACAACACACCACTGTTTCAAGAAAAAGCTCTTTATGACTCAGCGGAGTGTTGAGAAAAACTCAGATCTATGCGTTATCCCAACGTCAAACACCTTATCGACTTTAAACAAGCAGCAATGACTTCAGATGCTCTGTGTATTATTTCTGTTGAAACCGTAGTCCTGCGTCGTTTGGTCGAATTTCAGATGAATTTGTCAACTGTGGGAAAATCAGGCAGTTCCTGGAATTTCTTAAGACATATTAACATGGTAACATTATGCCAAACATATGCTCACACACACACACACACACACACACACACACGCACATGCACAGTCTCATTTCAGAATGACTCAGTTGACACACATTAACATTGTATTGCTGATGCATCTAATGTTTGTCCAGGACAACATGAAGACATTTCCCAGGCATTTCCTACCAAATTGGCCTGTTGGAGGAGGAGAACAAGAAATACAGTTCAGCAGATACCACAGTCGTTCAGATTGATTCTCCGAGTTCCCCATAATGACAGTGTAAAAACAGAATTTTAAAAATGACTGTAAATGTATTAAAATGTAAACTAAAATATCACATGTGCATAAGTCTTTAGACCCTTTGCAGCAGTAATTTAACTCTGGTGCCTCCCATTATTGCTGAGATGTTTCTACACCTTGATTACAGTCCACCTGTGGAAACGTTATGATTGGATTTGATTTTTCAAGACACACACCTCTCTATAGACGGCCTCACAATTCATAATTCATATCAGAGTAGAAGCCAAGGTGAAAGGAACTGCCTGTGGTTGCAAGGCACAGCTCTGGGGAAGACTACAAAACATTTCTGCTGCACTGATGATTCCTGAGAACACTGTGGCCTTCTTGATTCTCAAATGAGAGAAGTGTCGCACAACCAGGACTTTTCCAAAAACTGGTGGTCTGACCAAATTAGGTCATCGTTGGTCTTAGTATGAGAGGTGACCAAGAACCGGATGATCACTCTGACTGAGCACTGGAGATCCTGTTTGAAGATGGGACAAAGTTCCAGAAGGATAACCATCACTGCAGCTCTCCACAGATCTGTTCATAAGAGATTTTGTAAAAGTTGCAGCGTTCGTGTCTGTTTGGATTTTCTACAAAATTCAGCACGCATAGTTTTTGTTTTGGTTTGGGGTTTTTTTTTTTCCAGCTCTTTGTGCTTCTCAGTAAATCATTGAAGCAACACAAAATCAGCATTAAAAATGTTTTTTTTTTTCCCACAGTGTCACATTTTCTACATGTCATGCTTAGTAGCGCTTCACGTTTTTCCACTCTAACAGTTGTGCACCTTTTATTTGTCCGGTGACCTAAATTCCTTGGAGTTGTGTAACAATTGCGTGTGCCGTTCTTAGACGCTTCATTAAATGCAAGCAAAAGTACAACCTCACTGTACGTCCCATGTAACTGAACAAACTACAATAATAACCAAAAAAAACAAAAACAGTTGTTTGTGTTTGTACGCAGATAACAGCGACCTGATCGCCTGCATGGTGGTGAGCAAAGACGGCGTTCAGGCGCAGAGGTTCCTGGCTGTAGACGTCTATCAGATGAGTCTGGTGGAACCCGAGACCAAGCGTCTGGGCTGGGGAGTTGTCAAGTTCGCAGGTCTTCTGCAGGTGAATTTGCTGAATGTGAATTGTTTTCATGCTTCAGTTACGCTGTTATCTGATGAACATGGATGTAGGACAAACTAAAAACTGGAGATAATGACAAGGGCTGATATTCATATGCAGAAAATCACAGTTAAATGTGTTATTTTTCAGCATCTCATTCCACATGTAGTCCCCATTTACTCTCATAATAACCTCCACGCTTCTGAGAAGATCTTCCACCACATTCTGTGCTTGTTATGATTCATTCAGCCACAAAGGTGGTAATAAAGTCAAGTACTGGATTAGCATTCCAGTCAGCATTCCAATTCATCCCATAGGTGTTCAGTAGTGTTTAGATCAGGGTTCTGTAGCAGGCCACACAAGATCTTCCACTCCTCCCTACATAAAGCACATCTTGATGAACTTGGAACAGTTTTGGGTCTCCTAGTTAAAGTGATGGGAAAATTTCATGGTGCCTCCAGAGACACCCTGTACAGCTGTGTGCCTTTATCTTTGTGGCAAAGAACCACATCTGGCTGGAGAAGTCAGGTGTCACAGTGCTTTTCTTCATTGAAGGTATATTAATCTACATGTATACTCTACATTTTCGTGATTTTATTTAGCAAGAATTTACAATAAATTTGTTACATTATTTTATGGTAAGTTATTAAAAAAAATAAACAAAAAAAACCCACTTAAGAAATACATATTAAATTCAAAAAAATAATTCATACTTTTTTTTTTTTTTTTTTTAGATTAATTGAAATCACAGTAAAAACATTAAATTATTTATTATTTAATGTGTTTAAATTTTTTTTTTTTTTTTTTTTTTTTTTTTTTAGAATGATATGGAAAACACATTGACAATAAAACGTTAATGGTCCATGTGTAGACTGTAGTATGAAGGAGTAAGAAGTGTGGACTGATGTATATTAAGGGGCTTTGTGGTGAAAAGAATGTGCTTTTGTGGTTCCTCTGTTCTAGGACATGCAGGTATCGGGGGTGGAGGACGACAGCAGAGCCCTGAACATCACCATCCACAAACCAACCTCCAACCCTCACGCCAAACCCCTACCCATCCTGCAGGCCTCCTTCATCTTTGCCGACCACATCCGCTGCATCATCGCTAAGCAACGGCTGGCTAAAGGACGCATCCAGGCTCGCAGGATGAAGATGCAAAGGATAGCGGGTCAGAACCATCATATTAAACATGCTCACACGTGTCTTTAAGCCTTGGTTACTGAGGGTACTACCTTTACGTAAGGCCATCCAAAATCGAAAGCAGATTTGGTTCGGTCTAAATACGATCAAGGTCAGAACAAGGTCATATAAGTCACTTTTCTTTAGAAGCTTACTGTGTGTTTTTTAGAATTACTCATTGTTAGATTTTTAATACTAACACTCTAATAATTAGAGTTTAGAAGATTATTACAGCAAACAAAACCTGAGTCTTATGGCACATTCCAAACTTCAGACCTTAAAGACCTTATGAACGACGCTATACCATCTAAAGATCTACATAACAAGTAGAAACAAGCTTTTCTCATGCTCCTACAGCACACCGAATATTTTGAATTCATTGAAATACAACACATAAAATATAATATATAATTTATAATATATAAATAATAACAAATATATTTAATGTCTATTGAAATACAATACGTATTAAATAACAACCTGTTTAGACACACCTAAAACCTGTTTTATTGTTATTATTTGCAACATTGTACATTAATAGATATCGAAAAAGTGTTAAACAACAAGAATATGTTTTATATTTTTGATTGTCTAAAGCAGCTGCATTTAGTTTTGATGACAGCTTGGCAAACTCATGGTATTCTCTCGTCAGATTCACGAGGTCGTCATCTGGAATGCTTGTCGAGTTCATTTTTTTGTGTTCTTAATACACTATAAGGTCGGTCAGTCCGAAAAATCTCAAGAACTTTAAATGCATTCCAAAGTGCAGTCTCCAAAAACCATTAAACGCTTTGAATAAACATGTTCTCACGAGGATTTTCCCAGGAAAACAAGACCAACAGCCACCTGGTGCAAAGGGCAAGTTTATTAGAAACACCAGCCTCAAACAACACCAACTTACATAAAAGCTTCTCGGCGTTCAAATCGCAGACGTGTTTCAACATCCACTGATCAGAGGAGACTGCGTGATTCAGCCTTCATGGGTATAGTTACTGCAAAGAAACCATTACTTCCGAAAGAACAATAAGCAGAAAAGACTTGCTTAGGTCAAGAAACACCAGGAATGGATATTAGATCATTGTCCTTTTGGTCTGATGAGTCTGAATGTGTTATTTTTGGCTCTAACTTGTTTGCCGTATGGGGAGTCAATAGATGGTTCCTAAATGTGAGGATCACAGTTTTGACAGTTGTGACATGTTCACTGAGGGTGAACTCACTTTTGTTGCCAGTTGTTTAGACAATAGCGGCTGTATGTTGTTATTTTTTAGAGAACAGTAAATCTGTACTGCTATACAAGCTGCACATTCTGCTACTCCAGCTGCATACTCTAAAATATATCCACATTTCATTTCTATAGTAATAAAGATGAACTCATTTTTTATCATTATTTATACATTATGTATAGTTCAGATATCAACATATTTGTTTATTATTGTTCCTTGTTCGTGCAGCTCTACTTGACCTTCCTGTACAGCCTTCTTCTGAAGTGCTAGGCTTCGGACAGTCCTCTTCCACATCTGCATCCTCGTCACAGCTGCCCTTCCGTTTCTACGACCAGGCGCGGCGAGGTCCAGCTTTCGCCTCAGTGGATAGAGTTCCAGGTAATCTAATTAAAACAGGAGTCTTTCTGACACTGCTTCTATCCTGGAGTGTGTGTGTGTGTGTGTGTGTGTGTGTGTGTGTGTGTGTGTGTGTGTGTAAAACCTGATAGTAGGAATCTGATAAGGCTTCTGATGATCACTGTGTATGTAAATATTATAAGGAAGATTAAATGGAAGATAAATAACGAGTTAAAAACTGAAAGATGATCGTCCGAAAAACATTTGGACACTGTGTACAATGTAAATATAAACAGAATGACATGATCTCATAAGCCCATATTTTATTTCCAATAGAACATGTATAGAAAGCCTATCAAATGTGTACAATTAGAAAATATACCATTTTCAGGAAAAAATAATAATTTTGAATTAGACTCATTAGCAAAAGTGCTGTAACATGATTGGGTATTAAAAGAGTATCTTGAATAATGATAACGCCCCTGTAAACAAAGCCGGCTTAATGAAGATCTGCTTTGAACCGGTTGGTTTGGAAGATCTTAAGTGGCCTGCTGTAGAGCTCTGACCTCAACCTTATGAGCACAAATCTCCATAACCACACTTTAAAATCTAGTGGAACATCTCCCCAGAAGAGTGGAGGTTATTATACCAGTAAAATAGGGACTGAATGGGATTTTCAAGAAGAACATAGGAAACTTAGGTTCAGTCTCCACAAACTTTCGTCTGTGTATTGTATTTAAGGGTACATGGTTTTGATAACGTGTGTGGTAGAATGTGATGGAGTGGAATCTTCACAGAAACCTTCACTTCCTAAAATCTAACAATGACTAACATTAAGTGTCTATTCCATAGTAAAGTATATAAGTAAGAACTGGTGACTCTCTTCTCTCTCTCACAAACACACACACACACACACTCTTCAAACAAATGGCCCACTATTTTTACATACTGCTTTAGATTTCTCCAGAATTTCTGAAGCACTTCTCCTCAGGTGTGTGGTCTGTCAGTGTTTCATTACATGGCTTCCTTCGAATCTCACATGCCACCGAGATCATACTTCCTCTACTTCTTCTTTCTTTGCTCGAGAGGGTGAAGTTAAAAAAACACCCTGGATGTTATAATAAGTGTTATAGTAAAGTTTATAATGAAACCTTCACCGTGCGATTTCTCTAATAGCTGTTTATCTGTTGGCATTCTGTAATACAATAGAAAAGAATAATCATCCTTATTCTATGTTTGTTCAAACCGAAATAGGAAAGAGAAGAGGCTTGGATGATGTTTATCTCATTGACATTTTTTTTTACTGATACTGATCGCTTGTTACCAGGTTAGACGTTGTATCACTTTTGGTAAAATAATGCTTAGATGTCTGTTTTGTTTTTTTCTTTCTTTTTTTTTTTTTAATGCCATTGACGTACGCAATCGGTTTAGGGAAGTCCTCTCGGGTTTTTTTTTCTTTTTTTTTTTTTTTGCAGGAAATAAAACATTCATTTGAAGAGTGATGTCACTCTTATCATTACACACCACATTTTTACCACCGACACCAAATCACCAAGAAAAAAGTACCAGCATGAAGAATAAAACCCCCTCCCCTTTCCTGTGAGTGTGTGTGGGGCAGGATTGGTAATCCACCTACTTATAAGCCTCTACCTCTATAGTTTTAGTGTGTGTGTGTGTGTGTGTGTGTGTGTGTGTGTGTGTGTGTGTGTAATGTTATGCCTGATCACACACTGATCACACACTGATCACACACTGATCACACACTGATCACACACTGATCACACACTGATCACACACTGATCACACACTGATCACACACTGATCACACACTGATCAGGCCTAACATTATGACATTATAATATTATGAGCAGTGAAGTGAAGAACACTGATGATCTCTTCATCATGGCACTTGTTAGTAGGTGGATATATCTATTAGGCCGCAGGTGAACATTTTGTTCCCAAAGTTGAAGTTAGAAGCAGGGAAAAAAAATGGGCAAACAAAAGGATTTGGGGGAGTTTGACAAATTGTGACGTCTAGACGACTGAGCGTCTTGTGGGCTGTTCCTGGTCTGCAGTGGTCAGTATCTATCAAAAGTGCTCCAAGGAAGAAACGGTGGTGAACCGGCGACAGGGTCGTGGGTGGCTAAGGCTAATTGATGCACCTGGGGAGCGAAGGCTGGTGCGTGTGGTCCGATCCAACAAACGAGCTCCTGTAGCTGAAATTGTTTGAAGTTAATGCTGCAAAAAGGGGACCAACACTATATCGGGCAGAGAGAGAGAGAGAGAGAGAGAGAGAGAGAGAGAGAGAGAGAGAGAGAGATCATAAAACTCATCTGGTCCTTATCAAGTGATAGAATGAGGTGAATACAACCTCAGGTGAACAACATGTCATTATATATTATTACAAATATCATCCTGAAATGGAGAAACCACGTGTGAAAAACTAAGTATGCCCTTATGGTGTAACAGCTTGTCGAACCCTTTTTTTCTGTAATAAACTGTGTTCTGTGGGGCCGTCTCTCACATCATTGTGTAGAAATTTTTGGTCAGTCTTTCCATTCTTTACAATGTTTCTTCAGTTATTTGAGGTTTGTGTGGGTTTTTTCACAGCTTTCTTAAGCTCCTGCCACAACATGGACTTGGACTGGTCTTTTGTCGTAGATTCGTTGGCGTGTTTGAAATCATTTTGTTGCATGACCCCGTTACGGCCGAGCTTTAGCTGTCGATGGCCTCACTTTAGAATTCTTTGGTATACGGCGGAGTTCAAGGCCAACTCAAAGTTGTCCAGGTCCTTTGGCTCCAAAACCTGCCCAAACCATCATCCGTTCACCACCGTGCATTAGCACCCCTAGGAACTCCATCATGCTCCATTCAATATAATTCGATTCAGTTTTATTTGTCGAGCGTTTTTTTAAACAATTGAAATTGTCATGAAGCGGATGGAAAGTTGTATAAAAGAAAAAGATTATTGCTTATAAGTTTGTTCCTTATAATATCTCTAAAGGACGAGCCAGAATCGACTGCGGCAAGAAAAAACTCCCGGAGATGGCATGAGGAATTAACTGAAAGTTCGTAAATGAAGACTAAAAATATGCCTAAAACATCTGACGCACCTAAATATGAGCCAGTCACCAAATTCATCTGAAATGATTGACAGTTAGGTGGGGGTTATAATCTTTTTGATCACCTGTAAGCTCCACCCACTTACCTCGAATCACACAGGTGCGCTTTCATCCGCACATTGTCATGTGAAATGGCAAGTGTTTTCGCGTTCACTAATGTGGAATAAAATCTGAATAATTTCGACGCTTGTGTAGTTCATATCAGAAAGCTGTAAAATATATGAAAGTATTGGGACACATGACTTTTCCAGCCATATGTGGTTCTTCACCAAAAAAGTTAAAGGCACTAAATGATACAGGCCGTCTTTTCAGATCTATGAAGATATGACTCATGTGATTCAGAGTGGAAGATTCTGAGTAGCCTGAGTAAAATCATCATGTACAGCCTTGAACCATCATGGTGTTATTATTAGCATTTTGCAGCAGTTTTGATGTTGATAGTTTGACTGTTTCTGTGGAAATTCAGCAAAACTGCCTGAGGTTTAGAAATCTTTACTTCTGAATAATTTGTGCAAGAGACCAATGTGTTCTGAAGTGAAGTGTAGAGTTATGAGCGCCGTTAGTGTCATTGGAAAAGTCATGAAATAAGTGGCAGTGTGTGTTATAGCATTTTTCTTTTTTTTAAACAAGTAAAATTATACACAATATGTTTGTAATATATTTATAATTATGTAGTGACTGGATGCAAATCTCGTTTACAATTGAGTAAAACCTGATCTGATAAAGTTTAAAAACGATAAAGTATAAAATATAGTAAAAATTTTATTTATGTATATGACAGAGATATTGACAAGTGACAGTTCTGTGTTAACTGTGTGTGTGTGTGTGTGTGTGTGTGTGTGTGTGTGTGTGTGTGTGTGTGTGTGTGTGTGTGTGTGTGTGTGTGTGTGTGTGTGTGTGTGTGTGTGTGTAGGTTTTGCAGTGGCTCATGTTGCCCAGCAGCGCAGCTCCTCTCCAAATTCCAGCTCCAGCATCACAGCTCACTCCGAGTCCATCACCATGAGCGGAGTGTCTACACACAGCATGTCAGGTAACACACACACACACACACACACACACACACACCTGGCAGTTGTCTCAGATGCCACTCAGAGACTTTGTGCCCTCCCTCAGATCTGCTATGTGAACGCTGCTTTGGCACATTTCCCACAGTTTAAATTGATTGGATTGTTTGCTTTGTAATAAGCTGGAATTTATTTTCGGATTACATTTGGCACGATTCGCTGGAATGCTTGTCTTTGCACAAGACGCGGCTAAAAAAAAATTTCTTTGCAGCAATATTTAAATTCACATCGTTGACGTAAACGCCCTCCTGAACAAACCGCTCGGTGCAGTGTGTACAGTGTGTACGGTGTGTACAATCTCCTACACTTTTCCAACTGTAGTTAAGTGCAGGAAGCTGCAGCTCTCCTCACACACTCCTGCTTGATTCTTATTAATGAATATTTTGTTTGTAAAAAAAATGGGACAGAACTGTGTGAGATCTGTCATCAGGTCTTTTCAAATCGGTGTGTATATGCCATTAAACGAGTGATTTATTGTCTCACCGTCACGTTGCACAACACAACAAGAAAATAAATCAGTGTTTATATGTTTGAGCCTGCTAATGCTTTTGTTAACATTTTGGTGGAAGAATCACACACTACCGACACTTTTGTCCCTGTAGTGTAGGTTATTGTGAAGGTCACAACTTTTATTTATTTATGTGTCTATTGAAGAAAAGTTCATTTTCACAATCCTGACTTTGTCTCCTAGCTGTAATGTAAATGCGATACCAGTATAAAAATCCTCCGAGGGCAGACTCCTATCAGAAGCTGTTTGCTTTTGATTGCGCCGCAGTGTGTTCAGGGCTTTCGCAACAACGCTCACTTTATGCTTCGCATTCAATCTATGTCCAAGCTCCTGCTCCGAGCAGGGATTAATGCGTAACGAGCTCTTTCCAAGAATTTCTCAGAACACTGCTTTTACAATATATCAGATGACTGCTCTGACGGCAGACTTTGATCTTTGAGTGCGATTCCAGACGCAGAGGTCTAAATGCGACTATATCCATGGGACTACATCCGTTTTTAGTGAAGACACAGGCCAGGATTACTGTGAGGTTTAAAATTTACTCCTGAGGGTCTTTAAAATCGATGCATCGTTACCTCTGGATTAATCAAATATTCAGTAGAAGTAGAAATATAATATTGTAGATGATCATTTTAAATGAAAATTATTAATTAATTACAAATATTTTATATTATAATGTATAGTGGCCTACAAAAGTCATTTATTTATTCAACTACATTGCAGAAGTTTCACAAACGTGCTCTCATTTTATTTTATTTTAGACCTACAGTGTTGAAAATATAAAGAAATATATACTTAATAAGTGTTTAAAAGACATTTAAAAGGTCTTTGCTATGTACCAAACATACACGTGTGTGTGTGTGTGTGTGTGTGTGTGTGTGGTTTTGGAAAAACCTAAAAAACCATCGAGCGTCTCGAAGCTGCAGACCCAGAAGAAGACGTTAGAGGTGATAAGGTGGTGTGTTGTGGCTTCTTCGATTCTCCTACACGAGTTTAGTCTCTGAAACTGGAGGCGTTTGACACAATCACACATTTGGTGTTTTTTTTTTCTCGTTACTAATCTTTCTTTTAAGCCTTTGTTTAGACTCGACGATTAGGCATAACAAAAGCAGACTGACCTTTAAGTGAAGTTCTAAGGTCATTGCCCTCCTCTTCCCCTGGAAGATGATTCGTACAAGATGAGTTTGTAGAAACACAGTGCCTGTGCTACGCCGGTGCGCTACACCAGAACAGATTATTTATTTATTTATTTATTTATTTATTTTGCATGATAAATTTGCTTACTAAATCTAAAATATGTGCCCCTCACATGATTACATTTCAATTCATATTCCTCAAACTATTGCCAGATTTCAAGTTTCAGGTTTCAAGTTTTATTGGTCATATGTATAGATTTCAGTCACATTTTGTACAATGAAATACTTAAGTGAAAACTACAGCACTTAAGGGCAGACTACAGCAAATTACAGCAAATAAAAAACATAAAAAAAATAGTAATAATAAGGCATAAGAAAGATAGTATTATTTACAAGTGTGTGCAGAAATTTTATATATATATACATGCACTTACATCTATAACAAGTATATTAGCATGTAGTGAACTGCAGGTGTACAATAAGAGTGTAAAAATAAGTAAAGGTACATAGTGTGCAAGTAAGATGCAATAGTACTGAGTGCACTGGTGGTCTAAGTTCTGAGAATTGTGCAGCTTTTGTATGACGGAGCTTTTCGTGGTGTGTTCGAATCGGTTGTAAAAAGAGGGATCATTTATGAAATCGACTTTGTGATGGTCCGATGTGCACATAGTTTTTGCACACAGTAGTGTATTTTCTGATTTTCCTCCAGGTTTTACGATCAGTTCATGATTTTATTCTTTCCCCACTCCCTGTGACGTTTCCCACCCTCTGTTCTCCTCTAGTCAGGTCTGGAAGCGAGGGCCGGAGGTGTGCGTTTTCTCTCTCGGACGATGCCGGAGAGTGGGTTTAGACCTCCGCACCCAGGCATGTCAGCGCTCTCGCTTGCTGCCTTTTCCTCGGCCTCTCCTCGGCGTGTGCACTAACAGCCTGTACACTTCCTCAGTTTGCTTGCGGTGATGCAAAATAAATTAAACAAACACACTGGTTTCCTCTCAGGTTATAATATAAATCATGAGTGTGGCTGGAATTTATTTTTTGTTGCTTTTGTTCGTTTTTTGTTTTTTTTATGATCATTCACAATTAAAGAAAATAGCACAATGTAGGGATGAGACATTTCCCAGAACAGACATGCTCATTAACGTTACTCATTGTTTAAATGCCAAGACTTGTTTAATATCTGAAATTTGCTTCCATGAATTTTTAACACATTTAAAAAGATAGAGTAGTAACAGATAAAGCATGCAGATTGGGGACAGTATAATGAATTATAAAAGTATCTGTGGGGGTTTTTTTTGTACTTATGACATCTATAAAGAAGAACAAAAGGAAATGAAGTCACAGATAGCAGTTTTATCTTATCTGATCTTATTTACTGTATCACTTTCTTCTTCAGTACATTAAGATTGGACCTAGCTTAGAGGCGTGGCCTAAAGTCTAACACTGAAGATTATACATTTATAATACCTTACAAAAGTGACATTGCGGTTTGTTTGTTTGGTGTTTTTTTTAGCTGCACCACCACTTTAACCCTGCGCTTACATCTTGCATGGGCTTTAATTTGATGTTGGAAATATTTGAGTTCATGTAAAGGGAAGAAAAAAAGTAACCTGCTTTCTGTCATGTCGTAATGCTTAATTCCACCCTGAGAATATTTAACATCTCGTTTCTGGATAAATTGTGATGCAAATTATTTTCAGCGTTTAACCCTCTGCCGCACGCCGGTGACTCATTGACCTCCTAAATACCACTCTGTTCTTTGAAAAATCACATTTCCAGGGAAACAGTCAGAAGGTCCCACAGATTGGAGGACGAGTCAATATAATTTATAGATCAGTGTTTAAGTCAGAAATCCTGAAGATTAAAGACAGAACTGCATCAGCCGGTTTCCAGAGTTGCGTTACTGTTGTGCAGTGACAGCTGTGTTGTACGGGTCGCATGTTTCTAATCGGACCTGCTCTAACTGTTTTAGCGCTGATGGCACCGCTGGCGCCGAGTCTGACCCCCGCCGCCCAGCCCACCATCTCTCTGCTGTCAGACACCAACGCCGACTCGCTCAGCGTCGACTCGCTCACCCTGCTGCCCCCGGCGGACCCACCCTGCCTACGTCAGTTCACTGACCCCGACACACATGCCACGCCCGACCCACAGGACACAAAGGACACTGTAGACAACCCAGAAGAACCCGAGTCATGTTCCAGTTCAGATTCTCGAAACCAAGACGATCTCTCCGATTCTGAACCAGCAAAAGTTTCTGAACATCACGCAAGAAAGAAAGCGGAGACTGAAATTCCTGCTTCAGATGCTGAGGAGAACCTGGAGCAGGAGACAGAGATAGACTGAGACACTTCTTAGTCCTTTTGTTTTCTTTTTTTCTTTTTCTTTTCGGGTTGTCGAGAAACCAGCTGAAACCCGAGCGTCAGATTGGTTTGCGTTCTGGTTTCTGTTTGTTCATCACAGCGGTGGCTTTCATCCTGTTTTACCGCACCTCCTCCTTGTTTAAGAACATTCTTGAATTTGTTTTTTCTCTGACAACAGAAGGGTTTATTGATCACGCCTTTCAAAGCACATCTTTGTTTCCAGTCTAAGCACCATTGTGATTTTTGTCCTTTGCTACGGTGCTGTGTGCATGACGAGTTATGGCTGCATGAGCGATCGAGTGGGATTATTTGTGTGCGTGTCTGTGAATGAGTGTGAGAAAGGAGGAGGAGAAGGATGAAGAGGAGAATGGGGTTGTTTTTATAAATATGTGGGTGAGGGAATGCCCGCTCGGTTTTACTGGTCTTAACACTGAGGAATGTACCACGTGCTGTAGGGTCTGTCCAGCGGTGCTCTCTCCTGGATGGCTTTCTCACTTGGACTGAATACACAAATTTGCACTTCAAGAGCAGCAGATATTTAATTACATTTTTTTTTTGTTTGTTTTTTTTTGGTTGTGAACACAAACAGCACATGGTCAGAAAAACCCCAGTAAGCAAATTTCCTCACCTTTTAAGGGTGCACACAACTGCAACAAACCCTACATCATCACACACTCGAGTCTCAGCTCTACTTTTGCAGAATTGTTTCAAATGTTTCCCATTCTTTCAGGTTCAGGTGTTACAGAGCTACTAAATGAAAAAATTGCATGGACACACACAGGACACGCCCATTCCCAGGACTAAACATTTCATTCGCTGAAGGTTCGAAAAATAGATTTGATTTCAAAGTGGATCTGGATTTTTTTTTTTTTTTTATCAAAGAAGCAACAGGTTTGATTTAAAATTCAATAAAAAAAAAAAAAAAAACACATGCAGATTTTATAAACAGGAGTCATTTATTATTATTATTTCCCATCTTATTCTGACTCTCATTAGTTAGAGGTTCAGATGGTCCCAAAATGGTTCCCTTCTCGGAAGCTTTAAACCCCACACCGAGTTCACCAAGTACCCAGAGTACCCAAGTTAAATGTTTAACCCCTGACAGGTTCTTGGTATTCAGAAAAATTTAATTACCAATAATTTGGAGTTTGAGCCAAATATTTGTATACACACACACACACTCACACACACACAGGCTTACATGGGCTGTGCAAAGGGTTTTGAAGGCTTCTAAAGTAAATAAAAGTCTGGAACAAAACATGAACATGAATTTAAAATGTCATGATTATAAGAAAAAATCCCCCAAATTTTTTTTTTTGTTTGTTTGTTTTTTCAGTTTTAATGATCAGTTGGTAAACATTTGCTTCTTTGCTTTATGAATATTAATTAACTAATCGACTCAACAGACGTGATTGGCTGATCCCCACACCAATGTTTTAATGACTGTTAAATACGGTTTATTATTTACCAGTGTGTTTTGTTTTTTCGTTATAATTGAAGTGATAATAAACGTGACTCATGTTTTATAAAAATGCTCACTGTTTTAGTGACAATTTTATTTCTCCAGAATCGATCTGTGCTTTCTGTGTGGGAGGGACATGCTCTTGTCAATCACAGTGTTTCTAGCCAATCAGAGGCCTGTATAAGGATAGGGCTTTCCTCCGAGCGTGTTGAGCCGCCGGGGGGGGGTCGAGGTGAGTGGTGGCTGGGAATTGGCAACAATCCCTGAATTATTGGGCAGGAACTCTTTTTTTTTTTTTTTTCAAATCTTTTCCCTTTTTTAAAAGAACAGATAATAAGTTTGAGATCTCCAGAAGGTCATTTTTAAAGAAAGGCACTGCAGAACTATGTGTGATTTTGCACAGCCATGATTAATGATTTACTCTTTTGCTACCTTCAACAGTAAAGTTCTCTGTTTTCTCTACAGAATGTTTTTCAGGGTCTCTAACACGGTCAAAACATTGCAGCAGGATCATGATGATGATGATGATGATCACGTTAAATTGCTTGTTCTCTCACATAATTAGAGAAGGTGGAGAGGTTTGAGCTCATTTTTATACATAGAAAAAAGTTCCTATTCCTGTGTTCGATATTTTGGCTGATTTTGTAAAAAAAAAATAATAATAATAATAAAAATAAAAGCTGAAGGTAACCTTAAAAAGCAATAGAGTAAATTGTGTGCAGTATTTTCGCTGTAATGTAAACGTCCTGTCCATAATGCAGAAAAAGGAAACGGCACAGTATCAGATTTGTACCTTGTGTAAATATGCGATCGGCTTTTAATCTCTTTCGGTTGCTTTTACGTATAAATATAATAAAGACGTGCAAAAGACTATTCTACATAAACGTGGCCTTGTGTTCTGTTCTGCCCCCAAACCCCTTTCCCCCATAAATAATTACAGCTGCACTTGTTATCTGGACTTGTGCTCTTGCCCAGATTTCCCTTCACTTCCACAGAAATGCTGAATAACTGCTTACTTCCGAGTTCTTCAGATTCTGTCGAATTGCACAGCAGAGTTTATAGCAGCTTCTTATACACATGCAATTATCTTATCTGACAGGGAGGATGAGGGATCAGTGAGAGACTTGCTTTACCATTGAACTGCCTGCAGTACTTTTAGGAAACGTCTGTTGATGTTTTTTTTTTTTTTTTTTTTTACGTAATACAGTTCAGTTACAGTGCAAAACAGAAAACGCTGTCACAAGGACAGGAAGTGCTGAGCCTCATGGGGCTTGTGATAGAAGACATAGAGTTTCTATGATCCTGCAGGGTTTCAGTAACGAACCTAAATCCTCGATGATTCATATCACAGTCGTGTTTTTTTCTCATTATACACACATATGACTGTTATTGCATGGTGAAGATACTTAGCAGTGAAAAGCCGAATCTTTCTTCCATACAGTATGTGTTTCTCTTCCAAACTTTTACTGCAAAGTCAGAGGCACACAGTCTCTGGATGCACCTTGAAATTGTATACAAGTATATGCACTTTATATATATATATATATATATATATATATATATATGCAAAATTTAATTTAACGGGATAAATTTTACTAACGCAGGGTGCATTTCTGCTTGACCATTTTTATTTGAAATATAAATAAATATAAAAAAGGCGAAATCAAAACCTTCAAGGCAACACATTTATTCACGACATCCTTTCATTACTCATAAAAAAATAAGTTTTCATTTATTTTTTATATCACTAAACATCTGTTTTTTGTTTTACGATGCACAATTCTCAATTCGGCACCACATCCGGCAGTTAAACCTGTCCGTGTGGAAACATAGCAAAAGTTCTGTGTGGTGTCCTGATAATGTTACGTGATTTAAAACACCCCAATTACTTTACAACATTTACAAGAATATTTTGTCTTCATGCTCTTTGTTGAGTTCGGTGTCACTAATAATTAACATATATTTGCATAAAGGATGAATATTTGCTCATGTTAATTAGCGTATTAAAAAAATTGCAAAGTATTAATTTGAGTTACATTTAGAACATATAAAAATGTGCGTGATTAAATATTTTGGGACGGCCCTAATTTATAAATATACAGTAAATCCATGAAGATCTGCTGTACATGGGTTGAAAGCGGATAGCGGATCTCCTGCTATAGAGCTCCAACCCTGTTAGACACCTTTGTGACTGCACCTCAGGCCTCCTCACCTTCTCACTTACATCAACACCTGACTTTACTAACACCCTCGTATCTGAATAAATCTTCTGGATGAGGAGTGCAGGCAGTAAAAGCAGCGTGTACAGCACGAGGTTCTGTGTATCCCCAGATTTCATGATGTTATATATTTAAAACGGTACCTGTAAAAAGAGGAGGAGTTTAAATGAACGTTTTGAGGGGTGGAGACTAATCGAATAAGAAGTAACGAAAATAGAGATTTTACATTACGGATTTTACGTGACTGTTGCTCAGAAGACACATCGAGTTTGTTCATCTACTTCTGCACTAGCAATAATGTTCAGACTTGGTCAGGTGACTTTATGTAGTAAGTGTGTGAACCCATTTACCAGTCTTTGGGTGTTATGGGGACGTGCAGGTCCTATCAAGACTCTTCTCTGTTCTGAGATTTTGGAATGAACTTCGTCTAGACGTCTGAACAGCAGAGTAACTGCCAGACTTCAAACGACGGTTAAGACCTTCCTCTTCCTGACGCACCTAAACTAGCACTTTATTCCCTGTTTGTTTTGTTCTCTGTTAATATATTTTTTTATTCTTTTCAACAGAGTTCAGACTGATTTTTCTTTAGTCTGTAATTTAGTGAGTCAGTGATGGAGACACTTTTGTCTGTCTGCTAAATGCCCTAAATGTAAATATCAGTTTTAAAAGTTTTCCCCTGGAGAGCCCACTCGAGTATAATCCTACATGTGAACGGAGGAGGAGTTTCTCTGGCGGTTGTGGGTGGATTTTAATCGTGCAGTCGTTAAACACGAATTATCTCTCAACATCTGGTTATCTTCCGTTCACTGGGTTAATTATTAATCACAAGAACACGAGGAATGATACGAATCAAAGACTGTTAAATCACAAATCGTACACAGACTGAAAGCTTTTTTTTTATTTAAGCAATTCATTTATGATTGATGGACCCAATTTGTGGTGCCAATAGTTTTAGTTTTAACTAAATTCCCATGGCCCACCGAAACACACTTCCACTTGAGTGACTGGTGATTAAAAGAAAAGACAGAAAGGTGTTTTGTACATCACTTATACTTACCAGCAGAGTGAAATTCTTTCTTCACATATCCTGTCTGGGGTCAGAGTGCAGCGATGACACTGTGCCCCTGGAGCACTGAGGGTTAAAAACCTTGCTCAGGGGCCCCAAGAGCCACGGTTTGAACCCCTGACCTTCTGATCAGTAACAGAGCCTTAATCCCTGAGCTTCCACCTACACCCTGGAACAGCTCATCATTTGGCAACCAAACAAGGATGTGTTTTCAAAAATATTGGAACACAAAGTCGAATCCTGCATCTCTTCCCATTCAGAAAAAGAATTGATATAACGACGATGTTTAAAAGCAACCAGGAAGTGAAATGAGTCCGTTTGCAGAGACGGGTTTAAACACGCCTGGTCTCATGTATACAATGTTATTGTTACACTTCAAGGAAATTCATATGGGCAGATCCCACTTCCAAGCAGGAAAGAAAAGGGAAAATCTTTTATGTTTCTGGTTTCTGGCTTTACACGATAAAAGACGTTGAAGCTCGTGAAGTATTAGAGCTTTGGGCTTGTACTAAAAAAACAATACCATGTGCACACAAAGCTTTATTTATAGAGCAACCTAACAGGACACCACCCCTGAACAGGAGAAAAGAATTACTGGAAAAAAAGGTTTTTTACTTTTTCTTTCAGATTACAGCATTTACAGTGTTTTTTTTTTTTTTTTTTTTTTTTTTACTATTATTATTCTTCTGGAGAACTCTTGCTGGTCTAGCAAATAAAATGTCCCTTAAAATAATTAAACTAGTTTTATAAATTCGAAATTATATATTGAAAGTATTTTTTTAAAAAGTCCAAACTGATTGTATTTAAAATCAAAAACAGTAAATAAAACAAGAACAAATATTTGCTAATTTTTACCAGTTGATTCATGATATATTTCTTTATTCAAGCTTTTTATGTATTTATATTTATTTATTTACTCAAACAAGACTGTAAAGTGTCAAAATAAAAAATCTGGATTATTTTTAAAGAATTTAAATGTAATATAAATCAGCCTGTGTACACTTTTAAAAGGAACATTTTCATTTTTAAAGTTTTATTGTTTAATTGCGAAAATGTGGTCCATCGTTCTGACAAAAGTTTGTGGACTATAAGACCGTAAGATTGTGAGCTTTTTCGAACATCCCAACACAGATTTTCTCCTCATTAGCTGTTATAATGAGCTCCAGTCCTCAGACGTTCCACTTGATTTTGTGGAGCTTCATTCTGGGAGAAAGGTGTTAGTAAAGTCAGGAACTGAAGTATGTGAGGAGGCCTGGGGTGCAGTCAGCATTCACATTCATCCTAAATACGGGTAGAGCAGAAGATCTTCCACACACTTCCAACCCATGGAAAGCAGATCTTCTCGGAGTTTGCTTGTGTACAGGGGCATTGTCATGCTGGAACAGGTTTGGGTCTTTGTGTTCAAGCGAAGAAAACATTTCATGCTACAGCATCCAGAGACGCTGTGGGTAACAGTTTGGGGAAGAACCACATATGGGTGGGAAAGTCGAGCGTTCCAGTGAATCTACACACAGACAACAATAGGAAATAACATGCTTCAAAAAATGCAGCTTGTATTGAAAGATTAAAAAAAAGCTGGTGCATATATGTATATATTATAATGACACCTAATTTGCATACAGAGCAGAAAACAGAAAAGTAGGTGGAACTTCAAAGTTTCCAGCTGAGGTTGCAAAAACAGAGAATAAACATATTTTGCTGAGTTTTTGCATTTATTAATATGCAGTGTAATGGAAGATTTTATGATTAAGATGCAATTTATTCATTAAAACTAAGCATTTTTAACTAAAAGCTGAACACGACTGTATTTCTGCTCCACAGCTTTGGCATTTTGTTTCCTGTTAGACAAAAGTAAACAAAAAAAAACAAATCGAATATGATCACGTAAGCAGTCTTCGATGTGCTTTCTGATGATGTGCTCTTATCACGGCCCTTATGAACTGCCTTTACCACATGTTTATGGAGAAATTTGAGATCTTCACTAGTACTGCATCTCTCCTAGCCTGGGAGTGTTAATGTAGACTCGAGTACATCATCTGAGCAGGTCAAGATCATAATCATCTCCATTCTTTGGAATCTGAATCGGTGATTTGATATTATAAATCGAGATCCAAACACTGGGCTGCGTGACTCAGAGCTGGTTCTGTTCCAGGAAAAAGTGAGCTTGCGAGAAAAACCTACAAGTGGTGTTCTGAGAACTAAGAGAGAAGAAAATAGTTAAAGAAAGAACAGGGCTTGTGTGCACTAGGTTTCCTTGAACCACAGCCAAGAAGTGTGTGGTGTCTCGTCTTCCCTTCATGGTTCTCATTCTTCTTAATTAAAAAAAAAAAAAAAAAAAAAAAAAAGGAAGACATTGATAGTGTGCAGAATGTCGATAGAACAACCTCTAGTTCCTGTTCTCACTTACATTCTAGCAGTTTCAAAGACTCATCAGCTTCTCGTTATTCTCTTTCTGGAATAAGAGCAAGATTACTGAGAAAGCGTCCTGAAGATGTACAAAATCCCCACACACTTGAGACTCCTTTTGCTGATGCTGAATAAACCTTTTTTTTTTTCCTCCTGGGATTGGAAACGATTTAGATTTAAAAACAACAACAAATTCAATCGAGGGAATTTAAATACATAAAACTTGTGATTTGCAGCAGCAAAACCGAATCTAAACCTGAAGAAGTGTGTTCAGACTGGACACGTGAACGCCGTGACATTCCCATGAACCTTCTTCTCTGTTGTGAGATTGTAATCTCCGGTCCGTAACACAAACAACACGCCATGCTGACGATGAAAAAGAGGCTCGTGTTGGACGCGACTGTTGTTTGCGTGACCCTCCGAGGCTCCGTGTTTCTTTACCCTGCGATTTCTCGTGAGCGTTGTGTTCTTTTCGTCACGTCTTGAGTGTGGAGCGAAAGGTATGCGAAAGTGTCTCGGGACAAAATCATGTCCGTTACGTCCATTGTTACACCAACAAACTTTACTGGAGGTGTTCTTTTCTCCCCCCCAGTAAAGGTTCTCCAGTAAACCTGGAATTATCATTTAAACTACTCTGAGTCCCCATTTGCTCTTATAATCAGCTCCACTCTCCTGGGAAGATGTTCCTCTAGATTTTGTGGAGATTCATGTGGGATTTCGTTCGGGCACAAGGCTGATATTAAAGTCAGGTACTGATGTAGTGAGGAGGCCTGAGGGTGCAGTCAGCATGAAACATTCTTCCCAAAGCTGTTCATCAGTTATAGAGATCTGTAGTAGGAGATCTTCCACTCCAAACCCATGTAAAGCACATGTTCATGGTGCTGGCTTTGTGTCATGGAGGTGTTTTGATAGGGGTAAGGTCAGAGCTCGTTAGCAGGAGATCTCCCACTCCAACTCGTGTATCTTCATGGAGCTGGATTAGTGTCATGCTGGAACAGGTTCGGGTCTCGGAGGGAAAGTTTCATGCATCGAAAGACGTACGACACAATTGTGTACGGGACAAAAGTCGGGTGCTTCAGTATTTGTGTCTGAATTGTATATGTGCGTGTTACATACATTTCCGACACGTTTACAGTAAACAAAAAAAACAACAACAACAAACTCTAACTCTTATAGACGTGATCATTTTTCTGTGCGTGCAGGTGCCACTTACGCAGGTTCACGCATGGGTTATAATTTACACAATTACATATCATCAAACAACCTAAATAACACACACACACACACACACACACACACAAGGTAGCATTTCTTAAGCACAGGCTGTAAAAAGGAAGTAAACCTATGAATTGAATAGATCCTTGTTTTAGCAGCAACACGAATTTCCTCAAGCTGTTCATCCAACTGAGACAAAACTCTGTTAGGCCACGTTTTTGGGTCGTGTTCCTCGAGAAGCCCTTCAGGTGTTTAGATGGTGCTGTAGAATATTAATGTGGTTATGGTCAGAACTTTTTCTTTTGTAAAATGTCTTGCTGGACTTCTATCAGTGACTGCAAGGCGTCCAAACCCTGGACTGAGCCGACATGCTCCATACGCCGTCGAGATCTTTCTTCTTTTGTCTCATTTGTCCACAGATCATTTACGTATAGTGCAACAGCGGTTTTAAGGAAGAAACATGCTCCAGTTGTTGTTTTTTTTTCAGTTACTTCCTTTGTGATGATCTTCCATTAACAACGTTCCTGTTCGCTGTCTTTTTTTTTTTTTTTTTTTTTGCCAGTGAACAGATGATTTAAGACTTTGTAGACTTTGACTTCTGCCAGGGTTTTAGCTCATTGGTTGATGATGCAGTCTTCCAGGGAGAATTACAACAGTCCTGAATTTCCTTTCAGAAATGCTGTTGTAGCTGTCCGACCAGGAAAACCAGATCTAACAGTGCTTTATAAAAGCTCACCTCTCATCTGCATCCAATTCAGATTTGATACACATGAAGATCCTTCCCCATAATGACACGTGTGTAAATGGACAGATTACGTCGTGCCTTATCCTAATAAACTGGCACCATTTTTGAAGATTGTGAGTTCAAGTGCCATAAACATCAGTAAGACATTTGTAAGAAAGTCCAGACTTCTTCATGTGTGTTTTTGGGGTCGTGGTCAGAGATTAAAAAGGGCCTGTATCAGATTCCAAGCACCACTGATCGATCTGATCTGCTACTTTCTATTAGCAGATGTTTAACCCCTCGTTGTAACCGTTTACACGTTACTAAAAACAACAACTTCTTCTTGCCACTTCCTGTTTCAGGCCTCAGATGCTCAGATCAAAGTGTTCAAAATGATATCAGTGCGTCATGTTCGGTAAAGTGATGCTGTGAAAAAGTGTGCAAACCAGGTGCTGAGCAGACCGAAGCTGTGAAGCATCGTCACGTCGTCATCGTTTAGAAAAGGATGTAACCGCGTTCAGTCCTGGACGAGAGCGCGAGGGGAACACGATGTGCCTGAGAACCTGAGAACCTTCTGAACTCCTGCTGTAGGGCTTCTTTTGTGTGCATGTTGATGAAAGGAATAAACCTCTTTTCTTGCGGGCAAAATGAAACAGGAAGATGGTGGCATGTGTTACCTTCCTGGAATTCACCCCTATGGTGTGAAATATAGTTACGTGAAAAGTACTAATCCCGAGGGGTCTTCAGTTGTGGTTTTGTGCAAATGGAGAAAAGAGGTTACAGTATCAAAGTGTGAGTCAACTAGGGCTCTGTGTGTGTGTGTGTGTGTGTGTGTGTGTGTGTGTGTGTGTGTGTGTGTGTGTGTGTGTGTGGAAAATACAGCTATTTAAACTTCATGCTGAGTTTGAACTGACTGTTAAAAAGTTCCTATAGAGCACGATGAACATTCCACAGAAGTGCTCTTTTATATATTGTTATTTATAGTGTGTGTGTGTGTGTGTGTGTGTGTGTGTGTGTGTGTGTGTGTGTACCAGAAACGTTTTCTGTAGTATCCAACATAGGTGACACCTAGAGATCATAAAGCTCTGAACAAACTCTGTGTTGCGTGAGAATGAAGCTTCGTAGCAGGGTTATAAACGCTTCTTATATGATTCTTTCTCCATTTTTTCATCACTTATGTTATAGCAGCTACAAACAGACGGAAAATCCTGTACAGCTTCAACCCCTGACACTGGAGACTTCTTCCATAAACGCTACATAAACATCACGTTCACCGCTTCAACCCTGTTTGTTATTAGCGTCCTCCGTACCAGGACCTGCGAACAAGCTGTTACAAAAGAAACCAGATATAAAACCCTGTGATGTGTAGCTTGTGTAGCTGCCATGATAAAAAAAAAAAAACAGTCAAGACCTTCTGACCAATCAGAATTCAGCACGCAGCAGCGCTAGTTGTGCTTGTGAGCTCAGTGTGTGTTTTGACATGTTCGTGTCAAATAGATTTGATCGTTTATTAGATAATCAGGTGATCATCAGCTGCATAACAGTTCCCTGATGTGTGTGTGTGTGTGTGTGTGTGTGTGTGTGTGTGTGTTTGTGTGTGTGTGAGAGTGTGAGTGTGTGTGTGTAAGAATGTATTGTGTGTTGAAGGTTGTTCAGGGAAACACAGTGGTCTCCTTTCCTGGAAGTGATTTTGCACTTTCATGTATTTTCTTCACACTGAGCAGGTAGAGTGATGCATCTAGCGCACACACACACACACACACACACACACACACACACACACACACACACAAAATGTCCAACTTGGGACTGAAGATAAGATACAAATTCAGCTTAGATTTTGTTTTCAAATTCAATGAAACAAAACGTAGGGTTTTTTTCTTACATCAACTGTGTCTTGTATTCGTCCTCGTAATGTCTCACTGGAAAATCTGTGTGTTGAACACATTTCTATCCAACACAGAATTTTGCATATTATAACAAGCTGTTCTTCTTAAACATTCTTCATTTAATTCCATTAACTCTACTTGACCTGATTTTTTTATTTATTTTTTCGTGGCATCTGCAGAAAAGCTTGCGAGTATCTGCAGCTTCGAGATTAGCCGAGTTCCACGTTTTTATCTGATTATACTCAGAAATAAAATCCGACGAGTGTTAAATTAAAACCCGGTCGAGCGCATCCTTTCATCTGAAGCTGCTCTTCGCCTAAAAATCTTTCACTAGAACTCTCACATTCTTTTCTTCAGAAGAGACCCATCCAGACCCTGAAAGATTCGAAAAAGATAACTCACAGCTGCTTTGTTCTCGAGAGCTGATTTCCGTCATGGGCCACCACACTTGGTTTCACCCCGGGGTGCTTCTCAGTAAGCACTTACGCTTTCAAGATAGTGTGGTGATTCAAAAAAAAAGAAAAAGAAAAAGAAAAAAAAGAAGAAGCAGCAGGAAGCTTTCAAGAACCCATTCATGAGTCACAAGAAATTCTAACAGTGTCATTCTGTGAAGAAGCTGTATGTGAGACCATCTCGAGACTTTGTTTTAGAAAATAAATCAGGATTATGCATGGAAAATGATGTGAAGGGTTGAGTTGTGAAAGGCAGAATGGTTTGGGAGGAAACGAGAGGGTAAAATAGCTCGAAAAAAATCTAGAACAAGTATAAAAAAAATTTGATAATTAAAAAAAATTATATATATAAAAGATTTAATAAATATTTATTATAAACCTTGTTAAAAATGTTGTATAACCCAAAAACTTAAAATATTTATTTTAAAATTCTGTCATTTTTTTATTTTTATTTTCTACAAGCTGTAAATTGTCAAATTTTATTAAATTCTATATATAAATAAAAAGTATATTTCTTTTAGGGAAACCTTTAGTACAAAAGATTTTTCTGTAGATTATTACTATATATTTTTTTGCTTTCCAAACCCTGCTTTATGTGCAAGTCAAACGTATCTCAGCAAAAGAAATCAGTTCCTCCTGCGTCAGGCGCTATTCCCAGTGCTCCTCTACAGTTTACGGTACAGCAACACCCAAGACACAAAGCCTTATCTCAATCTTACTCACATTCTGAGTAAAGCAATTTATTCACACTGTGTGTATATTTGTGTAGTGTGGTGTGTGTGTGTGTGTGTGTGTGTGTGTGTGTGTGTTCCTTAACAGGCTCCGCCCGCCCTCTGTTTCTTGTAAATGTGTCTCTAAACCATGAAGAGTTTACGGTCATCGTAGCTCCGCCCCCAACCCTGCTTCTACCCGAATGAGTCAGTCTAGCACGTGTCATTTCAGGAACATTCAGGTACATCGAGAGACGTAATCTAGATGACAAGGTTGGTTAAAAAAAAAAAAAAAAAAAAAAAAAAGCCACAGAGAACATTTCCCCATTCTTAGGAAGCGCCAGATCTACTTTCATCTGAGCGGCGAAATTATTAGGAAGGGATTGGAATACAGATGTAATTCACTTGAGATGTTAATATAATGAAAGGTTCAGCCGTGGAACCCCTCGTGGTGTTCTGAAATGTATTTAACTCAAATCCACACAAGACCTAACCCTCGAGATTGAACAGATAATCTGTTAGTCTCTATAAAAACATGAAAGTTTTAGTGTTTCTTTTGGGAAGAATAAAAGCTTCCTGAAATCCCTGGCCGCGATCCTAAAAGATCTTCCAGAAGCTGTAAAGTGAAAGTACGATTCCCAATGACTTTGTATGAAGCCAGGGGAAACGCTCCAACACCCCCCCCCCCTTTCCCCACCCCCGGTGATGGATAAACCCAAGAAAAAAGTGCCAGATTTGTTTTTTTTAATTGTTTAAAAATACATTTATTACTTTTATAAAAATACTGATAAAGAAATATAGCTTTTTGCATAGCAAAAATAAAATCACAGGAAGCCCCGGGACTCTCTGCATGATAGTGTAAACATTCAACCGCGATGTAAACTTTGAACTCGTTCAAGTCTTTCCAAAATGTGCTACAAAGTGCCTGTTTGCAGCCGTCAAGTATGACCAGCATAATCCCACAGCGGTGCTTTAATGCGTCCGAGCCTTCAGAGCCGATACGGAAAAGAGCGGAGGAAGTCTTTGACGACGGGATTGACCGGAAGTTCATCGATAGCCTGCGCTCCAGATGTTTCGATAATCCGTTTGCGGCAGAGTTCCTGCAGCGATCGTATGCGCTGCTTCCTGTACGGCCGCTGCAGGGTCTTCTTTCCCGTGCTGGAGTAGTGTTCCAGCAGGTGGAAGAGATTCTTGAACGTCTCCTTGCTCCCCGTGAGACTGAAGCACGAGTTCTGGAAGTTTATCCGAATGCTGTTGGGACCCATCAAAGCTCTGTAACTTAGCGTAAAGAAAACGTCCTTCTGTTGACTGTCCCGGATCAGGAACGTTCCCACGGGTTCCTTCCTGAGCTTGTGGTGGGCCTCTTCGACTGTCATGGGCCCCCAGTAGAATCCACTTTCCTCCAGCATCAACGTGGTCTCGACGATGGCCTTGAAGTCGCTCTCGCTCTTGAACGAGCGGAAGTGCGTACGGTTTTCGGGGCGCGGGGGCGGGGCTCGGCGGTCCGCTGAAGTGCCTGACGTGTCTTCCACGGCGCCGTGCGCTACCATCCTACAGGGAAGACCAGCTCCTGGCGCGGTCTTCCATAGTGTAGGGTCATAAAGGTCATTTAGGCGAGGATCATGAGGTCTGATGGGCGGAAAAAAGAGAAGAGAGAACAAACGTTATACACTTCCAAAGACGGAAAATCAGACATGAATCAGCATCATGGATACGCATTTTTGTATATATTTGAATAATTTACATATCTGAGCGCTTAGTTTCTGTTTCCTTAGGTTTCATATGTTCTGCATGAGTTCCTCATTACACTGGAAATGGAAAGGATCTGATTTGGATCCAATGACATTTCTGAGCTTCAGAATATGACCATCATGAAACTGAAGATATGAGATATGGAACATCCCTGTGGTTCAGATGCTTGCTAAAGGTCGGGAATTATAATTACACTAAAATACAACTTCATCTTCTTCCAAAATTTATGGTTTCCCTCTAGACATGTCTCCAGCATCCTCAACTCTCTAATTCTCATGTTTAATTGCCTTTTTTTTATACACTGTAAGACTAATAGAACATTCTGTCCAGTGACCATCTGACCTGAAGTTCATGTCAGAATGAACACAAAAGGGCATGACCAGAAATAAAGTTTGCTGTCGGAACATCTCACAAGGATCTAACGTTTCAACTCCTGGGTTTACAGTTCGGTAAAAGAACCAGAGTTAGAAAAGTCAATCATCAGAAGAAAAAACCGTGAAAGAGAACACTTGAGGTGTAAGTATTGACGTTTCTGAGGTTTAGGTTTCGTGAAATTCCAGGAGGAGCTCCCCAAAGGGTTTTCCGGGAACTTGCAGGAGAACATGCTGTATTCCCAGTAAATAGAAAAAAAACCCTGCTGTGAAACTCGACCCCTTTTAATACTCAGTAAACTATTAACTCGGATTAGAGTTTACAGAGAGATTAGACCAGATTAGACAAGAGACTGGGTGCAGATTCGAGACACACACACACACACACACACACACACACACGCGGCTTTCATTAGATCTGTACAGGCGGGTGGAAGAGCAGGAATTTGGGAGTGAAATTAAAAGTAAATGAATAGAAGGATCCAGTGGAGCGTCTTACCGTTCAGCACTGCGTGGAACAAAGAGCAGGACAGCGGGCAAACATGGCGTCTGTTCGGGCAGGGAATAAACTCCACACCGCGCTCAATTAATTCCATTGACACGAAGCCTGAGCTCCGCTCTGCTCCTCAATGTTCATCACATGAATCAAGCTCAGGCCCGGCGCAGTCTGGTGTTTTTATAGAGACATGAGCTTCAAACCCGCCCTCCTTCCAGACCTCCCTCCCTCCCTCCCTCCCTCACACACACACACACACACACACACACACACACACACACACACACACACACTGCATTTCCCGGAAAGTTTGCTTTCGCTTTAGCTTTAAGCTCTTCTCTGAAATCGTGAGGGTTCTTCAAACCGCAGTGCACCACACACTGTGTGTCAACACGCGAGCTCTGGTTACCGTGACGACCGAGGGTACCAAGTGTGTGTGTGTGTGTGTGTGTGTGTGTGTGTGGTGATAGGTAGGACAGGTAAGCATGCAGAAAATAAAAATAAATATTCTATGTATTTATGCATGCATAAATGTGTGTGTGCGCGCGCGCGTGTGTGTGTAAAGCTAGAACAGGGAAAAAAACAGCATGCTATGTACTTGTGCGTGCGTGCGTGTGTGTGTGTGTGTGTGTGTACAGAAAGCTAGAGGTAACATCCAGAAAAAAAAAAGAATAACATATTATGTATTTCTGCATGCATAAATGTGTGTGTATGTGTGTGTGATGTATGCATGGATGTATGTATGTGTGTGTGTGTGTGTGTGTATATATATATTTAGGTCCATTCTTTATATACCCATAAGTATGTGCACCCTGACATCCATATCATTACATCCTCTTTGTACACTACAGTATTACAAAAACACGTCAAGGCCCAAAACAAGCATAACACCTCTGTACACAACCCAAGCTCCTGATGTTTTTTAAAGTTTAGTGTGGAAGAACTTGAGTGTCCTGCACAGAGCTTCTTGTATCAGAATGAACATGAATCCTCACAGCCATGCTGCAAAGCAGAAGAGTGGAGCTCCAGCAAACACATGAAGTTCTACAAGCACATACTTTTGGATGTATAGTGTATGTTTCTGTTTGTGTGTGTGTGTGTGTGTGTGTGTGTGTGTGTGTGTGTGTGTGTGTGTGTGCACGTATGGAGTGTGCACACACTTGATCCTATGATCGTATCAGTGCAGATGTTGGTGCAGTTTACACTGTGCCATGTTGCCAGACTGTTGCATTATAACACCTAAACGTGCTGCAACGACTACAGAGATGTCTGGTCTATATATATATATATAATGCGTTGAAAAACGCCTCCACCCAAACAGGGTAGAGTTACACACGGGGTTAATTATCGACTTGGTGAGGCACGCAGTGAGACGAGCCTCAAGGTGTGCATAAGGACGTGTATCTGCGTGAAGATTGTTCTCTTGGACAGCTGCTCCTAACAATGATTTCATTGTGAAACTGAAATGCCATACACACCAGCACAACCAGCACACACACACACACACACACACACACACACACACATATACATCTCCAGTCAGTTTGAGTCAAGCTGCTCTACTGCATACAGCAAACTTTCATTTCTGTAAGAGTTTCTCAGAAATGCTCATGTTTACCGCACGGTGGGACGGACCATTTCTTTTTTTTTTTTTTCCTATTTCACATCTGGCAGATGAGATTATATCACGACAAGTAGCGCATGAGTAACTGCAGTTCCTCTGAGCTTGAGGTTCACTTCTAAGCAAATGGGTTCTTTTGGGGAAATTGGGATTTTTGTGATTTTGTGCATTATAACACTGAATACTTTTGTTTTGCATCTTAGTAGACGTGTGCAGATGTTTGTAATCAAATGCATTCTGCAGTTAAAACATTGAATTTTGTCTAATTAGAAAGTATAATTTTTGAGGTATTTTCTCGCTAAGGTTTAGAAGATAGAACGTTTGCTATGATATAATATCACCTTTCAGGTTACAGGATTGTTTTGTCCGTAAAGAACACAAGTTTGGAGATGTTCTTCAACTACGCTTTCTACTAATACTTTCTTATTTTTCGCATTATTATTATTATTATTATTATTATTATTATTATTATGATTATGATTATGATTATCCAGTCCAGTGAAAATCCCAGTAAAAAGTTCTTATATAAACCTTATATAGGAGCATATTGACCCAAATACGTAATTAAACAAGGTTATTAGGTCACTGTGTAAAAATGTGTGTGTGCATGTGTATTTATATTCATGCACTGTGTGTGGTGTGTGTGTATCTCTTACAATTTCACAGTTGTTTTACAGGAAAGTGAAAGTGAAAGTGACCTTGGAGTTCTCCAGCCTGCCAGCAGATGCTGCTCTTTCGTATAAACTAACAGCGCAGTCATTCCTGTTCCTGTCAGGTTCCCCTCAAAGCCCCTTCCATTATTCTATTATTATTCTATTCCATTATTCTTATAATCAGTGTCAGTAGTCGAAGGGGCTCATAAGGGATTTATTACCTGTTTAATACCTTCTGAGAGAGAATGCAGGAATGTGCAGGGGGTCGTGTGCAGATCACAGTGTCATGTCACCACACAGTCCCTAAACATGCCTCGATGAGAACAGATCTTAGTTTCATTTCTGGACACGTTCTGGACAGTGTTTATGTTCTCCACACAAGCATGTCCACGTAGTATATACACAGCACAGTAACCCGGCTTACATGATCACTGCGCACGTTTATACGTAATAACAAATATCATGTCTGAAATTAAGTTAAAAATAAAACACTCATTTCGATTGTCCGCCATTATGGACTTTTATTGTTGGAAAAACCTTTTTTTAAATATATATATATATATATAACGAGAGTATTATTTTTATTTCCTACAATCCATCAACTAACTATTGCTGTAAAACTACATTTAAAACCAGTGGCCAACTTTGATTTTGGTGAATCCTGCAACTGAGCAAAACATCACTGTATAAGTGTTCATGCGTTCATGCCCTCTGTCCAGTTTTCAAGAAATTGCCTAAAGACATTCGGGGAACTTTATAAACACACCACAGAAGGATGTGTAGGTTAGAATGCAGTGATAAGAACTGGATTCAGTTCTCCGTCTGTGTCTTCACTCACTTTCATATTCGACAAAATTCCCACAAGTCACATGACCTACCTACAACTCAAACCATAAAAGCCACGTCACTGCTTTCTTATCTCGAACTTCTCCCCACTCAGCAACCCAGTAATGACATTGGAATGACAAACGGCTGTTTAGGTGACTTTTACAACTCGACCTCAGTCTGCTGTTTCTTTTAAGTCGACTCGATGCCTTGAAACTAATTTTCTATCACTTTCACAAAAAGTGTTCCTTCTCCAAAATCACTCTCCTACTGTGCTGCTTTTACGTTTTATTTCTAGTAACTATAAATTATTATAAATATAAGTGTAATTAACATAATTAAATCAAGGTGCGATAATCGAAAAAAGTTTGAGTTAATATCACGTATCATGTAATCCATCTTGAAATGCTCATCTGAGAGAAGAGTGCAGAAGTTTGTCTCTTTTTGGCCTTCAAGTGGGAAAGTGTTCATCTGTTTTAAAACTGATCTATAAATCAGAACAATTTATAGACAAAATACTATTAAATAAATAGGGGGGGGGGGTGTAATAAAAGTGGGCGCTCAGTGGTTAAGGAGTTGAACTTTGGATCTGAAGGTCATTAGTTAAAATTCCAGCAACACGGGGCCCCTGAGCAAGGCCCTTAATTCCATAGCTGCTTAGATGTATTAAATGAATAAACGTCTGCCAAGTGCCATAAACGTAAATGTTATGCAATACAATAAACACAAGGAATCGGATCTCTGAAGCAGTAAACAAATACATCACCAAATTAAATTATGTCTTTAATTGGTTGCTTAAGTTTATTATGTTACAGCCTGCAAACACCAGCTGGCGCTATTTTACCAGCTCACGATCGCTTTACGAAGCGACTCACTCCAGTTAAATTACAGAAAACGCTGATCACAATGCAAATAAATCCATTAAGTCTCTTACCAGTGTGTTGGATTCCATCAGGATCTACTGAAGATCTTTAAAACAAACCTTGTGAAGTATTTAGAGCTGTTTCTTATAGGAAAAGACGGGATTGCAGTTTATTCATAGAATCTTTGTTCAGGTCACAGAGCGTTTAGTGAACTCTTTACTGTTCTACAGAGGAAAAGCACTCAGGAAGATTACGCTCTTTTAAAGAGTGACTTCGAAAAGGGTTGAGTAGACTGAGAGAGAGAGGAGACTGAGTGAGGCGTCTGAGAGATAAACCGGAGAGGAGACTGAGAGCGAATTCTGAGAAAGAAGATTGAGTGAGAAATCTGAAGAAAAGTCTGAGAAAAAAAACTGAGAAAGAAAGTCTGAAAAAAGGAAACTGAGAAAGGAGACCTGGAGAGAAGTTCAAAGAGCAATCTGAGAGAGTGAGTTGAGAGAGGAGACAGAGAGAGAAGTCTGAGAAAGGAAACTGAGAGTGGAGACTGTAAGAGAAAACTGTGAGAAGACACTAAGAGAGATGTCTGAGAGAGGAGGCTGAGAGAGCAGTCTGTAAAAGGAATCTGAGAATGGGGACTGAGAGAAGAGACTGGGAGAAGTCTGAGAGAAGACTGAGAGAAGTCTGAGAGAAGAGACTGAGAGAAGTCTGAGAGAAGAGACTGCAGGAAGTCAGAGAGAAGAGACTGAGGGAAGTCTGAGAGAAGAGACTGGAAGAAGTCTGAGAGAAGAGACTGGGAGAAGTCTGAGAGAAGAGACTGAGAGAAGTCTGAGAGAAGAGACTGAGAGAAGTCTGAGAGAAGAGACTGCAGGAAGTAAGAGAGAGAAGAGACTGAGGGAAGTCTGAGAGAAGAGACTGGAAGAAGTCTGATAGAAGAGACTGAGGGAAGTCAGAGAGAAGAGACTGGAAGAAGTCTGAGAGAAGAGACTGGGTGAGAAGTCTGAGAGAAGAAACTGGGTGAGAAGTCTAAAAGAAGAGACTGGGTAAGAAGTCTAAAAGAAGAGACTGGGTGAGAAGTCTGAGAGAAGAGACTGGGTGAGACGTCAGAGAGGAAGAATAACTGAAAAGCCTGAGAGAGGAGACCAAACGAGCAGTCTGTGGAAGCAATCTGAGAAAGGAGACTGAGAGAAGTGATTGAGAGAGAAACGTCTGAGAATAGAGACTGAGTGAGAAGACTTAATATCAGGTTAATGATCATTTATATAATTGTTCTCTTTCCATAATGAGAACATTCAGGCTTATAAACAAATCTCCCACACAAACCTCTTCCCCCAACCCCCCGTCTCTCTCTGTCTCTCTCTCTCTCTCTCCCCCTTCTCTCTCTCTCTGTCTTTCTAAAAGCACAACAGGAAGAAGGGTTCAGAGAAATTCAGGTGTTTGTGTAAATAAATGTCTTTCCAGGAATTTAAAGAGACGAGACGAAACAGTCCTATTACAGGGACGTTACAGGAAATACAGGAAGTGTGTCTCTAAGCCACATGACCACTTCTGCTAGTCACCAATAAAAACACATCAGCTCATGACCCTCGATGTTCTGAAACTTTGTAGACACACTGAGAGACAGGAAGTTGGGATGATTGTGCTGTGACATTTCATACATTTTACCGAGAACTTCTTGTTTACATGACGGCTTATATTTTCTCATTAAGCCCTGGCGAAGTAGCGAACACTGATGGCGTGATAAAGCAGAGTCACTGTTACCACTGCCTGAAGTTGTCTTCTTCAGTGTCCCTCAGTGTCTTCTGTCCTCTCGCACCTCAGCAGTGAGCCAACAATTACAATTAAACTATGACTTTTCAGATTTTTTTATAGTTTGTAGTAGTTACAATGAATGACTTTATAGCAGCTGTAAACAGTCTGGAGTTTTTCTTTTTCCTTCTCCTCCCACAGTGTGTCTTCCTTTTTCTTCTCCTTCATCTTATTGTTCTTATTACTGGTAAATTCTAATCTTACCACTATACAAATGTCACTAGAGACTCCTTCCCTTTGTGTTTAAACATCCCTTCTTCACGGAACACCAACGCTTTTGAGGAGAAATGTTTCGATTCCGCTTGTGTGAGCTGCTGCCTTGGAAAACTGATCATCACCTTCCGACCAATCGCCATCCAGAATTCTCGATCACATGTAATAAATAATTTCCTGCACATTTCTCTCAGCATTTTCTATTCTGATTTCTTCTCCAGCTCATTTCCTCATACTGTGGCTTTACTCGAAGGAACCATTTTCTGGAACCCTCTTCCTGGTTTTTACTACAAACAGCAGTGTTACAGGATTTAACGTTCAATACATGACCTTCAGGTTCTCTCGCTTTTTTCCCTGTTAGATAAAACAAGGAGTAAACACACACACACGCGCACACACACACACACAAACACACACACACACACACACACGAAATGATATGATGTGAAATGATGTAGTCATGGCTTTTTATTATGCAAGTCCAAACGATCCACCAAGGATTTCTTCACAGTTTCCTGGATGATTTTATGTTTCTTAACTTACAAATGTGCTCCTTGGAACCCAGAAGAACCACAGAAGGGTCCAAATAAAAATCACACGTCGATAAGTTATTAATATGAATATATATATATTTTTTTTAACGCAATGTTCACTTGTTCCTCTGTGGACATTTCCTGATGTGTGGTAATGATCCTTGTTGACAGATTCACCACTTTGCTGAGATTCAGTGAAGATTTGCTTTATTGCGTCTTTCCACAGAATTATTCTATTCTATTCTATTCTATTCTATTCTATTCTATTCTATTCTATTCTATTCTATTCTAATATTTAAGTTTGCAACCTAAAATACCAATATTCGATTGGAGTTGATCAGATTCAACAGATTTTATAATACACACACACACACACACACACACACACACACGTGTGTACATAGAAAGGATAATATATTGTATAAAAAGGAGGATGGGGAATTAGTGGTTAAGGTATTGGACTTAGATCTGAAAGTCATGAGTTCAAATCCTAATCTCAGCCACACCATTCTGCCAGTCCTGGGCCCCTGAGTGTGGCCCTTATCTCCATAAGTGCTCAATTGTATGAATGAGATGAATGTAGGTCGCTCTGGATAAGGACAGCTGAGAAATAGCATAAATGTAAATAAAAAGTGCAAGTAGTGAATAAATACCGGCTCAGATCATGGAGTAATTATACATGATTAATAAATATAATGAGACCGGATTGAGAATGAGGTATAGGGCAAGTGAGAATGGGGCAAATGGTAGCGCAAGAGACACACATCTGCCATATGAATAATTGCTTATTATTTTAAAGATTCAACCAAAGTCTCACAAATCCTGTTTTTCAGCGCCATCTACTGGTCATATTGACGCATTTCTCCTTATATTTGTATCCAGTGGAAATGTTCCCCTTTTTAATTTGATTGGTTGAAAAGACGTTAAATATTAAAATATACATTAAAATTTACACTAAAGATAAAGCCAAAGAGTTCACAATATATCTCTAATTCTACATTTTATCTGATCTTATTATAATAATTATAATAATCTACTGGGATTATCATCAGTGTCAGAATTACTTGTATTTAACGGTTATAATTAATGAATAATTAGACAGAGTAATCCATACACTGTTTTGCCATTGTTTCCATATAACTGTGAATAAGTTTTTATCTTTTGTTAACCTCCACACTGAGAGATATGTGTACACACCCAAACACAACTGTCCATTCTACAAACCACGTGTGTGTGGAGTCTCCACTCTTATCTCCTGCAGGTCTTATCACTGAAAATAAACGCTTTTTCTGTTTGTTCTTGTTTTTTGTTTTTTTTGTAAATGGAAAAGAGCGGGTTTTTCTTTCTGCAGTGTCATTTAACTTTCTTTGAGCAGAGAGTAACTGCTGGAGACTTGACTGAACACAAGTAAGTTGTTATTTAATATATTTTATAAAATATTTTAATTAATAAAAAAATACTATGAAATTATTATTATTATTATTATTATTATTATTATTATTATTATATAATCAGCATTTTAATGCGTTTTAGATGATAAATTGTACATTGTGTATTAAAAGTTATATTTTGTAGGTCATAATGAAGTGTATTTTACTTCTCCCACTTCAATATTAAAATATGAATTAAGGAATTTCTTTAGAATGAGAAGGAAACATTTACATGTAAAGCTGATGTGAAATATAAAAGAACAGCGGAAATGATTCGAAGTGAAAATTCATTTCGAGGTTTTAGCTGAAACGTACAGTTTTGTGCAAAAGTTTTATTCAGGTGTGAAAAAAATGCCGTAAAGTGAAAATGCTTTCAATGAACAATAAAGAAAGCAAAATGAAACAAAAGAGAGAAATCCAAATCAAATCAACATGACGGCTGGAAGTAAAAGTTTTGGCCTTAACATCATCGAGTCCATCTGGGATTACAAGAGAACATAGGATTTGAAGAGCCATCATCAACAGAAGATCTGTGCTTGGTTCTCCAAGAGGTTTGGAACAACCTACCTGCTGAGTTCCTTCAAAAACTGTGTGCAAGTAAATCTAGAAACAATTAATGCTTGATTGGGATTTTTTTCTGTGAATTATTTGAACTAAAATTTCAATCCAGATCATTATTTTGCTGTTCTTTTATCCAAAATCGTCTCAGCTTTAAAAGCAAATGGTTTTTTCTCATTATGAAGAAATTCCTAATTTTATGTAAATTATATTATAATTTTGGTGATGAAAGTAGACAGCTTCATTATGACAACATAATATTAATAATAATAATAATAATAATAATAATAATAATAATAATAATAATAATAATAATAATAATAAAGTATTTTTTCATTTCCAAACTTTTGCGCAGTATTGTATTTTGTTAATTTTGTTTTTAATTCACATTTATTCCACATTAAATCCCATCCAAACTTTTCCGGAACTAAGGTTTTGACATCTATTGTTTCTTCCGTCGGTTTTTCAAAGGGACACTCTCTAAATAAAAAGCTTTGGGTTGTAACTCAAAATATCTCCGTTTTCTAAGTAGGTTTACTATGTAGGGTATGAGTGATATATTTTCCGCCCTAGCTCTAGTGCGCACTAGAGAGAATTGAGATATATTTGGGACGCAGCTTTTCTACCTTCTCTGTATTACATCGTATCGTAGCTAGCATGTGTAGCTGTTGTCGAGTGAACTGATAGAAAGTTAGCTCGCTAGTTAGCATGCCAGATAAATAAGATTGTTACATTATTAAACTCTTTATTGTGATAGATATTTGTGTGTGAATGTGAGATTTGAGAATGTAAATGTTGGATAATTGTAGTATATTAGAAAGTCAACTGTCAAAATCCAGGACGGTTTTCCGGAGGCGTGTGGTTTCTATAGAAACGGTTGCAGGATCCAGTATGTGAAGGACACAAAGAGGTCATTTGTCTTTAAAGCAAAATTTATTGTAATTAAATAAACAACAAAAAAAAAAATCTCCTTAATTAGTGGTGTGATGTTATTTTTTTAAAACGATACTTTACGATACTTTGTACGATTTCACGGTATTAACATCCAAATCAGCAGCTTACTAATGAAACCTCTGAGCTGCAGGTTTTAACTGATGCCCAGGTGTAAATAGTTTCACTTTATTCACTCATGCACTTGAGAATTCTCTAAACTGACTGTGTTTCATTGACAGGTTTTGTTTTGAGATACATTTTCAGTAAAGTGCAGTCATGGTGTTGAAGATCTTCTTCCCACGATGCTGCAACATGGCCGACAGCGGTCTTCTCGTGGGACGCTGGATCCCGGGCCAGGACTCGGCCGTGGTGCTCGCCGTCATTCACTACCCTTTTATACCTGGCCAGGTGAAGAAGTACCTGAGCGAGCTGCACAGTCAGACTCAGGTGGATCTGACCGTTCTGGGCTCGTGGAGCTTCTCCAAGGACAGCCAGAAAGACATGGACGAGTTCTTGAAAGACCTCAGTACCATCTTCTCTCACTCTCGCTGGCTGCAGCTGAGCCGCGAGCCTGGCAAGAGAGGCTTCGCTTGCGAGGTGGTGCATAAAAACGGACACGCGGCCGGAGACGAGGAACACGAAACCATCTTCGTTCATTACGATCAGAGGAAGGTTATGCTCTCGCAGCTTCATCCTGTCCAAGAGAACGGTGCTGATGTGAAGTCTTCGGAGCTGCGTGCCGTTTTTCACACCGTTTCCCAGAGCGAGCCGCTCTTCCTCTTCGACAAATATGATGACGGGCCGCTGAAGTTGACCCACTGGCAGTCGGACGGCAGGGAGGCGAGCATCCTGGTGGAACTGATCAAACAAGCGTCCGTCCCCATCTGCATGCTCCTCACCTTACTGGTGCGCTGGTGGAAATGGCTGTGCAGCTTCAGGTGAGTCGGGATTAGTGGATCTACAGTGTGTGTGTGTGTGTGTGTGTGTGTGTGTGTGTGTGTGTGTGTGGAGCAGCAGTGTAGATGTTATAATTGACAATATATAAGAATACACCACAGATTAACTGTACACTACATCAGGGGTCCCCAAACTACGGCCCCCACATTTGGGACGGCCCTTTGAACAATGCCAGAGACATATTTTTTTTTTAACATTTTTACTCGTTTAATGTCTGTTAGCTATTAAAAGTGTTTCGAGGCACCGATAGTTGAACCCAGGAACTATCGACTATCAACAAAAATCCCTAAGGATAGTTTTTCCGGGCTCCCAGTCATTACGACAGTCATTATTATTTATTACATTCACCCACTAACCATATGCATAAAGAAGTAAATGTTTTGATTTCAGTAGCAATAAATATGAAATAACATCATCATGATAGTAATCACGCCGTTTCAATACGCGATAAATCTTTTGAAAAGTGACGTTAATTTTTCTGTACAGTTCAGAACATAAACTAATCCAGCTTTAGGAGGCGAAATAAATGCTTTTAAAATCATAATAAAATAAAAAGTATGTTACGAAGGTTGACCCGGTTTTTATTTGTAGGGTGCTGAATATTTGGCCGGTGCGCTTCATTTCGAGCAAGTTGTCCACCTGCGTTCAGGTAGGATACAGGACGGAGCAATTCCAAACCGTCTTCTCAACCAGCAAGGCCACGACGCACATGGAGTTCATGAGGTACGAGACTGAAGCCCGTGTGTGATGTTTATTATTTGAGTCTAATCGGAGGAGGACGAGTTTGCAGCAGTGTGGTGTGTGTTTTATTTTTCTCTTTGCAGAAAAGCGAACATTTTCGTGTCCTTCTTTGTGGACACAGCTCTGGGACTGCTGCTGATCTCGTGGCTCTACAGGGAGAACCGTATCAGCTACCTCGCTAACACTTTAGTACCGGCTGCTGATGTGAGTACTGTTTACACACACACTTACACAAAGTATACTGCATGGTGACACACCTGTACACCTGAGGGTTTACACCGCAATCAGAAATCCTGCCTTCATGATACACGACTGGGTTTATTGACTGCGGTGTAGTGTATCAGATCACCTGCCAGTCAGTGTGAAAGCCTTGTGGCCTGTTTAACTTTGGGTCATGGTCAAGGGGGTGTGGCCTATTTGTCCCTCATTCATATTGAAGGAGGTGTGACCTCTACATATTTTCTTACAATGAAGGACAGGTGTGGTGTTTTACGCTGTTAAGAGGTGTGGCCTCTTAACCTGTCACTCAAAGCGAAGAGGGTGTGGCCTACTAACCTAACGCTTACAAAGAAGGAGGTGTGGCCTCCACCCAACCCTCACATATGTACCAGTTACATTAAATGAACACTAATGTCCTACACTCTGTATAATTCAGCGTGTGTAACGTTATTACTCATCATACGTCCAATGTTATTAAGAGCAGAATGTACAGGTTCTCCTGCAGCTCTGAATGAACTCTAGAGATAATATAAACATGATGCTGTGTGGAACAGAAACAGAGAACGCTGTTGTGTTTGTTTTCCAGCATGTAGCCAAGGAGCTGCAGAACCTGCTGGAGTGGCTCATGGGTGCCCCCGCTGGACTGAAGATGAATCGCGCTCTAGATGAGGTCCTGGGGAAATTTTTCCTTTACCACATCCATCTGTGGATCAGTGAGTGATGGCCATCGTTTCACTAAAAAACTTAATCCGCTCTTTCAGTGTAAAGTGTTACTGTGTTACTGGATAGAGCATGAGGCGAAAAAGATTTCATTTCATTAGAATTTCACACTGCAGTCTGATCTCATGTTCAGTCATTTATTTCTGCTGTTTATTAATTTTTTTTTTGCATCCTCAGGTTACATCCGTCTGATGTCTCCCTTCATTGAAATGATCCTGTGGTACGTCGGACTCTCTGCCTGCCTGGGTTTGACCTTTGCCCTTTCTGTGCTGTCGGACATTGTAGCGCTTCTGACCTTCCACATCTACTGTTTTTACGTGTACGGAGCTCGGTAAGGACCGCCATCACCATGTCTGCGTAACCTGTCATCATAACATCATGTCATATAGAAGGAGATGGTATAGGAAGACACTATGTCTCCTGTCTCTGATTGTTAATGGTATTCACAGGCCGAAGTGTGTGTGTGTGTGTGTGTGTGTGCGCTTGTGTGTGTGTGTGTGTGTGTGTGTGCGCTTGTGTGTGTGTGTGTGCGCTTGTGTGCGCTTGTGTGTGTGCGCTTGTGTGCGCTTGTGTGTGTGTGCGCTTGTGTGTGCGCTTGTGTGTGCGCTTGTGTGTGCGCTTGTGTGTGTGTGTGTGTGTGTGTGTGTGCGCTTGTGTGTGTGTGTGTGTGTGTGTGCGCTTGTGTGTTTGTGTGTGTGTGTGCGCTTGTGTGTGTGTGTGTGTGTGTGTGTGTGTGTGTGTGCGCGCTTGTGTGCGCGTGTGTGCGTGTGTGTGCGTGTGTGTGCGCTTGTGTGTGTGTGTGTGTGTGTGTGTGTGTGTGTGTGTGTGTGTGTGCGCGCGCGCGCAGGTTGATTACACATTCTAGCCCTCTATTTTTATTCTATTATAAAGGATTCACAGTGATTCTTATTTTCATTTTGTTATTTTACCAGCAGAGGGCAGCATCTGTTTTTAGTTGTTTGTTTGTTTGTTTGTTTTTTAACATTAAAGTATATACTATATGGACAAAAGTATTGGGACACCCTGACTTTTCCAGCCATATGTGGTTCTTCTTCAAAGTGTTACCACAAAGCTGGAGAAACACAGGACGTCTTTGGATGCCGTAGCATAAAACTTCGCCTTCACTTGAGCTAATAGACCCAAACATGTTCCTGCATGACAGGAACCCCTGTAGATAAAGATTTATAAAGATCTCCATGAAGATCTGCTTTTAATAGTAGATAGATCTCCTGCTGTAGAACAAGGACAGGGCTCGTCAACTCACCTACATCACTACCTGACTTTACTAACACACGTCCTTGTGGCTGAGTAAGCACATATCTCCACAAAATCTGGAGAAACATCTTCCCAGAAGAGTGGAGGTTATTAAAGCAAATAGGGACAAAATTTTGGAATGATATGTTCAAAAAGAAGCAGAGACCAATGCTCAGGTGTTGTTTATATTGAACAGTATATAGATTTTACACGTTCTTCCAGAAACACGATATCGTGATCCTTCAACATTCTGTTCAGCATTTTAAAGACCCCACTTGTTTTGGATGGACACAACACAAGCCGTCTGTCTCCCTGCAGGCTCTACTGTCTGAAGATCTACGGCCTGTCGTCTCTCTGGAGGCTTTTCCGTGGGAAGAAGTGGAACGTCCTGCGACAGCGCGTGGACTCCTGCTCTTACGACCTTGACCAGGTATCATGCACCCGGTCCAAGTGTGAAGGATGATGGACTATTCGTTTTATTTCCATTTTTGTTTATTGAAGCTTCAGGTGGAACTCACACTGATACCACACATGGATGTTCTGTGTGTCGGACCACTTTTATCTTTTAATCTGTGTTTTTATTTATTATTATTCTGCAGTTGTTTCTTGGGACTTTGCTCTTCACCATCCTGTTGTTTCTGCTCCCCACCACCGCACTTTATTACCTGGTCTTTACTCTGGTGAGTGAAAGCCATTGATGCAGGAGGAAATGTGTGTTTCATTCATGAAGCTCTGATGGTGGTGGAGTCAGTGGTCTTATGAGTGCTGTTGTTGCTTTGATGTGTTTGTAGCTGAGGCTGGTGGTGGTGACGTTCCAGGGTCTGATCCACCTCAGTGTAGACTTTATTAACTCCTTCCCCCTGTTCGCCCTGGGGCTGCGCATCTGCAGGCCATACAGACTGGCCGGTGGGTCTCGCTAACATCTACGCAACATCTACACACCTGCACAACATCTATACACCTGCACAACATCTACGCAACATCTACACACCTGCACAACATCTACACACTAGCTCTACACACCTGCACAACATCTATGCAACATTTATATACCTGCACATTTATCTACACACCTGCACAACAAATATGAAGCATGTGAACACCTGCACGTCATCATCACACCTGATCAACTGAAACTAAAGTACACTGCATGTCTGCGTGTGTGTTTCAGAGGGAGTAAAATTCTGTGTCCTGCATGAAGAACCTGGTGCTCCACTTCACCTGCTGATGGAGGTAAAAGGCCTACACACTGTTTTTCATTCTCCTCACTCATATTTATGTTCACCTGCATATACCTCAGGTATAGATGATGTTTAGGACACACAGACAGACAGACAGATCTCTCTCTCTCTGTCTCCATCTCTCTGTCTATCTGTATCTATAATTAATGTGTGTGTGTGTGTGTGTGTGTACGTGTGTGTACAGATTAACCCTCTGCAGTGCAGTTCGGTGCTGCAGTGTTACCGCACCGAGACGTCCAGCTGTTCGTCCAGAGACTCGTGGCTCACTTTGGTTAAGAAGCTGTTTGTAGGAGAACTCATTTACCCCTGGAGGCAGAAGAGCACAAAGACTGATTAAAACGCACCTGAGACACTCCCGAGCTCAACTACACCCCCCCCCGTGCCCCCGTGACCAGCCTGCCCACACGCTGCCCACTTTCTTCCTTCCTGAGTCAGACGGCGTCTGTATTCTATAAGGAACTGAACAGTCTGGTATTTCTTACTCAGACACTCAGACGCTACTGATTAATATATTTTGTCTTAATACGTTACAAAAATCTTGATCGATTTATTTACTAAATAATTGATTTATTATTAATGATATGCGTTTGCCTTTTTGTTATTTTTATAAATATTTAAAAGGTGCCAGTTTTAGCAGTCAGCTGTTCTAATTAACAAGTAGAAGAGAAACACATTCTCGTGTTTCTCAGTAGTTTATAAATGACCATAGTGATAATAAGGCTGATGTGTATCTAATGAAACAAAGTGACCAATACTGTTGCCTTCACCTGAGACATTCGTTCATACACTGATTTACCTCTAAATGCCATTTACACACTCGTATTTTTTCTGTAGAGCTCTCGACAATAAACACTGTCTCAAAGCAGCTTTACAGAATGTAAGAATAAGAGGAAGAAAACCTTGAGAGAAACCAGACGCAAAAAAGTGTGTGTGAGAGATTTTCATTTGGCTGTGTGTGTGTGTGTGTGTGTGTGTGTGTGTGTGTGTGTGTGTGTGTGTGTGTGTGTGTGTGTGTGTGGTGCCGCCGCCAATAAAAGCTTTTAGTTGTCATTCCTGCGCTCTGTTGCTGTTCTCCTCAACTCAGCGAGCGCAGACAGTTTCCACTTCCACAGTATTGAATTATATAAAAACTCCTATTTCATCAACACGATGATTATGAGGCAGCGAGGCTCCGCTTTTTAAATGGAATCCATTAGAACCTCATCGCTAGATGTTTGTGTGTTTGAGAATAGTGCTCCAGATGTCCCCTCATGTCCCATGAGATGCTCCTGTTTCAGTAATCCAGACACGGTCCAGGCACGAGGACTTCACAAAGCAATTACCATTTTTAATCTCCTATTTGGAGTGTGTGTGTGTGTGCGCGCGCGCGCGCGCTTTAACACTCCCTGTGTGACCTTTGCCCTCTTATGGGCCTCAAAGACCTCTCCAGCTGTCATGTGGAAAGTGTCTGGTGGAAATCAGGAATTTATCTTCTTTCTTTCTTTTAATAAAGTGTTATTTTATCTGTAGCAGAATATCAGACTTTCTGTTTCTGCATTCATTAATTGATGTAGGATTTATTTTGCTATAATTCCTGCATCTTCTTACGTGACTCTGTCAGATCTACATTCACCCGAAACTAATTTCAGGAATTTGTGTTTAGAAACTAATTATAAAAAAAATAAAATGATGTGGAAATACAGAAAATGAGACTAAATATTGTGTGTTAATTTCAGGCCTATACAAACAGCACTATTGGTCTACTTCTATTTGTCTGTATCTCTATATATCTTCTTATATGTTTGTCTCTTTCTGTACATCTATATTGTCTATCTGCTTGTCTCTTTCTTTCTTTCTTTCTTTCTTTCTTTCTCCTCTTCTCTTCTCTCTTTCCATCTACATGACCTAAAACAGTCTTTTTTTTTTTTCTTCATTGTATTTTTTTTGTCCTAACAATAGAGGTGGGTATTCCAGTTTCTTTCACTGAGTCAAATCATTCGACTCAGCTTACTTAAGAGTCGAGTCTTTGGCTTATTGTCATTTTTCCCCCACCTACACGTGACAGATGCCACATCTTCGCCTTGTGATTTATTTCATAAATACAAATCTTCTTGAAAAATCTCTCTTTTAGTTTTTCTTTCCATTATAATAAACGATGTCGGATTGTTGCGACTTGCAGACGGATCCTCATTAATGATTCCTGATTATCCATTTATTCATGCGCGCACACACACACACACACACCGTTTACAATAAGGTACAAAAATCAGGTAAAGATAAGAGGTTTCCATGGCAACGCCGAATGATTGATCTAGACATCAAACACCGCGTGATTCCACTCCGGCACACAAAAGATTCATACGAGTCGACTCTCGAAGCATTCGGTTCTATGAGTCGACTCGAAATCGACATAGACTGACAGTGCGGGCGGAGACACGGTGGACACTCAAAAGTCTTCAAAGTGGACATTTCTGGGGGTTTAAGGACAGAAATGTAAGTTCGGATATTTTGCAGAGACCTGTGGGATTTTATTTCCATACATCTGGAATTTTTTTTGTTAGCAATATTAGTTGGCTAAGATAGTCCATGCTAACATTTTACAGTCTATATCTACCCAAGTTGTGGAGGAAAAACATAACTAACTATTCGCGTTTTCTTAATTCGAATAATATATTTTTTATTTCTAAAATGATATAAATTCACGAGTTCGCTATTGAGTCACCGACTAGACGCTTCTAGATGACAGATGGTTAGCAAACGAGTGCGAGATTAGAATCGCATTAGTGCACAAAAAAAAAAAAAATCTATGCGTATTATTATTTTTGTTCTTTTCTATGGTTCTTGTATAAATCTACGGAATCCGATTTGTCACGTTTCTTTAATGTTTGTTTAATAATCTTATAAAGAGCCGTGTTCTTTGTGAAGTGCGTTTGCTAGCAAGCGAACAATGATTAGCCACTTACACAAGCTCGTTAGCAAATCAATAAATATGGCGGTATAATTTGTAGCGTTTCTACAACTTTAAAGCTAAAACTCGTGAATATGCGTGTGTGTGATATGAGTAAATATTAAAATATAATAATATCCGTGAGCTTTATGTTTAAGATAGCTGGCTAGTAAGTGAGCAGGCTAGTTCTTGCTAATCAGCACCGCTAGCATAAAGGGGTTGAGGGGTTTGAGGTAAAAGTTAGAAAATAAACATATTTTTTGAATGAAATTGATGAAATCCCCAGGATTTATTCCACACATGGATGTTTATAGACGGTGAAGTATAAAAGAATAAGTATTTGAGAGACCGAGAGGGTGAAGGGAGGCTGCTGTGAGCTGGCTGAGGCTGAGGAAGGCTGTGTGGACGCTGTTGGTTGTGGATAAATGGACTGGGTTTTATGAGACACTTGGACTTCTGGACTCTCGCCGAGGTTTGTTGGAGCTTGTGGCTCTGATGTGAGCAGGATGGGCACTCAGGGAAGCCCGGTCAAGAGTTACGACTACCTGCTGAAGTTCCTGCTGGTGGGAGACAGTGATGTGGGCAAAGGGGAGATCCTGGACAGCCTTCAGGACGGATCTGCAGAGAGTCCATACGCCTACAGCAGCGGTGAGTCCAAAACCACCTCCACGACTTCCATATACAACCAAATAATTCTCCATCAGGGTGTGGGTTCAAGACTAGCACCCCATCAGGGGTTACTAACTTCTATTAGAAACACACACGAAACTCTCCACACGTGTGAGTTCAGGTAGAACAACACCTGTGCTTGTTAGTACACGATTGCTTTGTTTCTCCACAAGGTTGTAGGTACAAATCTACCAGCACAACTACTCGGGGTTATTCATACAGAGATCACACGAGCAAACACTTTGTTTTCTCCACAAGGTTGTAGGTACAAATCTAGCGCCATCACAAGCACCACTCGGTCTTGTTTATACACATCACATGCGACACGGGGTTTGGTTTCTTCACATGGTTGTAGGTTCAAATTTAGCACCACCACCACCACCACCCAGGCTTGTTCATACACAGACCACATGGACAAGTGCTTCATTTCTCCAAAATGTGCACCAATAAGGCTTGTTCAAACACACATCACATGGAGGAAGGATTTGTTTCTCCACAAGGTTGTAGGTTCAAATTTACCAACACCATCACCCAGGTTAATTTGTACACAGACCACATGGACAAGATCTTTGCTTCTCCACAAGGTTGTAGGTTAAAATTTGGCACCATTACTTCCAGGGCTTCTTCATATATATATATATATATATAAAATCTCCCAATGTCTACTTATACACACACACTATATGTGGTTCATTCCCAAACGTAGCACATAGTCAGAGGCACACAACTGTACAGGACGTCTCTGGATGCAGTAGGATCTCCACATACTTTGTTTATATAGTGTATTAATTGTTTTCTCATCACATTTCTATATCTGTAACTTTACGAGTGTAACGTCTGTCTTTACACTTTAATACATGTGTGGTTTGAATCCCAAATTCTTGTCTGTGGTTGATTTGGAGAAATGCTGGAGTTTGCTTTTGGACTGTGGTCACATTTTCCATGTCTCAGTCTGCAGAGCGGGGATGGAGAACATGTTGTGACTTTGACATTGATATTAAACCCAATGTGTGTGTGTATATATTTTGATGAGTAATTTTTCCGAGCTGTTTCAGTAGAGGTGAATTTGCTCTGTAAATGTTTGCCATGTCGTGCTTTAATGCTCGTCTCGGGACGTCGTCACTTTAAACTCGTGTGGCTTTTGAACAGACGTTATCTAACATGACGAGGGTTTGTTTTGAACATGCTTTCAGCTGTGTTGCGTAACGCACGTTCCCCTCAAGGGGTTCTTTCATATGCAAATGTTGTTTCTTTGGCAATTCATGAAAACCAAACAACAATATGGGGATAGTGATGTGACAAAAATACCACACGTGATGTTTGAAGATGTTTCTGCTGCACAGCATACATGCTCTTTATCACAAGCCTGTAAACACACACAATTTATCTCTATATAATGAACTGGATTTAAATAAAGCATTCTGGTCATTTTAATAACAAATATGCTAATTTATAAAGTAAAGTATACATGAATATTAAATCAGCTGCTGTTAATGTTTTAATTATAAATATGTGCTCTGTCAGAAAAGTGTGCTGTGAATCCCTGCATCTGTTTCGGCCATGTGATGTGAACTTCAAACAAACCGTGTGTGTTTTACACTTTGACAATTTTAAGAACAAATTAATCTGAACAACCATAAAAAATGCACGGCTAGAAATGAAGCAAATACACAACTCCGACTCCCCTGGCTGGGCGATACAATCACTCGATACCTGCATCGCGATTTATTTACTCCACACGGCACTTTTCTGTTGTGTTGCTCGACATAGAACCCTAAATATGCAAATCTTGCATAAATTATTATGGAAGCAATTAAATGTGTTGGGAGATAAACGAATAAATAAAGTGAATAGTTGGAGAAATGTGAAGCTGTGACTTGAATACGAAAGAAAGAAACGGAAAAAAATATTTAAATAATAAATTTATTTCTAGATGTAGTCCCATTTTTATTTTTGTTCTGAAGATTAAAAATTAGCATATAATTTAAATATTATAACTACTGTTGGAAATGGCAAATGTAAATTTTATTTTCCTTTTGCACCAAACTTGCTAATAGAAAATGTAAATTAATTCATGAATACATTGCGATTTTTCCATATTCCATTTCGAATAGAATTTTCGTACTTGTATGATTCCATCGAAAGCAACCGATAATCAAGTAACGATCCCGTAACTGATTTTGCAGGAGAGAACAGAGGAAACTCGGAGCAAAATGTATCCCTGGATGAAACCTTCATTACGTCTGTGTAATCAGAAAATGACCAGTTCTGTAAAATATCACTGGAAATTCCTATAATATAAAAAATTCTCGCGAGTGTTACAATGCAGGAGATCAATTTTTTTTGACAAAGTACCTGCACACGTTCCTCCTGTTTTTAGAGCTTCTGATTTTCGTTGTAAAAAATGTTGAAAAGGGAAGAAAACGATCAGTCTGTGGTTGTGGTCAGAAAAGGTCACTATAGAGTGGGATGTTGGAAAGTGTCTCATTTTCTACGCCTGTGTCAAAACCAGATAAAGGCAGAGGTCTATTTCTTCATTAGAATCTGCACCGAGAGGTGCATTAGCGGGGCGTTTTTCAGCACTGACCCATGTTTACATGTGGCTCAAAGAGCTGCTGCTGCTGCGGGGAAGCGCAGGTGTCCTTCAGTCAGATACTGACACATATCAAGATTCTGGTGTACACTTGGGTTTCTATAGGGTGATGTTTATATAAGTTTAAGGAAGGAGTCTCCAGTGTCGGCACGTAAACCTCTCAGAACAGAGTTTGTGAGAAAACAAAAACTTCATATTAAATATAAACCTGTGATTTGCACCTGCATTACTGGCAAATGTGTCGTTCTGGAGAATGAAAAATCGAATTGAAATAAAAGAGCACTGAGTGTTCGAGGCGAGGCGTGTGGAGGAGGCGAGTCTGAGTCGGTAATTACAGCGTGTCCCCACTTACCACAACAGGGAGGGAAACGGGGCACGTCTGGATTTGCTGGTTTAGTTGTGACCCTTAAATGTAGAGCATAGATCAGACTTGAGCAGCTCTTCTTCAGTAGTGTTAAAGATTTACAGTTAATTAGAATAAAAATGCTTAGAATTTTTACCATAAAAACTCCATGCGTCCTACATGCCTATAATTTAAGAGTTCTTCCTGGAACCCTTTCTCAAGTGGAAACACCACACAGTTTCACATAGAATTTACTGCGAATGGAGGAAAGAACATGTCCATGTACACCTTGAATGTAAACAAAAATCAAACTTCTACTAGACTAACATCACTCAACTCGCAGATTAGTTAACTAGCTCCTGTTTAGATTACGTGTTTCCATGGCGACCAACGTCTGTTCGTCACTTTACTAACTGAGCTCCATTATTAAGCTTGGCACACGAAATGTTTTCCACACAGCAATGCTTCCTTTCTCGCCGCTTCCTCTGTGGACACAAACGAATGCCAGTGCAGTCTAACTCTGGAGTAAATGCAGAGATGAGGCGTAGGGAAGGATCCATGCTGCGTACGTAGGAGGAGATCCGGAAATAAGACTGTGTTTCAGCCCTCTTCCTGTTCTTTAAATAAAAAAGTGAACAGGACATGGTGGTCATTAGTGAGAACATTAATATGCAAAGCAGGCTGAAGCAGCTGTTTGGTTCCTGCTGTGTGACCGAGCCATTTGGAAATCTGCATTTTAGACTCTCAGCTTCATCAGACTGCAGTTTCGATTATATCGCTGCTTCATCCAGATCTAAAATTAGACGATTTGTGCTTCACAGGAAGCTTTTAGGACTGATCAGATTAACAGCGAGTGCTGGAGGAAGCAGAGGGTTTGATGGTTTAGCGTCGCACTCCCAGGACACCACAGCACTTAAAATCAATAATTAGTGACTCTGAAATGTTACAATCCTAATGCTTTATTTTCTCATCTTTTATTTTCATCCAGGAATCGACTACAAGACCACCACGATTCTTCTGGATGGAAGGAGGGTGAAGCTGGAGCTGTGGTAAGTGTCATCTAACGTTACTGTGTGTTTTAAAATAAAACCTGTTTATTGAGTCTCAGATGCTTAAATAAACATTTTAATATTAGACTCGGAAATTGAATGATTGAATGAATTTGTTGATTCTCCCAGTGTAATGGGAGACTATTAGAGGACACTGTGTTCTGTATTACTCTTCTTAACCCCCCAACCACCACACGGTCTCCATCCACCGTGCCCAGTCTCCACCTACCATCTACCCCACCTGCTCTCCACCCACCGTGCCCAGTCTCCACCTACCATCTACCCCACCTGCTCTCCACCCACCGTGCCCAGTCTCCACCTACCATCTACCCCACCTGCTCTCCACCCACCGTGCCCAGTCTCCACCTACCATCTACCCCACCTGCTCTCCACCCACCGTGCCCAGTCTCCACCTACCATCTACCCCACCTGCTCTCCACTCACCGTGCCCAGTCTCCACCTACCATCTACCCCACCTGCTCTCCACCCACCGTGCCCAGTCTCCACCTACCATCTACCACACCTGCTCTCCATCCACCGTGCCCAGTCTCCACCTACCATCTACCACACCTGCTCTCCATCCACCGTGCCCAGTCTCCACCTACCATCTACCCCACCTGCTCTCCACTCACCGTGCCCAGTCTCCACCTACCATCTACCCCACCTGCTCTCCACCCACCGTGCCCAGTCTCCACCTACCATCTACCCCACCTGCTCTCCACCCACCGTGCCCAGTCTCCACCTACCATCTACCCCACCTGCTCTCCACCCACCGTGCCCAGTCTCCACCTACCATCTACCCCACCTGCTCTCCACCCACCGTGCCCAGTCTCCACCTACCATCTACCACACCTGCTCTCCATCCACCGTGCCCAGTCTCCACCTACCATCTACCACACCTGCTCTCCATCCACCGTGCCCAGTCTCCACCTACCATCTACCCCACCTGCTCTCCACTCACCGTGCCCAGTCTCCACCTACCATCTACCCCACCTGCTCTCCACCCACCGTGCCCAGTCTCCACCTACCATCTACCCCACCTGCTCTCCACCCACCGTGCCCAGTCTCCACCTACCATCTACCCCACCTGCTCTCCACCCACCGTGCCCAGTCTCCACCTACCATCTACCCCACCTGCTCTCCACCCACCGTGCCCAGTCTCCACCTACCATCTACCCCACCTGCTCTCCACCCACCGTGCCCAGTCTCCACCTACCATCTACCACACCTGCTCTCCATCCACCGTGCCCAGTCTCCACCTACCATCTACCCCACCTGCTCTCCACCCACCGTGCCCAGTCTCCACCTACCATCTACCCCACCTGCTCTCCACCCACCGTGCCCAGTCTCCACCTACCATCTACCGTTCTATTATTATTACAAAATTATATTGGCATTAAAGCTTCTATTTATGACAGTTACATGACAACTTGTTAAAAGCTGTTTCAAATCTTATGCATACTACTGTGTACACACACACACACACACACACACACACACGTCTCCTTTTCATCTTTCTGCCTGATAAATGTCAGTTCAGAGCATTAGAGAGACTCATGAGCAGCGTGTGGAACGTTCCAGAGCTTTTAGTCATGATGCAGAGACCGGACGGAAGTCCTGTCTGACCACAGTTGCAATCAGAGCACTCAAATATAACACACGTGTACGTTAACATCGAGATGGCGGAGTAACAGCGTGGACTTCCTGTTGATGCTGGGTGATGAGTAAGGCTCTGAGAAGAGGGAGCGGAAAAGCAATGATGATGTTTGGCAGTTAGGAAGAGAGTGTGTGTGTGTGTGTGTGTGTTGCACTGTAAGCCATTAGAGTTGCACATTTACACAGTCAGTGTTCGTGTTAATGCGCTGCAGATAATGTAGTTATCATTTAACACACTTTGGAGAAGATGCCACAAGCCCTTCATGAACATCTTATATTTTGTTTCATTGTTTCTTTATTGTTTAAGTCTTTCTTTTATTAGTCCAAATAATAATTCGCTGTATAAACAACTACACATGAGACCAACATGAAACAGCCAATCACCTTTCTGTTATTGGTGAAAAGGGGATTTTATTTTTCAGCTGTGTGGAAGTGCAGGTTTACTGACAGTTGGCTTGAGAAATAACTAATTTAGGGCTAATTTAAGGCAAATCGCTAACCACGTATTTGTGTGTTTTTGATGATATCGGTCTTAAATTTTATTCCTAATGCTCTTAACAAGGTCTTAAAAAGTCATAAATTTTACTTGGTAAAACCTGCAGAAACCATGAATAAAATAGTCTAATTATATTATAGAGTTCTTCCTGCACAAATCTGATCAGCCAGGTAGCGTCTCGCTTTTGGAGTTTAAAGGATTTTACCTGTAAGTGTGTATGTGGGTGAGAGAGAGACACACACACACACACACACAAAAACACAAACTCTTGGGTGTGTCCAGTCCCCAGGTTTACAATCAACACAGTGAGTGTTTTATGTGCACTCATTTCAGTGTGTGTGTGTGTGTGTGTGTGTGTGTGTGTGTTGAGTCGCAGTGTCCTTTATAAGGCTGTTGGACCGGTTTTTTGTGGCCGTGTTGTGAGTTGCTCAAATGAGTCAAATGCTCTGTGCAGGATCCAGAACGTTCTGTCAATATCAGGAGGGAGAAAAGTGGGAGTGTTTCTTCCTCTATCTCTTCTCCTAATTTGGATGTGTTTCTTCCGTGTGTGTGTGTTTTTTGTTTTTTTTTACAGGGACACTTCTGGCCAAGGCCGCTTCTGTACTATTTTCCGTTCCTACTCCAGAGGCGCACAGGTGAGTGACTCAGGGCTTATGCTGTTTTTAACAATAGTATAAATAATAATGCAGATTTTTCGATCTTGCGATGAAGATAGCGATATGAATATTTTTCGTATCGCGTATGCTCCGCCCTCCACTCACGAAATCAGCACTCACCCATGTGCCCACTGCCACATACATATATGCTGTATTGTTTATATATTACACTACTGTTAATTGCTCTGTTTTGCTAAATTATGAATAAATGAGGGTATAATACGCCACACTGATTACCATTTTTGAAGACTCCTGGGTAGGCTAGGCCATGTCTCCACTTAGCATATTTTCATCTTACGATGGCGTCATCTGAGTTTCTTTCCATCGTAACTCTGGGACTACCAGCAATGATGATGATGATGATAATAATAATAGTAATAATAAAGCTTCAAAGATGTGGGTGAGCGGAAATCATTCATCCCGGTTTAAAAAACTATGCAATAAAGATTAACTGCATGCAAAAAAGTGTAGCATGTTAAATGTATTTAATAATGTACTTGCCACTATGATATTTATGAACAGTTTAATATATAAGAAACAATGTAAAAAAAAATCTATATAATTTAATTTCACATTGTTTTTGTAATTCAACTTGATGTCTTAAAATGCTGAATTTTAAACAACTGGAAATGTCCTTTACTACCATCCTGTCTGAAAATGTACATATACAGTAAACCTGCGACGGTGTGAATTAATAAGATTATTCCACCCCACGTGTGTCCTCTTCAGGGCATTCTGCTGGTGTATGACATCACAAACCGCTGGTCCTTTGACGGAATCGACCGCTGGATTCGAGAGATCGATGAGGTAAGTGGCTGAAGGTGGGAGGAGCTTCCCCCAAATAATGCAGACAAAACATTTGCACACTCCAACATGCTTCCCTTCCAAAGAGTTTTCTTTTCTATGACACTAGATTTGAATGACCGCACTGTAAAATCTCTCTTCTATCTGCAGCATGCTCCTGGGGTTCCTCGGATTCTTGTCGGAAACCGTCTTCACTTGGCGTTCAAACGTCAGGTTCCTACAGAGCAGGCTCGCTCCTACGCAGAGAAGAACGCCATGACGTTCTTCGAAGTGAGTCCGCTCTGCAACTTCAACGTCATCGAGTCGTTCACCGAACTGTCGCGCATCGTGCTCATGAGACACGGCATGGAGAAGTTCTGGAAGCCGAACCGAGGTCAGTGTGTGTGTGTGTGTGTGTGTGTGTGTGTGTGTGTGTGTTGGAGTGAGAAGGATAGATCAGGAACAGAAGAATGAATGGTATGAGCTGGTCTAAAGTAAGTCAGCTCAGCCTTTACAGCTGTAGGGAACAGAAGCCTCCCGGTACGCACAGTGCCTCAGATTCCTGTTCTTTACCAACACAAGTGGAATCTGATGAGGTCACAAGATTTGATCTATCGTGAATGCTAAGATGCTTTTCTGGACCTCAGGCTGTAAATAAAAGATTGTGTTAGTTATTTTCTGCTCTTACTTGCGCAGTGTTTTTCTTCATTATCCAGTATTTAACCCACAAAGTGTGAACAAATCTGTCCTGAAGATGTCAGAAATCTTTTGGAAAAGCTTTCCCTGACACTGGAGACTCATTCCATACACATACACATTTTCTTACTTCATATCATTATCCCTGTGTATAAGCTGTTACTATAGAATCTCTTAAGTCTAATAAATGATGACCGCTGTAGTAACAGCTCATACACAGAGATAACATGACGTACAGAAAGAGTCTCCAGTATCAACAAGTTCTACCAGAGGTACAGGTGTCATTTCCCAAAACTTTTCAGACATGTTCAGGACAGAGGAGTTTAGTTTTTGCGACACGTGTGTGTGTGTGTGTGTGTGTGTGTAAGAATAATTAACGTTTAAAGTTATTGGGGGGGTTTTTGCTTTTTACAGCAGATTTTGCCTCAAATTAGTTTGATTGGAATAAACAGACTGTGAATATAGATTTTAGTGTCATAAATGATCTAATAATGAGGGATTCAGTGACGAGGAAAAAAACTCCATTATAACTCTTGTGCAAAATCTTCAGCACTTAAAATCGGGCTCAGCAGACATTCCCTAAATTCTCTGATGAGTGTTACAGTAACGGGGGTTGGTGATGTGATTTGATTTTGAATACATGTGATGGCACCAGCATGACTCTGCCCGTGTTCACCTTCCCAGTGTTCAGCCTGCAGGACCTGTGCTGTCGTGCCATCGTCTCGTGCACACCGGTGCACCTGATCGACAAGCTGCCGCTCCCCGTCGCCATCAAGAGCCACCTGAAGTCTTTCTCCATGGCCAACGGGATGAACGCGGTCATGATGCACGGACGCTCCTATTCGCTGGCTAACAGCGGCGGCAGCAAAGGCAACAGCCTGAAACGCTCCAAATCCATCCGGCCGCCGCAGAGCCCGCCTCAGAACTGCACCCGCAACAACTGCAAGATCTCCTAGCATGGGCCAGGCGGGGGGGGAAGGATCCAAACCCCGCCCCTACAACATGTCCACTTTACACACAGGGCTCTGTGGAGGAGCTGCACAAAGCGATCAGAGACGTTTCAGTTCTTCACTCACCTCGTTAAGCTTCGCTTCGTCAACAGCATGTTTCCCACTGTTTCTCGAAGTTTGGGGGGAAAAAACACGGATTTTAATAAACGCGGCGTAGCATGCGTGACGCGTTCCACACGACGGTTCCCGAAAGTGCTAGCTGTGAGTTGCACTGTGACGTGATGGTTTGCGTATTCCGTGGTGAACACCATTAGTGTGACTGAATTTCGTTCCGATTCTTCTCCCATCGTCAGTCCTTTCTTGGAAAAACCCATGTCCGGCATCTCTATAAATTTTTTTTTTTCTTTTGTTTTTTTTCCCTTTTGATTTTATTCGAGGTCTCATTTTCTCACGCAAACACTTTTTTTTTGTTGTTGTTGTTTTTAATATTTCACCACACTGAATAGTTTTTCCTGGAACACTTCTGTACTTTTCCCCCTTGTGCCAAACCCTTCTATAGTCTAATCTAACGTTGGTTGAAAGTTTAAAAGAAATACTCCGGCGTGTTTGAGTCTAATCTCGCCACTCCGATCTCTTTGTAGTGGTTGTTTGATCACTGCAGACAACAAGCTTTAACATGTTTCAAGTTTGAGTTTCTCTCACAGTGGAAGTCTCAGGGCAGTTCTGAACTCTTGTTGAGAGTTTGTTTCATTCAATTTTTGGCATTTTGGCAGACGCCTTTATCCCGAGAGATTAGAACTGAGCGTGTGATGGTTTAGGGCCTTGCTCAAGGGCCCATCAGTGGCAGCTTGGCTGTACTGGAATTTGAATTTGTGACCTTTTGATTCTAAGTCCAATAGCGTAACCACTGAGCTGAATGCTGCTCTTCATTATAAAAATATACTCCCAGTTACTTTACACTTTCCTCAAAGTTTTCTCCTTCTGAGAAAAACAAGTCTACAGAGAAGCTCGACTTAAACCTGTCTCATAAACATGTTGTTACGTCCCATCAGAGCAGGGAGCTGGAGTACTTCCTTTAAACGCAAGTTGGACACATTTTCCCTCGTCAGTCCCAGTCTTGTATTTTCAGTGTTTTTGTAGCAGTGTTACTTTTAAAAAAACAAACAAAAAAGGATTCCTGTCAGTTTCTGGAGAAGGTCAAGACAGCGATAGAGCCTCAATGTAAAAAACTTAATAACATTAAGCACAAATCCAAGATCAATACCATTAGAATTAGAAGCGGATCCACGTTCTGACCGCGCCTGTAATTATTCTGTTTCATTATTTACATCAAAGTAGCAGTGATTTTTTATTTATTTATTTCATTTTTTTAACCCTGATGAATAATGAATTCCCCTTTTTTCACAGATTTGCAGAGCCTTTGTCTTTGGGCTCTCGCTCTCTCTCTTTCGCTCTCGCTCTCTCTCTCTCTCTCATTCATATATATATATATATTTATTATAATGTGTTTGTGTAGGAATCTCAGGAATTTCACTCCAAACCCCCTTATCTGATACACATACCACATTCTAAATAAAACGTCCACTTCACCTTTCAGCTAAACGCACCTTCAGCGCTGGTGTTCAGAAAAACGGACGCCTGCATGCAACCCGTCCAGTGCTAGAAACCCCGTGTGAGAATGTGTTAGGAGACGTGACCCCTGTTATCCTTTTAATAAACTTTAAATCCATCTGCAGTCACGTTTTAGTGTGTAACGTTCGTTTCTGAGGGCTGCGACTTAGTTAGGAAAAGTCCTTGGGTTTTGTATCGTAAAGTGTTTTTTTTTTTTTTATACACACGAGTCATCTAGTTTTGCTCTTTGCCCTTTTTTTTTTTTTACATGGTTGCTTTTAAAAGTCACAGGAATCTTTTTACGGACACAAATTAAACCTATTAATGAATAAGTTCATTTAATTCACAGTAAATAAATTGTTATTCTCCAGGTTTATTTCGTGTGCGGAGGAAAAGGTGTCCTGTGGGTTCGGAAAAATAAAAGGGAAGAACGACGTGAAAGCGACGAGCACGGTTCTAAACACTATTTTATTTTTCTCTTTGGGTGTAAGCTAAAAGCTGCTGAGTAATTTAAGGAATCAACATGTTCATGGAACAAGGAAACAGTTTTTAAATTATTTACTGTACAGTTCTTAGTGTATGGAAAAAAAGACTTTTTCACAATAAAAATCAACAGTATCATTTCAGTGGGTTTTTTTTACTCTTTCTTTTTATCTTCCTGCTTCGACGACGCCGAAAAAAACCCCAATAACGAAAACGTGTATTGAAACTATGCAACTTTTACAGCGTCAGAAGGAGTGAAATGAGGTGCACGAGTTGTGTAGTGAAACACTGCCACCTATTGGAATGATCATTGTATTACCATACGAGCCCCAACCCTGAATCACAGCTCCTATTAAGGGTTAATTTGCAGAAAGAGCGATTGCGTACTATACACCAGAGGTTTCCAATCTTCTCCACGAAGTGCTGGTGTGGGTGCAGGTTTTCATTCAAACCAATCAATGGTCACACCTGATAGTCACTGAAAATGAAGATTAGATTTGAACAGGTAGAATTTTGTGGGAATGAAAACCTGCACCCACACCGGCTCTTTCTGGAAAAGACGACACCACTGAATTAAACTGAAAATCCTCTAACAGCCTCCCTGTTTGTCAGAGTCCAGGCTTTGCCTCGAGAACATTAAATCAGAACTTCATAATTACTGACAATTAAGAGGCGAAAAGTCTATTCAAGTATCTTCACATTTCCAAAGGCAACGTGTTCATCCAGTCTTGATTAAAGTATGTCCTCTCTGTGAATTCCTGAAAGAAAAAAACATTACGCTGTATTTTGCATGACTACTTTCTTTTGTAGGAATGCACACAAGCGTCTAGTCTAGAACTGTCCTGGAGGTGTTTAGGGATGGACGATAAGCGCATCTTACGTGAGGTCTGAAGGCTGCATTGACTGTCCTTTGCTTCTGGATGCTCTGTAATCGGTTCAGCAGGAAGGTCTTGTCCTTACCCTCCTAAGAACCATACAGAAGATGAAGGTTATATCAGGGTAAGAGGGAGAACCTATTAACAACTTTGTGCAGTATGTGTGTGGAAAAGGTGTAAAGTCTTTATTTTAGAACTCACATTGACTATCTGCTCACGTAGAGTCTGGATGAGCTGCTTCCTGCCCTGAGTGATTTGCCACAGGAGGTAAGTCACAACGCTGGGACGGAGGAGAAAGACAGAAAATATACCAAGTTAAAGATCTAAACACCCTGTATATCGCTGTAGTGATAAATAAAAAGTGAATAAATAAATGTTTGGCTGCGGTGCAGAATCCTTTATCAGGTCGTCTCTTGAGAGGCATTTCTGCTTTTCCGTTTAGATGTATTTTTATTTATTTATGTCATCAATAAACACACAGTGATGCAGTCTGTATGTAAAATCTAACATAAATATAAGGTTATAAATGAGTGCTACAAAATTACTACGACTTTAAATGTGGTCTGGAGATAAAACCGTGAGAACAGTGATTTGGAATAGCGACGAGTCGTTCATTTTGAACGAGTCTTTAATGTGACTCAGAGTCGCATTAGGACGAGCAAAGTATCGCAAAATCTCAGTGAGATATGTACAGGAAAAAGAATCGAAGCTCGAATGGATTTAAATCGAACGGAATGGTATCTGTGCACGCCGATCTTCACTCATAACCATCGTCTTTCTCCTCATTTGCTTTGTATTTCCAGTCTATTTCGAAGTTTATAAGTGTTTTTCTTACAGGATGATGAGCGCGATCAGGTAGAAGAACAGCTCGCTCCTCAGCACGTGCTCGAAAATCCACCAGGCCCACTCAGATCCAGGGATGTTCTGCACAGTGTTCATCCACTGGTAAACGGCCTGGAAGGGTGTGTCCAGACCCTGGAAAGGTCCACACTGCCTGGAAGGCTTCAGGCTACAACACACAGACAATGACTGTGTTCAGAATCGTGTACAATAATTACTATAAACAGCATCACTAACATCACATCTAAAACGCTTTTAATATTAAAAATGTGTTCATCTGCTGCTCTTCCACAGCTCAGATCAATTCTTTAATCTGATTGGTCAGAAGGTAACGTCCCACATACACGTCCCACATACACGCTCCACGTTAAGACTGATGATCTGGAGAGCTTTCTAATTAGGAGTCTCCACATTGTTCACAGCTCAGGTGTGTCTTTACACTTTCAGGTTTTGTTTATTTTTATTTTTTGTGAGAAAACAACTGTGTGTGTGTGTGTGTGTGTGTGTGTGTATCAGGTATAATGTCAGTGAGAGCAGGAACTAACTAACTTACAGGATTATAAAATATTTAAATAAATACACCAGTTGTTGTTAAATCTATAAGTGGAAAAACACGCCAGACTGAGGTTCAGACTTACAGGTTCTGTAAAATAATTCACAGCCCACGTTATTTTCCAGCACACATTAAAACTCAGATTGATGAGATCCTAAAGTGATTGTCATTAAACTTGAGGCTCCTTTTTGGAAATTTCTGGACCACACGGAATAGTTTGATGGAACCGTTCCGCAGTGGAACCATGTTCTTCTTCCAGGTTCATCAGCCTGCTACATGTATTAGTTTACTTACATTGTAATGGATAAAGATTTGGGTCGGACTTTATATATATTATATAATTCAGCTCAGTAATTGTGATTTATATCTCAATAAACAGTCACAGGCGGCTTTTCCAAGTTATTGTAATAGATAAAATAATTACAGACCGGCAGCAGTTTAGTGTTTTATGTTTTTTAGGTATGTATCTGTTCACTAATTAACTCTAACCTACGATTGCCGATTGCTGCATAAAGGAAAACTTTGAAAAAAGTTCACGTTTTCTGTTTATTTGTTTAATTCGTACGTGGCACACAGACGGGGTGTATACCATCGTTTACCATTGTGAGGAGACGAATGGAAACGAGACGACCCTTTATGTTTAGTGAGAATGAAATATTTAAAAGAGGCGGGTGGAATAACAGTGTTCCGTTTCAGGTTCGGAAACTGGTGTTGGTTGCACCGTGTCTCAGGCGAGAGAACCCAAGTTGGCTAGTGATAAAGATCTGGCTTGTTCCTCTACAGTTAGAATGCTGGAAGATCTAGTTAAACCATCACTTCAGCAGTGTTCGACATGTCCGTCTGATTAACCAGCTCAAGGACAAGGTGGTGCCTTTAGGATCGAGGAGCCGATGAGCGGATGTTGGTGAATGAATGGAGCGGTGGAGTGGTGCGCTGTAAAGCCTTTTATAGGATTGGAGATGGTGCGAGTGAAAAGGGAATTTCCACATCATTACCACGTCATTCTTCGATGGGACGCGATCACGACGTCCCAACCGGTAATGATGCGTAAATTCCCTTTTCACTCGCACCATCAACATTCTTATTTACAGCGAACGCCCTTTGTGCACCACATCACTGCTCCATTCTAACTGGATAAACGTCTCAGGGTCGCCAATCCGTGTTCCCAAATGACCCTTTTCCCTGCGCCACCCTGTATATGCTGCAACTCTTTTACAAACCGTGTGCATCTCATCGCCTATGAGAAAGTGTTTGATCAGTTATATTATAAATATTTGATGTTGTTGACACACAAAAAAGCAGTGTATATATATATATATATATATATTAGTATAGTTGATGAATAATTACTAGTACTAATCCCCCTGTTGCCCCGTACCTCCACACAGTGTAGGCCACCAGAGAGAGCGCTCCAGTGAACGAGGGTAAAAACAGAAGCGCTACGTAAACAGTCTGCATCTGAGCCGCTCTGCCAGTGCGCTTTGGAGGCTGACAGTTCATACTCGCACTGACCTGCGTATCAGAGTAAGGAGCACAGGGTCAAAGTTCACACACACACACACACCTCATGCTGAAAGGGCGACGGCATTAGTAGGCGGCGTACCCGTTTCAGGTAAAAGATGATAAACAGCTTAATGACTTGGATGATGGGAAGCAGCGGGGAGAAGTAGATTCCAATCCTGCAATGAGGAAACGTTCATCACAACACTGTAATCTGAAGCAGGTGAAATACTCGAGACTCAACACGGGCGTTTGTAACGAACCACGCCAACGTTTGTGCGTAGATTAGATTGAGTACGTTGGTGGCGATATCAAACTCGGGAACGCCGATGGACGGGAAGCATTTTGTTCCAATGATGCTGGAGGAGAAAATTAACAATGTTTATTGTGTGTAACATTCTAACACTTCAACTTTAAATCAATATGTAATTGTTTTATGCACAATTACTTTAAAAACCGTTTAATTGTGAAGGTGTGGATTTACTTGAGGAGGAACTCTCCAAAAAAGGAGCCCAGAAGGCAGAAGATGAAATCAACCAGCACCAGACGATACACACTCTGACCCACAAATGTTTCCCAACACTAGAAAAAAGTAGAGCAAACATTTTACTAGTATTGAATTATGTACAAACTTAGTAGGAGAATAATTTACATGTGGCCACACATCTCAAAACTCTTCACTTAATCACCTCAGTTTATGTGTAAAGACTCGAATGTGACTCAGCACACTGATCTATTAATAGAATGATATTAAAGACTCAAACACTGATTGATTTCTATTATAATTATCATCAACTCAAAACCTTCTTTTCTACTACTTCAATAAATTGTCTGATTAAGGTCACGTGTGTGGTGGTGAGTTCCAGTCTGGAGTTTCTTCATCATTTCTTCCTCTCTAAATGTTCTGCTTGATGTTGAACTGATGCTGAACTGTATGTTGGTGATCAGTAGATGCACCGAGCGCCGATCAGAACACGTGTAAAACAGAGCGTGCGCTCGATCCTAAATGGTGACTCGCTGCGTGTTTCACCAGTTACGTGTTTTATCTTCGTAAATTAAAAAAACGACTCATTTGACTAAATGTAGTTGAGTAAAAATTGAGAGATTTGACTTTGAAATGAAGTGAAATTAGTATTTTCTGTAAAGAGGAGTATTTTCTGGAGAGAGGAGTATTTTCTGTAAAGAGGAGTATTTTCTGGAGAGAGGAGTATTTTCTGGAGAGAGGAGTATTTTCTGTAAAGAGGAGTATTTTCTGGAGAGAGGAGTATTTTCTGTAAAGAGGAGTATTTTCTGGAGAGAGGAGTATTTTCTGTAAAGAGGAGTATTTTCTGGAGAGAGGAGTATTTTCTGTAAAGAGGAGTATTTTCTGGAGAGAGGAGTATTTTCTGGAGAGAGGAGTATTTTCTGGAGAGAGGAGTATTTTCTGTAAAGAGGAGTATTTTCTGGAGAGAGGAGTATTTTCTGTAAAGAGGAGTATTTTCTGGAGAGAGGAGTATTTTCTGTAAAGAGGAGTATTTTCTGGAGAGAGGAGTATTTTCTGGAGAGAGGAGTATTTTCTGGAGAGAGGAGTATTTTCTGGAGAGAGGAGTATTTTCTGTAAAGAGGAGTATTTTCTGGAGAGAGGAGTATTTTCTGGAGAGAGGAGTATTTTCTGTAAAGAGGAGTATTTTCTGTAAAGAGGAGTATTTTCTGGAGAGAGGAGTATTTTCTGGAGAGAGGAGTATTTTCTGTAAAGAGGAGTATTTTCTGGAGAGAGGAGTATTTTCTGTAAAGAGGAGTATTTTCTGTAAAGAGGAGTATTTTCTGTAAAGAGGAGTATTTTCTGGAGAGAGGAGTATTTTCTGTAAAGAGGAGTATTTTCTGTAGCTGTGGTACGACGTATATTCGACTTACTGAAATGTGTTTGGGAACATCATTGACCCAGTAGTAACACAGGATTGCCAGGATGGACATCTTCAGCAGGACATTTCTGGGGAGTTAAATGAAAGAATTAAGACTCGATTCTTTCTTTCTTTCCGCTGTGCTCGTTTAAAAGTTAAGTACATTTGCATCGGTTTATCAGGTATTTTATCCTCCTGTGTTAATTAATAAAATGAATAATTATATAGAAGGACTTTTAAAATGGCTGTAACGAATGGAAAATTGCCGAGCTGTCAGTTTGGACTTATCCAGTGGGTAATTATCGAGCTGACACTGTGTCTGATCACTTTTACAGCAACATGAGACGGTTTACGGTTTGTTTTGAACAGCGTTAAAAGCGTTGTAGCGCTGACCTCATGATGCTGATGTAGATGTTGGTGCGGGGGTTGCTGTAGTGCTCCATTTTATTAATAAGAGAGAAGATGAGTGGGACGATCAGGTTGATGAGGGACACGACGACAGGCACAATCAGCGTAGACGCCTCTTCATTCAAATCATTTATCAACACCTGCAAAATAATTCAGTACTTTTATGAAATCACTTGGTTTAATAAACATTGAACACATTTTCTTATCTTGTCAGTAAAATGCACAGAAATGTTGAGGAGATTCCTCAAAAAACGAATAAAAAGACGGAATCTAATTCTTCTAAATTCCAGTCCAATCTTCACCGAAATTCCGCTCACTTCATCCTGTTGCCCATTTAATCATGTAGCTGTTTCCTCATGGTGTAAATTTCATAAACACAACATCCACGAAACTGTAAATCACTTCTGAATCCCTTTATTTAAACTGATAACAGCATCTGGAGCACATGTGGCTCACTGATTCCTGATCCTTGGTCCCTGAAGATGCAGCCTGCACTTTTAGTTTCCTAATGTTGAGTTAAACATGGATGGTGCAGTGTGTGTATGATCAGTGTGTGTGCACTGATACTTCACTCTGGGCCAAATAAAAACTACACTGTGTCATAGTGAGTTCAGGAATCAGGGTTTGAGTTCTGGTTCTGGTTCTGCTTATGAAACTTTATTTTGATTAATATCTCTATGTGGAGGTGTAACTTCTACTGGTTTGTCATCTGGGACAACTGACTTTCTCCCTTTTCATCCTCATACCTGCTCTCACTTCCTCCTTCTGAATCAAAAGCACTTCCTGCTTCACCATCTCCATATCACTTCTACTAGCAGAAAGAGACACTTCCATCACCTGAACCTGGACTTGAAGCCACTTGGAAGTTCAAAACATCAGGGCATAGCTCCATCCAGGTTTGTGAGAAATGAACAAAAAAAAACATTTACCTGCTGCAGGTCAGTGGAAAAGATCTCACATCTCTGAGCTCAGTGGTTTCAGGTGGGACAGTCCAGATTTATTTATTATTATTATTATTTTTTTTTTTATATTGTTGGGTTTCAGTCCCCCTGATTTGAACCCCTGCAGACCAGAGACAGAGATGAACTGAGGTTCAAACCTGAAACAGTCACAGACACTTATTCCACTGAGCTACCAGAGCTGATACGTTTTGCTCTCTTTTATGGGGTTTATCTCTGCTTTTATGCTAATGAACAGAACTTACTGACAGAACAAAAGCGATCACCTAAACCACACTTTACACATTTTTGAGTGTCTCTTTTGTAGAGCTCAAAACTGTGAGATGTTTCACCATCAATATTCGGGAGAAACTGTTGAAACTGCTGTGCCAAAAACATTTCCTATCTACACATCTGCTGTGAGCTGCGTCAGTGAGCCGGACTGGTGAGCTCTGCTCCAGGTAACGGAGGAGCTCTGATTGTTCAGTTCTTCATCACGTGTCTCTCTGCCGTAGTAGTGGTTTAGAATGTAGGACAAACACAGGAGTAACTGGTGGCTCAGTGGGTTAAGACTAATGCTTAGTGAGATCTGTAACTACGGTTCAAGTCCTGCCTCAGGTGACACCAGCACATGGACTGTTTTATTCTTTTTTACAAATGTCTCTCTGCACTAGTTGTGGTGTAGAACGAAAGATAAACCCTGTAAATAAAAGCAGAGAGAACAGGCAGCTCCGACAGCTCAGTGGGTTAAGCGTCGATACCCACTGCGGGTACTGAACCTCGGTTCAAGGCCGCCACTGAGCAGCAGGTTCTGTGCTTGGGTGGGACTGTAAAATCCGGCAGAAAGAAAGAAAGAGAGAGAAAGTCCGGTCTGTCCCACCTGGGCCTCCTGGAGAGGTGAAGCAGGGGGTTATGCTGCTCTGGGCTCTCTCTTCTTTATATATATATATATATATATATATATATATATATATTATTTATTCTATTCCCTCCCACACACATTATTTACTTACTTTATTATTATCATACTATTTTTTTTATTCTTTATCACTACATTATAACTTCTACATTTATATATTACTATACATCACTACATCCATATCATCATTTTACATACGTATTAATATGTCCATCGCCACATTATTATTTTTTAATTAATCTTCTACTCTTTACTAAAATACTAGTGTTTGTATAAACCCTCCAGGCTCATTACTGCTCGAGACAAAAAAGAACCGAGTGGGATTTGAACCATGAACCACATTTACACCAACTAACACACACACACACACACACACACAAACCGACCGAGCCACAAGCTGGAGTGCTGTCTCCTCTTTTTTTTTTTAAACACTTATTTTTTCATTCCATCACAGAGAAAAGAGAAGAAGGGTTCGAACCCAAAACCTCGCACCCCGCACACGCCCCCACCAACCGACCGAGCCACGAGCTCAGACGACGATCCGTCCTCTCCTCTTTTTTTTTTTAAACACTTATTTTTTCATTCCATCACAGAGAAAAGAGAAGAAGGGTTCGAACCCAAAACCTCGCACCCCGCACACGCCCCCACCAACCGACCGAGCCACGAGCTCAGACGACGATCCGTCCTCTCCTCTTTTTTTTTTTAAACACTTATTTTTTCATTCCATCACAGAGAAAAGAGAAGAAGGGTTCGAACCCAAAACCTCGCACCCCGCACACGCCCCCACCAACCGACCGAGCCACGAGCTCAGACGACGATCCGTCCTCTCCTCTTTTTTTTTTTAAACACTTATTTTTTCATTCCATCACAGAGAAAAGAGAAGAAGGGTTCGAACCCAAAACCTCGCACCCCGCACACGCCCCCACCAACCGACCGAGCCACGAGCTCAGACGACGATCCGTCCTCTCCTCTTTTTTTTTTTAAACACTTATTTTTTCATTCCATCACAGAGAAAAGAGAAGAAGGGTTCGAACCCAAAACCTCGCACCCCGCACACGCCCCCACCAACCGACCGAGCCACGAGCTCAGACGACGATCCGTCCTCTCCTCTTTTTTTTTTTAAACACTTATTTTTTCATTCCATCACAGAGAAAAGAGAAGAAGGGTTCGAACCCAAAACCTCGCACCCCGCACACGCCCCCACCAACCGACCGAGCCACGAGCTCAGACGACGATCCGTCCTCTCCTCTTTTTTTTTTTAAACACTTATTTTTTCATTCCATCACAGAGAAAAGAGAAGAAGGGTTCGAACCCAAAACCTCGCACCCCGCACACGCCCCCACCAACCGACCGAGCCACGAGCTCAGACGACGATCCGTCCTCTCCTCTTTTTTTTTTTAAACACTTATTTTTTCATTCCATCACAGAGAAAAGAGAAGAAGGGTTCGAACCCAAAACCTCGCACCCCGCACACGCCCCCACCAACCGACCGAGCCACGAGCTCAGACGACGATCCGTCCTCTCCTCTTTTTTTTTTTAAACACTTATTTTTTCATTCCATCACAGAGAAAAGAGAAGAAGGGTTCGAACCCAAAACCTCGCACCCCGCACACGCCCCCACCAACCGACCGAGCCACGAGCTCAGACGACGATCCGTCCTCTCCTCTTTTTTTTTTTAAACACTTATTTTTTCATTCCATCACAGAGAAAAGAGAAGAAGGGTTCGAACCCAAAACCTCGCACCCCGCACACGCCCCCACCAACCTCGTGATCGTCGTCTGAGCCACGAGCTCAGACGACGATCCGTCCTCTCCTCTTTTTTTTTTTAAACACTTATTTTTTCATTCCATCACAGAGAAAAGAGAAGAAGGGTTCGAACCCAGAACTTCCGCCAGCACCACTCACTTGTAAGTTTATAATATCAGGGCTCATCAGTTTTCATGAAAAACCATGTACCTGCTGCAGGTCAGAGTTAAAGATCTCACATCTCTGAGCTCAGTGGTTTTAGCAATTTCTTTTTTTTTTTTTTTTTTTTTTTTTTTTTTTTTATATTGTTGGGTTTCAGTCCTCCTGATTTGAACCCCTGCAGACCAGAGACAGAGATGAACTGAGGTTCAAACCTGAAACAGTCACAGACACTTATTCCACTGAGCTACCAGAGCTGATACGTTTCGCTCGTGACTGTTTGAGTCACATTTTAACAGACTCGTTCAGACCCCCATCACACCACAGTATCTTTCTTATCTGTTGTTTCTCTGCTAATGTGACACTGGAAAACATGGATCAAGGCAACACCAGATCTTCTCTTTTGTTCTTTATCTTTATAATTTCTCTCTGCACTAATAGTGGTGTAGAACAAAACACAACCCCCCTAATAAACATTGGTGTAGGTGTAGTGGCTCAGAGGTGCTGGTGCTTTGCGTTACTGTAACCACGGATCAACTTCCTGCTTCAGGTGACACCAGAAACATTCATTATTTCATCCCATTGCGGGAAAAAGAGAGAACACACACCTCTTCAAGGGGTTTCGAACCCAGAACCATGCAGTAACCGACCGAGTCACCAGGGCTAAAATGACTGCTATGAAATTGAAACTGTGAAGTAGAAGCTCACCTGTGTGCTCTGGGTCTCGTTCTGGCTCTGTTCTACCTGCAGGAAGTAGATGCCTGCACAGGAGCCGACGGCAAGGCTGACACACAGCGTCCATGCCAGGAGATAAAGAGTGAGCCGTTTAAGGACGGTGGACGTGGACGGCGTGGCTTTTCTCTGCAGCCGCTCAGATAAAGTCTCCTGCAGAATACGGATGAGACGGAAGCAGGACTGAGACGAAACCCTTTTTCTATCTCGTGTCCCGTTTCACACATTCGATTTATTTATGTTAATAATAATCATTTATATTTTGCTCGTGTTAATGCATGTAATATGTTTGAATGTTGTCAGCACATGACACCATGTCCCTCCTTTTCTGCACCAGTGATCTTTTTTCTTACCTGCTTGCTGCTACCTGAGACTCTTTATTTCTTTAATATGTGCTACTCCGGTTTCCTTTAACTTTATATGAAGATTAATCATTAATCTTCATATAAATGAACAAACTCGAGACCTCGTCAGGTTATAATATGTCTATGCTCCTGAGAGATCAGACCTTTAGCTGGATTCCCAGATTGTTCTTGTGGTTCTGGATGGCCTTCTCGTTAACCACACTGAAGTCCCAGCTGCACAAAAGCCTCCACGCGCCGCTGTACGTAGGCCCGGATACCAACACAAAGTTCTTCTGGAAGGATCTGGCCATGCTGAGAACACAGGGAAACACAGAGAGGTCTCAACATACACCCCAAAAACAGCACTTTCTCTGTGTGTTTTGAGCTTCGTGTGCTTGTTGCAGCACCGTTGATAAAAACAAACATATTTTACAACCTTCTTCTTATTGAAATATTTCTCCTAATACAGAAGTGATGTTACACTCCTTCACCTGTAGATGAGTGACGCTCCACACAGCACCAGGTACGCTGCGATGGTGAAGAAATAAGCCAGCTGCATGTTGTAGGAAGGCTGATTTCCAACAACTGCACCATTATAGCCACCATAAAAGAACACCGACTGGGTAAAGTACCCCTGTGTGCACGCACACACACACACACACACACACACACACACACACACACACACACACACACACACACACACACACACACTGAATATTAAAAAGAGGGTTAATTTGTTTATGTGCTGCACAGAAATGAACATTACCCAAAATATGCAAATGTTTTTTACAACACAAAAAACGTTCGCATGTGTACCAAATGCATTTCTTGTTTTTTATCTGCAGTGTACCAGAACCGGAAACACGTTTTGTAATGCGCACATGAGAAATGCAAATATTCTGACTTCTTTTTTTGACTTCCTGTCAGTACCAGGGTTTTTGTGACTGTCTAGTGATTTGGATTCTTTTGCGTTTAATGAAATTAGACCCAAACCGTGACTTAGAAAGCGAGTTACTGTGAATTTTGTGTCCCGTTACATCACTGATACAGTAAAACTATATAATACATTATACAGTATAACATTCATTCATTTATTTATTTTCTCCCGCTTATCCGTAATTCGGGTCGCGGGGGCAGCAGTCTAAGCAGGCCCCTGCCTTCGACTGCTGCCCAATCCTCACAGCACCGTCCCTTACGGTCCCTCCTGCAGGTGGTGAGCCCACGGGAATACAGTATAACAATGTGGATTAATATGAGTTTGTGTAGAGTTGTGAGTGGGGGCGTGGCCCAGCGCCGGGTTGTGAATGGAGGGCGGAGCTGGAGGAAACGAGTGATGAGAATCACACACCTGCAGGTGATCTTTCTAATCAGTCGCTTAGTGGTTAAGACCTTGGACTTTGGATCCGAAGGTCATGATTACGAGGTCGAGACGCAGATAACTAATGATTTGTGCGTCACTGTTAGTGTTTTTAAAAACACAATTGTGGAGAGTTTGTTGGCTCTGGTTAGAAGAAAAAAAAGACCTGCAACAGGTTCAGAACTGGATTCACTCTTCTAGACTTCCATAATTTACTTTCACTTTTTAGTGCTTGTCTGGACATTAACATTATATTTGCATGTAAGGCATTCAGCACATGCCTCTATCCAAAGTGACTTACATTTATTTCAATCATATCACTGAGCAGCTATGGGGTTAGGGGCCTTGCTTAAGGGCCCATGAGTGGCAGCTTATTGTGGCTTGGAAGTCCATTGCCTACACCACTAAGCTCCACCTTCCCAAACACGCCGGTGCTTTCACTCACAACACAATAAACTCACCAGACAGTCACAAATCCACAAACTCGTTTCACATACAGTGCAAAGTCAAATCTCCATCTGAGAACTGATTATTATTACATTTGGAGCAACAGCTTTTTAGTAATCAGAGTAGTGATGAACTCACGGCTCCTGTGAGCAGCTCCAGACCTCTGAAGTTCACTGTGTATGTGACGTTGGGGCTGTGGATGATCTGTGGGATGGCGATAAAGCAGAAATTGATGAGAAGCGAGACGAAGTTGAACATGAGCAACCATTTCAGGAAGCGGAAGTAGGTGAGGACGGAGGTGCCGAAGCGGCCGCTGATCTCCTTCAGTGCGTCCTGCCATATCACCAGACGCTTCCGGGCCGTGACCACGCCGGCAGCAAACCGGCGGAAAAACTGACGAGAGAGAGAGAGAGAGAGAGAGAGAGAGAGAGAGAGAGAGAGAGAGAGAGAGAGAGAGAGAGAGAGAGGAAATGTGTCATTATACCTATACAGTTACATCTAATCCTGAAAATAATTTCCTGGTTCATTTTACATTTTTGTTTTTTATCAGAAGCAGAAGATAAATAATATTAAAAATCAATATTAAAGCATTGCTTCAAAATATTTCACTGATAAGAATAAGTTCTGGTAATAAATATAACAACTCGTTTCTAAGGAGGGTTTTGTGGTCTGTGAGAGAATCTGCACTCTGCCCCTGATGATGTATGGATATGAGAAACCCCTCAGGAAAGACCCCTGGAATAACTGTGTAGGAGAAAGTTTGCTCCTGTGTAACTCAGATCTCTGTTTATCAGCGAGTCTCTGAGTACAAGGAAATGAGTTGCAAGTGGAAAAGCTCAGTTTTAAGTTGCTCAAATCATGAGGAAGTGTGAAGTTGATGGTCCACACTACCAGGGAGGTTTGTTGATGGCAGTCGGTGCAGCACGTCAGGTCCCTTTTCTTCGAGTGCTTGACTGATAAAACTCTGCCCCTGGAAAAAAACAAGTGGGGTGGAAAACATGTTTAAACAAAGTGCTTCGTGATTTAATACCACACCAGAATCACCCTGATTGTGAATATTTGAGTGGAGAGAGAGAGAAGCTTTATAACCTGACATATCTCCTCTCTTGGTAACTCATAGGCAGAGCTCGTATGGCCTGGACCCTGGCTCTTGTTGGGAGTTTAATCAGATCTGACACCAGTTCACGTGTGTCTGAGAAAACACAAGTGATTCATCAATACATAATGTCAGATAAATACTCTCAGACTCGCAGCTCAGAGACAAAACCAAACACACAAATACACAAATAAACAATTCAAAATCCCATTTTTTAAACAAGCATTAAAACGAATAGCTTTTTTTGTTTATGTTTTGTTTGTTAATTCTTTATTATTTATATACACGGCACCGATCTAACAGCCAGTATCAGTGTTGGAAAATAAAAGTGCAGATCAGATTGCAGAGGAAACAATTCAAGTCTATCACATTTTTTTTATTTGTTTAATTCTTTTACACGACTTTTGGGAACTGGAAATCTTCACATTTACAGTTTTTCTCAGTTTTTTTGAAGCGTTTCTCAAATCATTCTTAATATTCGTATTTTCTGGACTATAAGCCGCTAAGTACTTTTTCCCCACGCTTTCAACCCTGCGGCTTAAACAGTGAAGCGGCTAATTTATGGATTTTTCCTGGGTTTTTCCTGGTTTCACAAACTTCAAGCCAAAAAACTGAACCCCATAACATTAGACCACGGCATCGGGAGAAAAGATTCACCGATGGTGATTTTTAAACGCACGACGATGCCGAAAGAAAAACTCCCGAGAGAAATAGTTGTGAAAGGAAGGAGGAAGACGGTGAACAATGACTTTCTTGGTCGGCTACTGTTAAGATACAAGCCGTGTAACAGACACTGTCT
>NC_139590.1:24113278-24158278 GCF_946808225.1 Silurus aristotelis
CCCCCTCTGCTTATCACAGAAAAAAAAAAGAAAATGCAAATGGGTGAACTTTTTCTGATTTGATTTCATTATGGCCCACATGCCCTGAGGGATGAACAGATTCGCTTTCACACGCACAGACATGCGTAAAAATCATTGGGTCATGTGGAGTGACTCTCAGTGCTGAGCCAAAAAAACAACAAAAATCACGATGTTTAAAGACTTTTCTGCAATCCTGAATTTAAAATACAAGATTAAAGAAATAAACTGAATGTTATTTTTTTCTTTTTATTATTAAAATTTGTTATTTCATCGATTTTTACAGTAAAAATGTTTTTAAAAAAAGGACAAACGGGTCGTAAAAACAACATGATTTCACAGGAAATGATATTGTGATCCAATTCCTCATGATGATGTCCTGAAATCACATCATCATATCGCACAGCTCTGAGAATCAGGACGATCTTTTCTGAAATTTCACCCCGTGCCAGAACTGCTCCAGAATTCCACAAATGGACCACAGGTTCTGTTTTTTTCTTCAGCATTTCACCTGTGAGAAGTTTCTCAGCACTGAGGCAGAAATTCACCGTACTTCAGAACCAATAAGGATCCTGCTCTTGTGTCTCTGCAGATCCACACAAGTGTTCTTCTAGAATTCTAATCCTTCTAGGAGGCTAAGGACCAATGATCAGAAGAACCTCTAGAGAATCCTTTAAGAACCTCTTTGCTACCTAAATGTTAAACATCTAAAGGTATGCACATAAAAATATTTTGTTACAAAATCACTGGATGAGTAAATGTTCTCAGCATCATAAATTTGCTTCTACACTGAATGTATAAGAAAAAAAACAATGTTCCTGAATAGTTCTGAGGATGATGTTCCTTCTCATATACATATATATATATAAATGGAATAGGAGTTCTGATGAAGTCCATTCAGAAAATACTTCATGAAGATGCTCGAACTGCAGGATGATAAATCAGGATTTGCTTCTATCCGCTTCATCTCCACAAACAGACACACTGAGGTTGATAGAGAAGCTACCTGCTTTAGGTTTCCTGATCCCATGTGAGGAGCCTCTGATCCCTGATCCCAGCATCAGGTTCGTCATGGAGCTTGAGCTCACTCTCGGTGTGATGTGAAGCAGAACATATCCTGAAGCCGTGAAGATAATTCCACATGATCACAAGCTATAAGTGAGTCCAGTTTAGATTCCGGTGCTGAAATCTGATTCAGCTCAGGGTTACGTGTGCAGATTAGAGATGATGATCACATGGTGCTGAACTTCACAACTATACAGCTGGAATCGGAAACATCTGAGGATGTATTATGAAGATGTTTGTATTCCAGGATAATGAATCAGGGATCTTCCTTTTAGCATCAATGAGGCTAAAATATTAAGCTCCAAGTTTGCTGGTGTTGCTTTGGGGCGTGGCCTATTTTCTAGTTATAACTCATAACAAGAAATCCAAGTAGCTATAAACATCAGGCCACACCTCCTTTCTCAACGCTGATTCGCTGTACAGCGTTTAATGTTGTTAGAACGACCTGTGTTTATATTCCAGACTCTTTATTTTCTAATGCTAACAAGTTAAAGATAAAATAATTGTTGTAAGAAACAGCTGTTTGATTTACATCGTTCTCGGGTTCCGTTAGCACTGCATGCTCTCCGAGGAACCAACGAGCTCTGAACTTTCTTCCAAGCTTCATTTTCCTTCTGAAAAGTCTCCGTGCACAAAATAATACAGGATAAGGTGAAGGGATGCAAGTTTTCCTTCATTTTGTTCAAAATTCTATGTTAATTTGTGGGAGTGTCTTAAGCAAGTGGGTGTGACGAAGCGCTGCATTATTTAGTGCATACAGAAGAACTGCTGAGAACCATGTCAAGTTCAGTGATGTTCTTCTGCCATCCAAGCATGTTCTCCACGTTGTTCTTTGCATTGATCTCCTCTTGAACGTCCACCATCAAATGTGATTTGAATTTGATGAGCGGAAGAACCTGCTCCTCTGGTGCTTCGTCATTACTTGTTTCGGGTCGAGCAAATATTTATCCTCTGCCTTCAATAAAACACGGTACGTCGGAGCGTCCGTCACTTCGGCTGTGAGATGAATCGAGGAGCTGAGGGCTTGAAGAACCTCTGAAGCTCTCCTTATATTAAACACAGAGTATGAGAAAGCTCTCGAGCTCGACACTACAGTGTGTGTGTGTGTGTGTGTGTGTGTGTGCTTATAAGTCCAAAACTAATATAAAAGTCTGTAATAAAGTGAATTAATAAGGTTCCAGTCTACACTACACATTTATATCAACCTTCAGCTGCAGTTTACTTCTCAGGTTTCCTCCAGCAATCGCTTTATCACTAACCTTTCTCCATGAGAAATCTCTGCTTGGAAACGTACCCGATTTCAATGAAACCATCAGCAGAACCGACTCAGAATGATGTTCAATGCAACAGGCAACAGTTCCTCTCTTTATGAAAACAAGTGATGCTTTTAATTTTATAGTTTTTGAAGGATATGAATTCTCTCTCTCTCTCTCTTTCTCTCTCACACATTAATACTCCCTGTTTGTCCACCTTCTGAAAAAGAGGAACTAATGGCTGCCAGTATAAGTAGCAGAAGCTTCACAGTGGTGAGATGTTCTGCTTTGGGGAAGTTAATGTGGCGTGCGACTCGTTACGACGTTATGATAACGACCCGTCAGTGGTGATGCCTCGAGCTGCCTTTTTCCCTCTAAGCCTTTTATATCTAGTGTTTTTTCACCTTTATTTATTTACACCCCGCCCACACATACACTACCCGCCTCCCCCCATCATTACATCCCCCTCTGTTGCCCCCGGAGGCACTCCACATTTCCTGTCCGAGCTATGAGGCAGCGACGCTAACAAACCAAACGAGCGCTTTTGTCATCATGAAGGAATGCGCAGCTGGCAAATGGAGTCCAAATGGCCTCCGGCGCTGCATCGTGGGCCGAGTCTTTAACCTTGACACGGTTCGTTTGACGCCGTCCACGAGGTAACCGACTCCACAGAAAACCTCCTAACAAACATTCATCACAGCAGCGTGAGTCTCGGCCCCGGGACTCCACGTCCTGACTGATCACGGAACGGAGTCTCGCCGTGTCCACGGGCAAAAACCCCAAACTTTTTTATTCATCAGTTTATTTCTCTCACGTCTGCGCGGCACCGAACCCGCCGGGGGGAGATTTATGAATGTGTTTGTTACTCGGGTAACTGCAGCACAGCAACAGTCGCCTTTTCTACTTTTTATTGTCTTCTTTATTTCTGTAATGCACCAAACACACCAAATCGTCCTGGAGTGAAGATTTGTTTAATAAAGTCAGCTGTAAAATACAGTAATACTGATCAAATACAGTTACAGTTTTACTCATTCATTATTATTATTATACATTCAAATAATTTTCAATTAATGATTAAAAATTTGAAAAAAATACCAAATGTACAGACAACAGCAGATTTGACCTTTATTGAAGAATAAATGTAAAAAAAGCATAAACATTTCACACCTGAAAAAACTATTTAATTATATATTAAACTCCGAAAAAGTTGGCAACAAAATTGAACTGTATTAAATCATTTTAAATATATAACAGAGAGAGGGAGAGGGAGAGAGGGAGAGAGAGAGAGAAAGAGAGAGAGAGAGAGAGAGAGAGAGAGAGAGAGAGAGAGAGAGAGAGAGAGAGAGAGAGAGAGAGAGAGAGAAAAGAAAGTGCACTCTCTCTCTGGATTCTAAGGATTTTGTGTATCAGGACATACAAACGTATCTGGTCCTTAGCAGGTCTCAGAAATTAAATGAATACAACCTTAAATAAACACCAACACATGACATATTACAACCATGTCATTATTTATTTTATAAAAACAAGCCAAAATAGAAAAGCTAAATGATCAACTAAATACTCTCTATCCTCTATAAAAGCCCAAGATTTAGCAGTTTGCTGTTCTGGAGCACTCATGTGTGTGGAAACACAATGCCAACGAGAAAAAACACATCAGCAATGATTTTAGAGAAGCAACTGTTGCTGGGAATCGCTGTGGAAAGGGTTATAAGGCCATTTCCAAACAAATTAAAGCTCATCATTTTACAGACACCTGCAATCTTCTCAGGACTTTCACCCCAAGCTCAGACTGTGCAATGCTCAGAGGAAGAGGCTGAACCAGTATGTTATGTTTGGAAGGGTTTCCAGGAGAAAGCTCTTCTCTCTAAAAAAAAAAAAAAAAAAAAGACCAGAGCAGCATGGCTTGGGTTTGCAAAGTTGCATCTAAACAAACCACCAGACTTCTGAGACCAAAGTGGAGATGTTTGGCCATAACAGCATATGAGCACAAACATCTTATGCTAACTCTTAAGCACGGTGGCAGAGGGCTGGTGGTTTGAGATTGTTTTGCAGCCACAGGACCTGGGTACCTTCGAGCTGCCCATGAGCTCCTCTGTATACCAGTGTATTCTAGAGTCAGCCCTCAACACCTCTTAATGATGTGGCAGTCAGAACTTGAGCAAGCTGAACATAAGCAAATGCCCACAAACATCACATAACTGAAGAAACATCATAAAGGTAAAGAGTGAGGCAGAATTCTTCCAGAATGATGTGAGAGAAAGTCATAACACCATTACTACAGGCTGATAAGGAGGTTCTCCATAAGGGTGTACTTAGTTTTTCACACACGGTTTCTCCATTTGAGCCTGATTTTTGTGATAATATATAGTAACATGTTACGTGTTGTTCTTCTGAGGTTCACCTCATTCTAACACTTGATAAGGACTAGAATAATTTTATTATGTCTTGATACACAAAACCATATAATTCAAGGAGGTGTACACACACACACACACACACACACACACACACACACACACACACACACACACACACACACACAGCTGCGTATTTCTCTCATGAGCGAGTCTTCGAGGGTGTGCACTGGAGACTCCTTCCCTAAACATGACAAACCTTTTCACAAAGATCAGTGATTACATTACATCATCATTACATCATCATTACATCATCATTACATCAATTATCTACAAATAAAGATGCAAATGGTCTTTATTATTAGCTGTACACTTTCCTGTGATTGAGTTGCTATGGAAACAGGAATGTAGTATAATTATAATTAGCAATAATATAAACCTGCGATGGTCAGCAGCTGCTATTAAGCTCATTCTGACCAATCAGAATTCAGAACTCAGCAGTAGAACACTGTGAAGTAAAACGACCAACTTCCAGACTTCCAGCTACATCCAGGCTGATCGACTACACATTCAACCGGCCGCATAATGGCGTCGATGAATTATCGGCTGGACGATTTCTTCAAAACTCCACCACTGTTTGAGCGCTGAAGGGGAAACGCGGTGTGTGTGTGTGTGTGTGTGTGTGTGTGTGTGTGTGTGTTTGAAGGATTTTCATCTCCATTCTGTTTATTCATCTATTAATCTGATTCCTCTTCCAGTCCGGATCACCATCACCGATAACCCTGCTGCAGCTTTCCATCAGATTAGCACATCATTTGCAAAATGTGAAGATTAAACAAATCAGAAGTTTCTTTCCAAATGATTGCGCGCACACACACACACACACACACACACACACACACACACACACACACACGCACACACACACACACACACACACGCACACACACACAGGTTTCATCAGCTTATGGTCAGCTTTGTGTGTGATATTGACTCAGTCCCTATGAATTATTCATGCACCTAATTATAGAGATATGCATATCAGATCCTGTGTTTTTTTATGGCTCCTGGCACTTCACTAAACCTGATGGATGTCGTGTCGTTTTAAAAGATCGTCCCTCTATTTACTCCGCCCCAACGCCCCCCCACACCAAATCTACCCCCCACCAACACCATCACTATCATCCCTGTCACTCCACTTCTCAATGACACCAGCAGGACGATGAAGCTCCTGACATGAGCGGGTACTCGAGATCTCAGCAGGTCTCGGGCTGATGGCGAACGTTTCACATCCTGAATTTCAATTTTTAAGTGTCATACAGATTTTCTTTACCTTTTAAAGAGAGATGCAAATCCTTTCGCATTTAAATATCACACACACACACACACACACACACACACACACACACACACACACACACACACACACTAATCCTCAAATGTTCAATGCAGAACCCTACAGCTCTCTCAAAAAGGGTTCCAACAAGTTAACAAAATAATCAGCATCATCAACGATCATCGGCCAACTTACAGGGAATTTATGTCAATTTATGGGAAATAAAATAATAAGAAATGTTTGGAAATGTATATTCTATTTTATATGTTTACAAATATAAACATTTTCTATGGTCATAAACTGACATGCAAATAAACACAGATTAAAAAAATTTAATATTTGACTTTAATTGTTAGTATAATTTAGTTGCACAACAGATTACACACAGCACAAGTTTTAAACATAAATTTGTAATGTATGTGAATCCTCACAAGGATGGACACTATTTTGGATTATTTTGATGTGCAGGATTGAAGAAATGATGCGTGCGATGTGATGTAGGATTGTACAGTGCAGGTAGGGGGCGTGGCCTCAGTAACCCTGCAGTAAATGTGCTGTGTGCATGTGATTAATAAATGTGCAGGTAGAAATTAAACTGGAATTGTGTTCAATCTGGTTGTTTTAATCCAAATTATCCTGCAAGATTTATTTTCACCTACATTTAAGTTCCCTGTTACAGACTCACCTGCAAATTTGTGAATTTATAGTTTATTCCTATTAATTCCCGTTAGTTCCAATGGAAAATCTTCAGTCTTAAAAATTCCTGGAATTTTGCAACCCTAGTTTCAAGGCTCTTGACTATTCACCGGTATACACAATCAAATCGGGCTCATTAGCTTTGAAAGAGGTAGCTAGCTTTACAAACATTCAAAACAGTCCAAATCTAACTGATATTATTTACAGACTGGTACAGAGGCCAACTCCAGTGAGGGAACTGTGTATATTCTTTTTTTACTCGCAGAAGAATCATCCAGCTGTGCAGGGCACTGGGCGCTTACTGGTGTTTATCATTCATGTTTCTTCTTTTCAGACAAACTATAACGTGACTTTAAAATGAGGCTCATGAAAACAACCACACAAAATGTTCACGTATCATTTTTTTTACGAGCAATAAATAAAAACAAATCAACTATTGCGCCTTTAAACATCCGAGAGAAGCTCTGAGGAAAGTCGAGATGTTTACGCTTCACCTCCAACAAACTTCTCCCTACTTTCCCCCAATCCAGGGCAGATAAACGAATGGATAAATAAAGTGTGTGATGTATGTGTGTGAATGAAGGCGGCGCGAGCAGCCTCACATGGCAAATAGATCATTTTTCTCGTTTCCCAGACGCTCATCTGTCTTCCGTTCCTATTAGGTGGCTAATGTTGGCTCACTAATGGGAGCGGATCTGTCCACATCTGTCCACATCAGCGAGTCTAATGGAAGGTTTTCTTTTTATTTAATAAGACTGTCGAGGCGACATCATCGATTCCGCATTTTCGGTGAAAGCGCAAAGTGTTTGGCAGATTCGAGGACTTGTCTTCTACAGCGTGCTGATTACTCAAGACACTGCTATAACGTGTGACACACACACACACACACACACACACACACACACACACACACACACACACACACATACACACACACACACGTTTTTTTTTATTTCACTTATGTTTCCTTCTCTCTCTGAGCTGCAGGACGTTGTTCCGCTCAGCACAACCAGCCAGGACAGGAAACAGGAAATGAGGGGGAGGGGCATTAAGGATTGAGGTGTTTCTAATTATTATGTTATTAGCATATTAATAGAATAAAGAATAGTGATTTTTCTCACTAATGAGTTATTTTGCAACCACCACATACTGACATTTACGAATCAATACTTTACAATGTGTGTGTGTGTGTGTGTGTGTGTATATACATGTGTGTGTGTGTGTGTGTGTGTGTGTGTGTGTGTGTGTGTGTGTGTGTGTGTGTGTGTATGTGTGTATGTGTGTTTGTGTGTGGTCAGTGGCTCTCTGACAGATGTTCAATAGAACCTGAAGCTCTGCGCCTCTAATGGAACATTTATCGTACGCAGCATCTCATCAGCTCCAGCAGGGAAACGTCCAGCTTTAATCACCAACATCAGGGTTTAAAAGTGCCCTCTGCATCATATGACCCTGAACACACACACACACACGCGCGCGCACGCGCACACACACACACACAAGCACGCAAGCACGCACGCACGCACAGCTGTAGATGGAACACACACACACACACACACACACACACACACACACACACTAAGCTGCAGACTGAACACAGTTGTGAGAGATTCTGTGTCTCCTCTTTTCTCTCCCTGATGTTAATCAGGATGCAGGTTTCGGATCGTACAATTATAAACTCAGGATGCAGAGACACAAAACAGAGACCCAGGAGACAGAGAGGAGACAGACCCAAAGACAGAGAGGAGACAGACCCAAAGACAGAGAGGAGACAGACCCAAAGACAGAGAGGAGACAGACCCAAAGACAGAGAGGCAACAGACCCAAAGACAGAGAGGAGACAGACCCAAAGACAGAGAGGCAACAGACCCAAAGACAGAGAGGAGACAGACCCAAAGACAGAGAGGAGACAGCCCAAAGACAGAGAGGCGACAGACCCAGAGACAGAGAGGAGACAGACCCAAAGACAGAGAGGAGACAGACCCAGAGACAGAGAGGAGACAGACCCAGAGACAGAGAGGAGACAGACCCAAAGACAGAGAGGAGACAGACCCAAAGACAGAGAGGCGACAGACCCAGAGACAGAGATGGAGGCAGACCCAGAGACGGAGGCAGACCTAGAAACGGAGACAAACCCAAAGACAGAGGCAGACCCAGAGACAAAGACAGAGGCAGACCCAGAGACAGAGGCAGACCTAGAAACGGAGGCAGACCCAGAGACAGCGACGGAGACAGACCCAGAGACAGAGACGGAGCACGGCTGTCCTGCCTTCTGTAACTCATAATCCGTTATAGCGGCCGTCCGAGTGCCTCCACTGCACCTAAGATTAATTTCTCCACCTGCCTGGGAAATGTCTTCGTCTAAATTATTCATTCCAATTCCGTCCTCAATTCTTCTCTTTCTCACTTTTTTTTTAGACGAGACACAATCCTACATTGGGAGGAAGTGAAACAGCTCTCTCGCTTGCTACGTTCAGCTGTTCTGAAGCCTTTTGTTCCTGACTTCAATTGATTACGAGACGTGACTCTGACACTGCTAATATAATATCCCTCCATTCCTCCATCCCTCCATCCTTCAATCCGTCAAATCCCTGCACTTTTTCTTTTCCACTCAGGATTTAGCGGCTACGTCGTTTTAGCATATTACGTTTTTTATTCAATTTCTTAAAGCTTCATCCTAAAGCTTATGGAGCTGCTGAAGCTGTTGGTGCAGGTTCATAAAATAAACTAAAACAGATCATTAAAATAATACAAATGTTTGATTGTTGCGCTGAACAGTTTCTGATACTGTAATACGATGGTTTTAAAAAGCAGCAATATTGGCAGCACCTTAGAATTATTTTTTATTATTTTTTATATATATAATATATATATATATATATATATATATATATATATATATATATATATATATATATATATATATATATATATATATATATATAAATATATTTATTTACCTAAACTAAAATATTTGATGATGGCAGCATAAATTCTAATACAACTGAGCTGCCTCTGCCAGGAGGTTAGGAGTTGGCTATTAAGTTTAGCATGCAACCGAGCAACCAACCAACCAACAAACAAATAAATCAATATTTTTAGCTTTTTTTTCCCTCCTACAAATTCCTCTGACAAGGAAGTCATTATTAAATATTACTTATTATTAATATTATAATTATAATTATTATTGTTTAGGGTGCCAATAATTTTGAAGCCAGTGTTTTGCAGAAGAACAACTTACTACTAAAGAAGGAAAGTTATATTTATTTATGTATTTATTTATCATTTAATGATTATTCATTTATTTTTTATTATGGCTGATTTTTTTAATGTCAATTAGGCCAGATATTTATTCTTTTTCTTTCTTTCTTTCTTTCTTTCTTTCTTTCTTTCTTTCTTTCTTTCTTTCTTTCTTTCTTTCTTTCTTTCTTTCTTTCTTTCAGAATTGCATTGATTTTCCCCATTAATTTTAAATGTATATTACAGTTATAACATGAAGAATTGTATTAATTTGAAATGTTTTAAAATGTATAACTTCCACTTATCTATCAATCCAAGTTTATTGATTTATTTGCAGTTCATGGCTTATTTACACCTTTCCTGAGAGCCACAGCAGTGGAGTGTGTGTGTGATATTTATGGATATGATTCAGTTCTCAGGTGTGTTTTTATCTCTGACGCAGGTTTAGAATGAAGTATGAAGATCACATTGCTGCTGCTTCACACACTGCTGCTGTTTGGTGTCAGGTGTGTGAGCAGGTTTGTGGCACTGTGTCAGTAAAAGACCTGAATAAAAGTGACTTTAGCATCGAGCGGCGCATCGAGCGGCGCACTACAGGACAAGAGAAGAAAGAAAAGCAGCGTTCCTGCTGCTTCAGAAACATCGAGGAAAAAACACCCTGGAGGCACAAGATTGCCTTCCTAATGCACCATGTCCCTACAGGGAGTAGTGGCACAGTGTGTGTGTGTGTGTGTGTGTGTGTGTGTGTGTCACAGTACTACAAGTCATATATAATACACAGTGTGTCAAAATGCTACAGGTAGCACATAGGATGTTTTTTATGTCCTTGGCGCACCAAAAAGCTCATAAAGCGTTTGCTCTGAATAAAATGTCTATAAATAAATTCATTCCATGAATAAACAAATAAATATTCATACAATAGAATTAGTAAAAATATTTCTATCAATCAAAAAAACTGTTATGTAACACAATCTAACACAATTTCCCCTCTTTTATAGAATTGTGTGATGTGGGTGGAGCTATAATCAGAAAATGTACCAATCAGAATGATCACTGTTCCCCTGCTGGAATTTTCAGCTCTGCTTTGTACATTAGTGGGTGTGGCTAAACGTAAATAAACAAGATACACAAATGAACGGCTAAACAGCGTTGATCATACGCACGAGAGTAAGAAGAAAACTTGACGCAAATATTTCACAAAAACAACAACAAACAACAAACAAAAAGTAAAGACATCAATGACAGGGTGCCAATAATTTTGAAAGTGGAGACTCATCACTATGGCCGTAGTTTTATAAACATTTTTATGTGTGCTGATTAATAACTAATAATAGGTTTTGCAGGCCATTTTGGTTTTACAGAGTGGATTGTGTGAAAACAGAGGCTTTTGAAAACGCATTTTCACTTATTGCCACGACGTTTCAAAGAGCCAGAAAGTAAATACACGTCAGGCGGAAATGACACGGGTTGAAGCATCTTGTGTTTTGCTCGTGCGCAGTACAGGGACGTGACACCTTCAGACGGTGCATTGTGGATGAGCAACATTTTGGAAACGATTGAAAACGAAAGTGTGGACGTTTTTAGACAGAAATGCAGTTATCAAATTGATCTGGAGTAGTGAAGACGAAGCCCAAAAGACTGAAAGAAAGATGTTGTGATGAAAAAAGTTTTTTGTGCTGAGTGAATTATTCCACTGCTTAGTTTGCACTCTTGGAAGACATTATAAATAAAACACATTATAGTTGATGCATTATAAAAATAAACTCTCGCTCTTAATGCGATTCGATCTGTTTATACATTTGAGCCGGTTATTGATTTGTGTGAATGTAGGCAGTTTTTTTTATTATAAATTTTATATATTGATGAAAGGTGTAATGTTTATACGCTGCGTTGTGGTCAAAACTGAAGCTTCTGCAGAGTTTAAAGTCCACGGTGTTCACAGGAAAGCCATTTAAACCCAGTTCTCCTGCTCCGAGCTCTTATAGCACAATGATGGTTTAAACCTACACTCGTGAAACAGATCACTTTTCTTGTTTCATCCTCTGAAAGAGAAATTTACTCCTTCACACAACACAGAGCTCCATCACACAACACAGAGCTCCATCACACAACACAGAGCTCCATCACACAACACACAGCTCCATCACACAACACAGAGCTCCATCACACAACACAGAGCTCCATCACACAACACAGAGCTCCATCACACAACACAGAGCTCCATCACACAACACAGAGCTCCATCACACAACACAGAGCTCCATCACACAACACACAGCTCCATCACACAACACAGAGCTCCATCACACAACACAGAGCTCCATCACACAACACAGAGCTCCTTCACACAACACAGAGCTCCATCACACAACACAGAGCTCCTTCACACAACACAGAGCTCCTTCACACAACACAGAGCTCCATCACACAACACAGAGCTCCTTCACACAACACAGAGCTCCTTCACACAACACAGAGCTCCATCACACAACACAGAGCTCCATCACACAACACAGAGCTCCTTCACACAACACAGAGCTCCATCACACAACACAGAGCTCCATCACACAACACAGAGCTCCATCACACAACACAGATCTACACCACACAACACAGAGCTCCATCACACAACACAGAGCTCCATCACACAACACAGAGCTCCTTCACACAACACAGAGCTCCTTCACACAACACAGAGCTCCATCACACAACACAGAGCTTCATCACACAACACAGAGCTCCATCACATAACACAGAGCTCCATCACACAACACAGAGCTCCATCACACAACACAGAGCTCCATCACACAACACACAGAGCTCCATCACACAACACACAGAGCTCCATCACACAACACAGAGCTCCATCACACAACACAGATCTACATCACACAACACAGATCTACACCACACAACACAGAGCTCCATCACACAACACAGAGCTCATTCACACAACACAGAGCTCATTCACACAACACAGAGCTCATTCACACAACACAGAGCTCATTCACACAACACAGAGCTCCATCACACAACACAGAGCTCCTTCACACAACACAGAGCTCCTTCACACAACACAGAGCCACATCACACAACACAGAGCCACATCACACAACACAGAGCTCCATCACACAACACAGAGCTCCATCACACAACACAGAGCTCCATCACACAACACAGAGCTCCATCACACAACACAGAGCTCCTTCACACAACACAGAGCTCCATCACACAACACAGAGCTTCATCACACAACACAGAGCTCCATCACACAACACAGAGCTCCATCACACAACACAGAGCTCCATCACACAACACAGAGCTCCATCACACAACACAGAGCTCCATCACACAACACAGAGCTCCATCACACAACACAGAGCTACACCACACAACACAGAGCTCCATCACACAACACAGAGCTCCATCACACAACACAGAGCTCCTACACACAACACAGAGCTACAACACACAACACAGAGCTCCTTCACACAACACAGAGCTCCATCACAAAACACAGAGCTCCATCACACAACACAGAGCTCCATCACACAACACAGAGCTCCTTCACATAACACAGAGCTCCATCACACAACACAGAGCTCCATCACACAACACAGAGCTCCATCACACAACACAGAGCTCCACCACACAACACAGAGCTCCTTCACATAACACAGAGCTCCATCACACAACACAGAGCTCCATCACACAACCCAGAGCTCCATCACACAACCCAGAGCTCCATCACACAACCCAGAGCTCCATCACACAACACAGAGCTCCATCACACAACACAGAGCTCCATCACACAACACAGAGCTCCATCACACAACCTTAGTTAACACTTAACCTAATCATCGCCCATTGTATCTGAAGTGTGTGTGTACGTGTGTGTGTGTGTGTGTGTGTGTATATATATATATATATATATATATATATATATATAAAATGTGTGTAAATATGAATAAAAATGCATTTCTCTTCATTTTTTTTTAAGTACTTTGATTCTACTTGCATATAAACCTGATTTAAGGCTGAAGCTACATACAAGCTGCACGTGTGATTTGGTAAATGCCGTAGCTTCATTAATGACAGCAAACGTTCCACAGTAACACTAAAATACAGTGACTGCTACTGAAATCCCACTGACTGATGCAAACTAGTTGGCTAGCAGTTAGCTAAATGGCTAGGCATTAGCGTTAGCAATGCGAGGTTGTTCGGGATTGCAGAATGAGATGAGGGCGTCTGTATTTGCATATTCATAAACGAATATTCAGAGATACTGAAATTTAAAGTAAAAGGTAAAATATTTTGGCTGCCTTTTTTGGTTGTTTTTATAAAAACACGTTTCCGCAGAATAACGCAGATGTTTATTTATTTTTTTTAAATGCACATGATTGGAAGATCCTCCCCCAAGCTGTGCTCAGTTTCCGTCCTATTGAACACAATGGCGATGCTAATCAAGGTCTTTGCTAGCACCTGAAAATGGTGTGTTGATTAAAGCTAGAGCACGTCCTGTAGACCAACCAAACCTTTCAGTTTTTTGTTTTTTTTTGGTATAAATGATTTTTTTTTTCCTTACAGCTTTTCCAAGTAGGAAGAAAATAAATCAAACCCGGCGCACACTCTGTTTAAGTAACACAGCCGATTGTGGAGGAAATTAATTTTCCGTGGCGAGTCGGTGTAATAAATTGAGGTTGATTGAAATTGACTGGGCTGTAAGAGCGCCGACTCAAGCGTTCTTTATCAATATCGAGAGCCAACTCTATTAGCATATGGGTAATATCTCCAGCTTCCTCTCCCGAGTTCTCACAAATAACTCGATGCTAGCACGAGCACGCGAGTAGAGACTAGCTAATCCTCAGATTGTCTCTCCCAGAGTCTGATTTATTTATTTATTTATTTATTTATGTATTATTTATTCTCTGGGTTTGAAAGCTGAAATGGTAATGTGGGAGGATTATCCACCACCTGCTGCGTCCGACTGACCACAACTCCACCGAAACATGAATCATATCTCGTCTGTTTATTATCTTTTATATCTAATAAACACACTCAGAGTCAGACTGATCAGACAGTCAAAGAAAGTTGTGAAGATTCTCTTAAAAGAGACACTTCCTTCTTTACAATAAACAGCTGCCTTCTGTCATTATTAGGGCCTTTAATAGTGGTCTGTTTGTGATGTCGCATTTACGTATGCAAATAAATACGCTAATTGTGCTAGCTCATACAAATCGTTAACATATCTTAGGTTAACGAGGAATTGAATCGTTGTTGCTATGGTGATATACTTTGATATAAAATATTCGCTTTTTTTTACTATTGTGATGCAAATTGATATAAAAATCCTAAATAATGAATCTGAGCTACTTGAATAGCAGTTGGCTAGCTGGCGTTAGCTATGTCATTATTATGCATTGTTTTTTATGTATATTATACATTATTTAGTTTTACATCATCAGATTTGTGTGCTTTTTTTAAGCATTTCTTCGCCTTTACAAGTGTTTATTAGCGTAGGTACATTATTTTGTGACGGTTTAACGTGACACGTGTTTTAGTATTCGAGCTATTGCACGTTACTCCGCTGGAACCCGTTCGCTCCTCCGAGTGAGAACGTGGTGCGAGGCGGTTTTGCACCTCCATCATCCAAAAGCGGTGTGACTTAAGTGTGACTCAGTATAAATTCGATGTCACTTCGACTCAGGCGTGAATAAGCGCTGACATTTCTGCATCTGCGCTGAGTTGCTCTTTTTTCCCCTCCATCTTGACACTGGACAGATAAGGAGAGACGATGGAGAGACGAGGCGAGGCGAGGCGAGATCACGCTCGTGCCTGATGTCCCCCATGAGCTCTGGACAGCAGCGTGACTTGGATATCTCTCCCAATGGGCTCGGCTGAACATCAGCAGGCCCCATTATCATCCTTTTTTCCCTTTACTTATGCGACGCCGTCGTTAGTGGCGGTTTAATGATGGGGAACAGGCGCGGCTTCTCGTCAGCACACTCGTCACTCCCTCATTACTGATGGCCTTCTGTAATTAACACTGTGGAATTAGACGAGCGCAGCCCCTCGAGTTCACAAGCTACAGCCTCACACACAGCACACGTGTGGATGTGTTTGTGATGTTCAATTTAGGTCTCGTTAGTGCTGAAAAGAGTGAACATTTTTAGTCTTTTCAATGCAACTTTTCTCTTCTGTCAAAAGTTTGTGGACACTTGACAATAAGATTCTAGTGCATTTTTGAACGTCCCATTCTACATTTAATCCCCATTTAAGCTCCACTGTTCTTGGAAGATGCCACACTAGAAAAGCACAGGGTTTGGATTTCCAAGTTCAAGTGAAGAGATGATTTCATGCTGCATCCAAATACAGTTCTGATTCCTATACAGTTGTGAGCCTCCAAATTTGTGGTAACAGTTTGTTGAAGAACTACATGTGGCTGGAAAAGTCATAGGTCCTGATACTTTCGGTCATATGGTACAAAACAGTGCGGAGAAACACCTCATACTTTTTCTGTTTGAAGCTAATTTAATGTTGCAAGGGTTTTAGAAGCGCTCTTTAGTAGCCCTTAAAATACATAGCAAACGCCAAAATCTCATTTATTTTATACCTCCTTACAGCTGCTAGGTGTTGAGAAGGAAATAATGAACAATAATTCGGAGTTTGTAACCACACACTCTTTTTAATGGTTCTTTGAAGAAAACATTTGTCATTTTAGCACCAAAACCAGACCAAATCTCTGATCCGTTCCTCCTGTTTCCCACCACAATGTTAATTAGTGGCATTAACGTCCCATTGAAATGGACTTCACATTAAATGGACCAACTGGACGTATGATTGTAGATTAAATACGTCTGTTAATGAATCTTTTATTTTTGGTTTATTTATGTCATTTTTTGGTAATGGAACTTCTCCCCACTGCAGATCGCTCTCTTCTGAAATTCAGACCCTAATGACAGCATTAATCTAAAAAAAAAAAGTAGAAGAAACTCTTCCGCCTACACGAGTGAATTCTCTACAGCCTCATTTGGGAAAGAAGAAAAATGTCCTGCGGTCTGGACCTCTGTTCTTTTCCGCTCACTTATTTTTAGACTTTTATGCACCATTGGTCAGAGGAACTGCCTGCTTCTGGCTGTAGAAGAATCCACTTCCATCTCCAAGCGCAGAAATGTGTATGTTCTCTTTATTTATCACGTCTCAGAAGCTGCGAATATCCTGCAGGTTGGGGTGAATATTTCCTGACCCGCAGCCAGCACCTCAGCTCTGGGAAATAAATATGAAGGAGAACATAGCTGGCCTCCAGCACAGGGGCCATTTTCACATTTCACAGAAAAAAAAAAAGAAAAGAAAAACCTGAGATTTTATCTTGACACGTTCCAGCTGCTCGTTTCAGGCTGATATTATTTTACACTTTGTACTTCTGTGATCAATTTGCTGATAGACATTTTTTATATTTCCTTATTTAATGTAAAACTTCAGGTGGGTACATTAAAGTGCCGAGAAACAAGTTTGCATACAGTATAAAAGGTCATTGTATGTGATTGATTACTCCGCCTGCTCTATTGAAAATGTCAGGGTTAAGAACCGAGACTAAGAAACGCAAAAGTTACAAACTTCTCCACTAAACAGGTCAGATCATTTACTCCAACTTTAAACACTTCACTCTTCCCTCATTTTCTCATTCCTCATTTCATCTGATCTGCTTTCTGCCTCTTTTTTTTTTTTTTTTGAAGGCAACGAACTGAAAGCAACATGTTTTGGCAAACACGTATATTGTTTTTATTTATATACAGTGGAACCCGGTTACCTCGCCCTCGGTTCCCTCGACAACACTATTAAGTCGACGTTTTTGAAGTGGAACCGCCAAATTCTCGCTTTTTCTAACATTTTTTATCGTTTATGTCGACTTTTTTATGTCGCCGAACCCTGATATCTCGAGCACAAGGGGGAAAATTTGCCATTTAATGTCGGTTATCTCGGTGCAGCCGCAGAAAAACTCTCGAAAGTGGCGGAAAAATCAAACCTTCCAGCTGCTCCAGGTGTTGTATTGTATACTGGTGAATCTCTGCTGTTAGTTGTTAAATGTTATGCGATGAACGGGAGGCGAGGCCGCGGCGCTTGTTTGGAGTGCCGGTGGGAAGACACGATATGCATGAGCGATAACAACGATCGCCGTGAACCAACATATACCAACAATAACAGACAGTGAGAGTGTGGAAGTGTAAATAGGAGCTGGTGATGATGCTAAACGAGCACCAGATGTGTGCGATTGAAGCCGGGAGCTTCAGAGAAAGCGGCCGAGGAAACACCTGACACGCTGAAGGGGGCCGAAGGGGGCGTGGCAGGTGTTTCCTCGGCCGCTTTCTCTGAAGCATCATGTACATAAAGAAATTTCAAGCACGTTAATATACTGCCGCCATTTTGATTTTCGTTTATCTCGATCATTGGTTACCTCGATGCTTTTTGGCAGCCCCCTAGGACATCGACATAACCGGGTTCCACTGTATATATATATTTTTATATATGTGTACGCTTATGATTAAAAAAACAACTTATAGTTCTAGTGTAGGTGCAAATAGTTCTAGGAAAAAGGTACTGTAAAGTATTAGGAGTTTGGATTATCATGTAGTGCATCAAGCGGGAATTCAGTTATGATGTAACATATTAAGAGGAGTTCAATCCACAAGTGCAGGTTAAAGCTTATACAAAGAGAAGGCCATATGTGAACATGATCCAGAAAATGGCGATGTCTTCTCTCAGCCAAGGTTCATTTAAAAAGGACTGGGTCAAAGATGAATCAAAATTTTAAATTCTTTTTGGAAACTGTCCTTCAGACTAAGGAGGAGAGAGAGGGACCATTTCTGGCTGATGGTAAGGGGTGTATTAGTGGCTAGGGAATGGGCAGCTTGCATATCTGGTAAGACCCCATCAGTGCTGAAATGTGTATACAGATTTTAGAGAAAAACTAAAAAATGTGTCTAGAATTCTGTATCGGACATGACTGGGATAACATTCCTCTCTCAAACCTCCAGCAACTGACCTGCTCAGTTCCTTGACGTATACAAACTGTGGTTAATAGAAGACAAGATGCTACGCAGTGGGAAACATGAACATGTCCTAACCTTTATAAAATGTGTTGCAGCCATCAAATTCCAAACTACTTATTTATTTAGTCTACACAGTGTCCCAACATTTTTGAAAATGGCATTGTAAATTATAAGCAGTGATAAAGGCCAGGTATTGTGAAACAAATTAGTGTAGGCTGTGTGTGTGTGTGTGTGTGTGTGTGTGTGTGTGTGTGTGTGTGTGTGTGTGTGTGTGTGTGTGTAAGAGGGCTTTTAGCCCCTTGTGACAGGGAGGAGGTGCAGCAGTCGAGGTGTGTGACGAGCCTCTGTGCCCACCGCTTCAGCTGCAGGGGTGATGACACTTGGCTCTGAGTAATTGCCCACGGCGTGTCTGTGCCAGCTACCGCAAACCTTCCTTAATTAGGACCAGTGCCAGGCGTGACAGGTGCGTGGGAGCAGGAGACAGAGAAGCTAAGGAGAAGAAGGGCCAAATATCTTTTCACAATTAAACTCATGGATGGAGGATTCAGCTTTTTAGGGGGAAAATATCATTTTAGTAGTACAAATTAGAGCTGTTTTGTGTCAGAGTGCAGGGTGGACACGTGGAGTAGAGGGTGGAGGAATGGAGTGCAGGGGGTGGAGGATGGAGGAATGGAGTGCAGGGGGTGGAGGATGGAGGAATGGAGTGCAGGGGGTGGAGGATGGAGGAATGGAGTGCAGGGGTGGAGGATGGAGGAATGGAGTGCAGGGGGTGGAGGGTGGAGGAATGGAGTGCAGGGGGAGGAGGGTGGAGGAATGGAGTGCAGGGGGAGGAGGTTGGAGGAATGGAGTGCAGGGGTGGAGGATGGAGGAATGGAGTGCAGGGGGTGGAGGGTGGAGGAATGGAGTGCAGGGCTGGAGGATGGAGGAATGGAGTGCAGGGGGTGGAGGGTGGAGGAATGGAGTGCAGGGGGAGGAGGGTGGAGGAATGGAGTGCAGGGGGAGGAGGTTGGAGGAATGGAGTGCAGGGGTGGAGGATGGAGGAATGGAGTGCAGGGGGTGGAGGATGGAGGAATGGAGTGCAGGGGTGGAGGATGGAGGAATGGAGTGCAGGGGGTGGAGGGTGGAGGAATGGAGTGCAGGGGGAGGAGGGTGGAGGAATGGAGTGCAGGGGGAGGAGGTTGGAGGAATGGAGTGCAGGGGTGGAGGATGGAGGAATGGAGTGCAGGGGGTGGAGGGTGGAGGAATGGAGTGCAGGGCTGGAGGATGGAGGAATGGAGTGCAGGGGGTGGAGGGTGGAGGAATGGAGTGCAGGGGGAGGAGGGTGGAGGAATGGAGTGCAGGGGGTGGAGGGTGGAGGAATGGAGTGCAGGGGGAGGAGGTTGGAGGAATGGAGTGCAGGGGGAGGAGGGTGGAGGAATGGAGTGCAGGGGGTGGAGGGTGGAGGAATGGAGTGCAGGGGGAGGAGGTTGGAGGAATGGAGTGCAGGGGTGGAGGGTGGAGGAATGGAGTGCAGGGCTGGAGGATGGAGGAATGGAGTGCAGGGGGTGGAGGGTGGAGGAATGGAGTGCAGGGGTGGAGGGTGGAGGAATGGAGTGCAGGGGTGGAGGGTGGAGGAATGGAGTGCAGGGGGTGGAGGGTGGAGGAATAAAGTGCAGGGGGTGGAGGGTGGAGGAATGGAGTGCAGGGGATGGAGAATGGATAAATGGAGGGGTGTAGAGGAGGTGACTGCTCTGTTATGTTTTCGATCATACCTCCCACTACATTCGCAGGAAATGTCATAATGAAATAAGGACAAGCTACAAAGTAACCATGTCCCCTCACACTACAGAGAACATTAATTAAAAAAAAAAAATTATCATAAAAGAAAAATCCTTTTTTTATATTTTATATTTTATTACTTGTACATAAGCAGCTTCATTAAAAGGGAAATTAAGACAAATAAATACAAATAAATTCTAATAAATGTAAATTTAATGTAATCGTTAAGCTCCACCTGCTACCTGATACCACGTGTTTACGTAACAAGTCACTCAACCATGCAGTGTGTCACTTGTGGGCGTGGCCTACAATTTTTCTTTTAACCTTTGATAAGAAATAACGCTTCCAAAGCTCATTCAACACATGAATCTCCTGATCAGGAGCTCCAGCAAGCCCCTTCCAAAGGTTATATTTAGTCACGTTCTCCGTACAAAAAAAAGAAACGTAGAAATAAACCGTAACTAATTGCAGGAAGGAACTAAAGCTGAAAGGGGATCTGAAGAAACATCAGACCACACGTGCCACAGGATTGTCAATATATAACCTCGTAGCTAGTTGACACAAACCCTGGTGTGCAACACTTCTGTAAAAAAACAATAATCAGCGCTTGTCCATGTTTCTAGATAAAATCAGCGTAAAATATAAAGTAAATGTGACACGTTTTGAGGGCTGAATGATCACTGTGACCAATTTCTTTTTAACCTCCAAATAAACGATCAATCATCTGGCAGTGCTAATGTTTCAGAGAAAGCCTAACTCGCATATTAATTGCACTGCTCGTGAAAGTAACACCATCTGGGAGTTGTTTGCTCGGAATTTATTTCTCCAGCATGTCTATTAATTCTAGAGTTAATGTTTCATTATAAATGCTCACACATGAGCGATCGTTTACATCTTCAAGCTCAGAATGTGTGGCTTTTTTACTCATCTGTTTGCCCAAGGTTACACTAACACCATTCACACTTCACTTCTTTATTTATATTTTGTAAGTTAAATGAGGCAAGTCATTAAGATCCGTTTCTTATGTACGCTGGTAAAAGATAATTACTGTAAAGAAGAGACATACAATAATCTGCAATAAAATTCAACCATCACGACACTATGATAGACTAATTCCTGATTAATCATCAGGGAATAATAACGATATCTTAATGATCAGGTGATCAGGCATCAGGAAGTCAAAACGTTCATTATTTGACGTCGTTGATTAGTTCTGTTCATCAATAACATCGCTAATAGTGTTCATTATGAGCAATACAGCTTTATATCTGATTGTTTCTGTTACACTGTTACACTGGAGACTCCATCCATCAGTAACATGTATATTATTGTTGAAATTGGATATCGCCGAAGCGTGCGCTCTGTACACGTCCCAGTGCACGAGCTGTTGCTATAGAAACGGTAAGGTATTCGAAAGAGCACAGAATGTGGAAAGTGATATCGCCTGGCCAAGAGTTAAACCTGAGCTCAAGAAATTAAAGCCTGCACTACTTATCATCAAATCGTCACCATCACCATCATCATCATCATCATCACCATGTCAGGATTAGCATAATCACATGACATCATCATCATCACATCATTATAATCATCATCACGTTATCATCATCGTCATCATCACCACATCATCAGCACATCAGGATTAACATCAACAACATAATCACATCATCATCATCATCATCAGCACCATGTCAGGATTAGCATAATCACATTATATGCAGAATATGCAAATGAATTCTAATAAATGTAAATTTAATGTAATCGTTAAGCCCCACTAATCACATCACATCATCATCATCAGAATCAAATCATTATAATCATCATCTTTATCATGTTTATCATCATCAACATCATCTTCATCAGATAGTCATAATCATCACATCACCATCATCACATTAATATTACCACCACCACTGTTCACTTTATCATCATCATCATCATCATCAGTGATGTGTGCTATAGGTCACAATTTGTACTGTTTGTTTAAACGCTACAGAGTTTTTTTTCGAAAAGCAAAAAATAAATGTATTCTAAAGCAAACTTTAGATTTTAGAGTCTGAAATCTAGCTGATTGTCAGCACCCACACATGATCTCCTTCACCCAGTGTCTAAAATCCTGTGAAGCCCAGTCCTGACCTCACCTCTACATCTCACCAGCACTCGATCTCCTTCTCAGAACCCTGAGATCCACAGTTTATGACCCGGTACCATCAGTACACCTCATTAGCGCACTGACAGTCCAACGTCTCTGACGCTCTGAACCCGGAACCCTCTCCGTATTTGACATTTCTCTGTTGGGTGTCAGGCGGTGGAGTAAATAAGTGGTTAGCCTCAGCGTTACGGTAATTGTGCTATAATGGGGAGTAAAAGTGGCTAGCTAGCACGTGGTGATAACAATGAGGAGGTGAACAAAGCACAGACAGCCTCATTTGTCTGCTGGAGCTCCATTGTGTAGAGTCTATAGAGAGGTGGAAATGGACCAACTCGTCTGTTTCCCCGACAACAAGCCGTGAACCTGAATCCACATCACAGAGGGCACTCATTTCTCTCCCTGCCTTCTGTTTTCTCTGTATTTCTTTATATCTGTGTGCTGAATCCAAACACTTTACATTTCACTTACAAATAAAAAGAATCATCCGTGCATTATTTTATACTTATTTACTCGTCTCTTTCCCATTTCTTTCTCAGTGCAATCAGACATGGCAAAAGTACACACATTCTTCACTCATGTAGAAGTACAGATACTAATGTTTTATAAGACTGTCTATAAGCACTGGACCTCACATCATATTTATATATCATAACAAAACAAATTTAATGTTGTTCTTTAATGAATGTATTCAGACTGAAGATCCACCAAATAGAACACAAGCAGAGAAAAGATGATGATGGTCAGGAACGTCTCTGTTCTCAGTCATGTTCTCATCACTGACTCCCTCTGTCTCATCCACGTTAACCCCAGACTTCTTACTGCCTTCTGCCTGCTTATTGTGAGCTTCAGAAACTAGTCTACGTCTGTGGTGTGAGAGACGGGAAATGATACACCAGTGGATTGAAAAAGCAGCACAATGACAGGAAGCATGTTGATGTGCTGAAAATGACGCAGTAAAAAGAATAAATATTGATGATGTCACCAAACAGAATAAAACTAAAATAACAAACCTGGTTTGAAAACGTAAGAAGTTAAAATGACAGAGATTTGTGTAAACAATGTTATGAGCAAAAGTAAAAAATAAATGAGTAAATGTTCGGAAAATAAATAGTGAAGTAAAAAACTAATACCAGAAAAATCTACTTAAGTTCAGTAACAAAGTATTTGTACTTCCTCACTTCTCTCCTGAGTGCAAACTTACTTCAGATATGATGGTTCACAAGTCACGCCTCCTTCACTGGGACTGACACACACAGGCCACACCCACTTCACTGGGACTGACACACACAGGCCACACCCCCTTTACTGGGACTGACACACACAGGACACACCCCTTTCACTGGGACTGACACACACAGGACACACCCCCTTTACTGGGACTGACGCACACAGGTCACACCCCCTTTACTGGGACTGACGCACACAGGTCACACCCCCTTTACTGGGACTGACGCACACAGGTCACACCTCCTTCACTGGAACTGACACACACAGGCAACGCCTCCTTCACTGGGACTGACACACACAGGCCACACCCCCTTTACTGGGATTGACACACACAGGCCACACCTCCTTCACTGGGACTGACACATACAGGCCACACCTCTTTCATAGGGACTGACACACACATACCAAACCTTCTTCACTGGGACTGACACACACAAGCCACACTTCCTTCACTGGGATTGGGGTAAAAGAGCCACACCCACTTCACTGGGACTGAGGCACACAAGCGATGAGTTCTCTAGTAGAATTGAGTCACACAGGCCACACCTTCACTGGGACTGACACAGGCCACGCCCTCTTCAAACATCCATAAAAACGTGTTAATAAAACAGCAGCACAGAAACTGCAGAGTGCAGGGACACATGGATTAAAACACTGAAGCTCCCACTGTGTTAACAGCTCAGCTGACTTTCAGAACGGAGAACTACAGGAGGAAAAGGCGTTTCTGAGATCTGATCAACATTACAACAAAATATCAACATGTTCCTGTGAAAAGACACCTTTACTCTCCCTACATTTATCATTTAACAACTTACAATCCAGAGCCTTTTAAAATAATCACATTTATACCCTGAGCAGGTGAGGGTTAGGAGCCTTGCACAGGGGCCCAGCAGTGGCAGCTCAGTGTTGTTGGGACATGACCTCACAACCTCCAGAACAGAAGTCCAACCCCTTAACCACTGGGAGACACTTCCCCTACCACCGGTACGAACAATTACATTTGGGCAAATATGGACTAATTAGCGACACGCAGCTGGGGGATTGGTAATGAGGGCAGAATGAAGAGGACGTGTTGTGGAGCGTTTCACCACAATTACACCATGTTGGCCTTTTAATGCGTTTATATTGCACTCGTCCTTGATCCCTCGCTCTCTCCCCTCCCCCCACCCCTCTCTGAAATGACGTTATAGACGCTGCACACCAGAGACGGAGGGTTAATGCGGCCCATCTGTTTGGACGAGCAGAAAGCAGGCTTTCACTAATGGCTGGGCGCACACACACACACACACACACACACACACACACACACACACACACACACACACACCAGTGTCCTGCCTTAATTGCCTACGATAAAGAGCTGGTGTGTGTCAGGGAGGCCGTGGTCTGGAAAATCAGCCTGGACTGTGTGAGTTCGCTCTGCGCTCTCGTCCAAATCGCCTGTATAAAACACACCCTGTGCTGGGTGTCGACTGATACCTGTATATCTGATCAATCCGCTATAGCACTCATTTAACGGTCAAAAATCACTAAATGATCACAAATGTTGAGCTCAGTAGCTCCTACATTTATACCAAAGACTGTTGAAAGAACATTACTTATAATCTTATACTCCAGTACTCATGTTAGTTCTCACTCTCCAGTGTTCTGTATTGTTGAAAGATTTATGATTAAACTCTTGATGTCACCCATATGAGGATGAGGTTCCCCTTTTGAGTCTGGTTCCTCTCAAGGTTTCTTCCTCATAACATCTAAGGGAGTTTTTCCTTGCCACAGTCGCCACGGCTGCTCATCAGGGATAAACACACACCATTCACCTTCACTGTTGATTTCTGTAAAGCTGCTTTGAGACAATGTCTGTTGTGAAAAGCGCTATACAAATAAACTTGACTTGACTTGAAAATGACCAGGAGGGATGATGTGAATCAAAGTGTAGAATCTCGCGCTAACAAACAGGCGACACACAAATAACAGCAACAGCAGACTGAAGTGTGAAAATATAATAAGGAGGAACTTTTGCGTCTCTCTGTAATACGAGGATTCAAAAAGGCATAAACAGAAAACTCGTCACTTGTTGGCGATGCGGAAACTCAATCTGGATGAAGCCTTGAGGAAGAATTCCAGTGCAGTCAAACGCAAAAGACACCTGTAGAGAAACGCTTACTGAAACAAAACACACCCTCTGTTAGATATAAGCTACTAACATACATCAAGTACACAGACACACACACACACACACACACACATCACTGACCTACATCATACACACACCACTGCTATACATCATTTTCTAGTTCCTCAGATTTCTTAATTAATTAAATACTCTTAAAGGTGTAATTTTAATAAATTGTTTTGTCACCTATTAAATTTTTTAATAATCAAAATCTTCATTAGTTTTTTTCCCTCTTTTTTTTTCTCCCTCTCTCTCTCTCTCTCTCTCTCTCTCTCTCTCTCTCTCACCAGGTTTTTCCTCTTCACCCATCATGTTTATTTTTTTTCCTCCTCGTCACCCCCGGCTTGCTGCTGCCCCGCTAACATTTAAGCCTCTTTTCTGCTCAAATTAGCTCCACAATTAAACTCTTCCTTTCCAAATGAAGTGAGAGAGAGAGAGAGAGAGAGAGAGAGAGAGAGAGAGAAAGAGAGAGAGAGAAAGCAGCCTGATCGTCGCTACAGAAAAAATATACAAACCAAACGAAGTGAAAGTAAAAAGAACAATATTTTGTCTGTTCGTTCAACATCATCTACAGAACCTTAAAGCTCAAACACAGTACCTCACCCGAACACTCCTCATATACCTCACACACACCTCATACAGTCCAAACATACCTTACACACGCATATACCTCTCACACACCTCATATACCCCACACACCCCATATAGTACAAACATACCTCACACACACTTCTAATATACCTCGCACACACTTCATACAGTCCAAACATACCTCACACACACCTCATACAGTCCAAACGTACCTAACACACACGCATATACATTATACACCTCATATACCACACACACTTCATACAGTCCAAACATACCTCACACACAACTCATACAGTCCAAACTTACCTAACATACACACATATACATCACACACCTCATATAGCCCACACACCTCACACAGTACAAACATACCACACACACCTCATATACCTCACACACTCCTCAGATACCTCGCACACCACATACAGTCCAAACATACCGCACACACACACCTCATAAACCTCACTCACACACTGCATACAGTTCAAACATACCTCACACACACCTCATATACCTCTCACACACTTTATACAGTCCAAACATACCTCACACATACCTTATACAGTCCAGACATACCTCACACACACCTCATACAGTCCAAACATACCTCGCACACACCTTATATACCTCACACACACACCTCATACAGTCCAAACATACCACACACACACACCTCATATACCTCACACACATCTTACAGTCTAAACATGCCTCACACACACCTCATATACCTCACACATACCTCATACAGTCTAAACATACCTCACACACACCTTATACAGTCCAAGCCTACCTCACACACACCCCTTATACCTCACACACCCCATACAGTCCAAACCTACCTCACACACTCCTCTTATACTTCACACACACCCCATACCGTCCAAACATACCTCACACACACCTTATATACCTCACACACACACCTCATACAGTCCAAACATACCACACACACACACCTCATATACCTCACACACATCTTACAGTCTAAACATACCTCACACACACCTCATATACCTCACACATACGTCATACAGTCTAAACATACCTCACACACACCTTATACAGTCCAAGCCTACCTCACACACACCCCCTTATACCTCACACACCCCATACAGTCCAAACCTACCTCACACACTCCTCTTATACTTCACACACACCCCATACCGTCCAAACATACCTCACACACACCTCATACAGTCTGCACATACCTCACACACTCCTCATATACCTCACACACACATCATAGTCTAAACATACCTCACACGCACCTCATACAGTCCATACATACGTCACACACCTTGTGTACCTCACACATCATATACCTCACACTCACACCTCATATACCTCACACACATCTCATGTATCACACACACACCTCATGTACCTCGCACACACCTCATACAGTCCAACCCTACCTCACACACACCTCGTATACCTCACACACACTGAATACAGTTCAAACATACCTCACACACACCTCATATACCTCGCACACCTCATACAGTCCAATCATACCTCACACAAACCTCATATACCTTACACACAATTTATATAGTCCAAACACACCACATATACATCACACACCTCATATACCACACACACCTCATACAGTACAAACATACCTCACACACACCTCATATACCTCAAACACCTCTTACAGTCCAAACATACCTCACACACACACCTCATATACCACACACACACACACACCTCATACATTTTCAACATACCTAACACATACCTCATACAGTCTACCTCGCACACAGCTCATATACCTCACTCACACACAGCATACAGTTCAAACATACCTCTCACATACCTCATACAGTCCAAACCCACCTCACACACTCCTTATATACCTCACACACTCCTCATATACCTCACACACCTCATACAGTCCATACATACCTCACACACAGCTCAGATACCTCACACACACCTCATGCAGTCCAAACATACCTCACACACACCTCATATACCACACACACTTCATACAGTCTAAACATGCCTCACACACACCTCATACAGTCCATACATACCTTACACACACACCTCGTATACCTCGCATGCACACCTCATATACCTCGCACACACCTTATATACCTCACACGCACTGAATACAGTTCAAACATACCTCACACACACCTCATATACCTCGCACACCTCATACAGTCCAATCATACCTCACACAAACCTCATATACCTTACACACAATTTATATAGTCCAAACACACCACATATACATCACACACCTCATATACCACACACACCTCATACAGTACAAACATACCTCACACACACCTCATATACCTCAAACACCTCTTACAGTCCAAACATACCTCACACACACACCTCATATACCACACACACACACCTCATACATTTTCAACATACCTAACACATACCTCATACAGTCTACCTCGCACACAGCTCATATACCTCACTCACACACAGCATACAGTTCAAACATACCTCTCACATACCTCATACAGTCCAAACCCACCTCACACACTCCTTATATACCTCACACACTCCTCATATACCTCACACACCTCATACAGTCCATACATACCTCACACACAGCTCAGATACCTCACACACACCTCATGCAGTCCAAACATACCTCACACACACCTCATATACCACACACACTTCATACAGTCTAAACATGCCTCACACACACCTCATACAGTCCATACATACCTTACACACACACCTCGTATACCTCGCATGCACACCTCATATACCTCGCACACACCTTATATACCTCACACGCACACCTCATAAAGTCCAAACATACCTCACACACACCTCATATACCTCTCACACACCACATAAAGTCCAAAGCTACCCCACACACACCTCATGCAGTCCAAACATACCTCACACACTCCTCATATACCACACACACCTCATACAGTCCAAACATACCTCACACACACACACACACACCTCATACAGTCCAAACATACCTCACACTCACCGCATATACCTCACACACCTCATGCAGTCCGAACATATCTCACACAACCCTCATATACCTCACACACACCTCATACAGTCCAAACATACCTCTCACACACCTCATATACCTCACACACACCTCGTACAGTCCAAACATACCTCACACACACCTCGTACAGTCTAAACATACCTCACACGCACACCTCATATACCTCACATGCACACCTCACATACCTCACACACCTCGTATACCTCGCACACACATCATATACCTCGCACACCTCATATACCTCTCTCACACACACACACACACACACACACACACACACACACACACACACACACACACACACACTTCATACAGTTCAAAACTTCACACACACCTTATATACCTCACACACACACCTTATACAGTCCAAACATACCTCACACACCTCATATACCTCACACACACACACACACACACACACACACACACACACACACACACACACACACACACCTCATACAGTCCTCACACACACGCCACATAAACCTCTCAAATTTCTCTTACACTTCCCACAGAACACAAACACACTCCACACACTCCACACACACTCCACACACTCCACACTTACTTTGTGTTCAGCTTTTTTTCTCCTGTTCATGTATTTGTGCCTGATTTACTGTCAGATTGTTTTGTTTTTGATTTGATGGTTTAAACATGTTCAGTACGTGTTTATGTAAATTAAAAGTCTCACCAAATGCTTCATATATTTGCTGTTCTGGATCCGCTGTTACATTTAATTGTGCTTCGTTTTTTATTTGTTTATTACATTTAATATGTACTAATAAATATATAAATCTAAAATACATTAGACACAGATTGTTATATATTTATTTATTTATTTATTTTTTTACTTTTATTTTCCCACGTATGCGTAATATTTAATTATTGATAATTTTTTCTCGCTAAAAAATTGTAAAATTTTTTTTTTTTTTCAAATCAAATTTACTTTTGGGCAGAAAAACTAATAAATAATGAATAAAAAATAAATAAATAATAAATGAAAATGGGTGTATAAATGCAGACTAGAGTAAAGTGCCTGATCATTCACACATCATATAAAGCATGTGTGTGTGTGCGCGCACGTGTGTGTGTGTGTGTATACTGTGTTAGGAAAGACATCGATTTGTCGACTCCTGTCTGTTTGCACGAGCGGTTACTGAGTGTTTACCGGAGTGTTTAGAGCTCATTATCTGGAGGGTTAAAGTGACGATGTGCCGACGAGGTGATCCGGTTTAAACTGGCACGATATGAAGCGTCTGGCCCACACCATTGTCTCGCTTGTCTAAGTCTCTCTGTCTCGTTCTCACAAATCAGACCTTTGGCCTTCTTAGCCACAATAATAAGCAGATCGCTGTCGTCCTGGCAACATCTCAGGAGGAACGAGAGATGAGGAAGGAGGAAGAGATAACCTCGAAAACCTCCTCGTGGCAAAAAGAGTGATCCGATCAAACACAACTTGTTTAAACCTCCAACCTGATCATCAACACGAAAGAAAAAAACAAAAGATGGCACTTTCACTTAATATCAGATTTTCAGATTAGAACTTTTACAAAGTGACATTAAGGGCATTTTTTTTTTTACCTCCCAACCATCTCAGGAGGAGAAAAAACACCACGCCAATTTTTTATATAGAAGAATACACCAGGGATAAAGGTTTGTGGACACCTGATTGCATTTGCTATAATAAAAAGCTCCACCCTTCTGGGAAGATGTTCTGCTTGATTTTGTGGGGATTTGTGCTCCATCAGCCACAAGGATGTGTGATAGATATTTGTGCTCTGGGTTTCAGAACCAGATGTTCTCCTCGATCTCCGAATTCTGATATTAGACATCTACATTTTAAATCTATAAAACTCATGATGGTGTTTCAGTCGAGGTGCAGATTCCCTGTGCTGTCTGTCCGGATCGCTTTATCAGAACTGACTCCAGGATCAACGTGGAAACACTGTTCTTCATCCTCAACTCACAAAACGCTTTTGTCTGAAATCCTCCTTAACGTGTTGTAGGGGTTTGTGTAGATCTGCAGGAACGTCTACTGTTATCACCTCTGGTATTTATTCGAAAACAGCACTGGCACATGAGTATTTTTTCAGAAACATTTCGTTTTTTTTATTATTTTGTTTTCCATTTAAGTGCTCGGTTCTGTTTCGCTGAAGCCCCCGACTGCACCGGCGTCTCGCTCATAAAAGATATCTCCCGTTCCCCATGCAGAGTAACTGACACACTGCTGTCATGCAGGACCGTGATAAACTACAGTGTGTGTGTGTGTGTGTGTGTGTGTGTGTCTACACACACTGTAGATATTTTGATTAATCTTGTTTTGTTTCCCGATGACTTCTCCGAGGTGATAATTGATCGCGAGAAAGAAATCGTGGCTGTAAAAGCGAGCACCAGCTCCTCCGCCCCCCCGCAGCATCTCGGCTCCTTTATTTATTTCGCTTTAAATATTAGTTGTATTTCTGTAAAAGATTGCATTTGGGTTCTCATGATTGTTTTCTTCTGCCTTGTTTGCTCAGCCAGTAAGCTGAGAACATTTCACTGGCTGTCATGGAAACTGGGACGGCGCGGCGTGCGAGATGAATGTCTGAATTACATCCGATAGGTTTTTATTTCACGTGAACGTGCCACTTTTAATTGCAGGGATGGATGTCCCTCGCTCCGGCCGTCGCGAAGGTTGTTTTTCTAATGGTGACATTTAAACGCAACACGATATTTCATTGCGGTGTTCCTCTCGTTTTTTTGAGACCCCACCTATCAGCATTCCTGCTCTCCGTCTCCGTGTGAATTCTGCTGCCAGTAAAACACTTTCCTATAAAAGCGGGTGGGTGATAATGAAAGCTCGGAGCCGTGTTAATAGCCTTGCTGGTCATTTTCTGCGTCTCAGTCTGTCTCTGTAAATCAGGTTAGTGTAATGACTCGGCTCCCGCCGCCCGTGTCTTTAATTACCACCCTCTCCGGAATGTTTTTTTTACCTCTGGTATTTTGGGCTGAGTTTACTCGCCTCACGAATCAGGAGAATTTCCAAAACCAAGGTGGAGTCTGAGCTTCTCAACACAACAATAATAACTACAATATTTATCACACAATGTTTAAAACTACTCCAGGATCAAAGCTCTGGGTTACTTATTGGAAGGTCGGGTTTTAAAGATGATGATCACAAATTGTTCTGTATTGTTGAAAGATTTATGACCAAACTTTTGATGTCACCCATATGAGGATGGGTTCCCCTTTGAGTCTGGTTCCTCTCAAGGTTTCTTCCTCATATCATCTAAGGGAGTTTTTCCTTGCCACTGTCGCCACGGCTGCTCATCAGGGACAAACGCACACCATTCACCTTCACTGTTGTTTTCTGTAAAGCTGCTTTGAGACAATGTCTGTTGTGAAAAGCGCAATACAAATAAACTTGACTTGACTTGACTTGACTTTTAAAGCCACGGTATTGCCAGACTATCACTTTTGGGGCCCTTAAGAAAGGCCCTTAACCCCTTTGTGCTGTATCATGACTGCGCTCTGACCCCAGATTCCTAACATCAGGAGATATACAAAGAAAGAATTTCACTGTGCTGTAAAGTTCATCTGCCTTTTCACTTTTCCTCCATCTTTCTTTCTTTCTTTCTTTCTTTCTTTCTTTCTTTCTTTCTTTCTTTCTTTCTTTCTTTCTTTCTTTCTTTCTTTCTTTCTTCCCTTCAATCCTTCCTTCCTCCTTTTTTCCCTCCTTCCTTCTGCCACTTTTTCCTTCCTTCCTTATAACTGAGCAGTTAAGGGTTAAGGGCCTTGCTCAAGGGCCCAGCAGTAGCAGCTCTGAACTTGTGGTGCTGGGATTTTAACTTGTGACTGTCTGATCCTAAGTCCAATGTGTTACCCACTGAGGTCCCCACTTTACAAGAACTTTACACAGAGTAGAGAAAAAAACATTCAGATCTGATGGTGAAAATGCATCCCTGAGGTTGTGTAACTCTGGAGATGAGCTGCAACAGCAGAATAACACACAGGGATGGACTTCAGAGATATAAACTCAATAGTCCACATCACATTTGTTTCCATAGATCGTTTTAAAATATCAAACAAAACAACCTCACTTGTGTGTGTGTGTGTGTGTGTGTGTTATGATTTGGGTAATAACAGAAAGATAATGAAATTTAAACTCAGACCTGAGCAGGTTTCTCCTCAGTGCGTTAGACGTGGGCAAGCAACAGGATCAAAATCGCACACAATGCTTACAGACTGCTTTTGTTTTTTTCCCCTAAACCATGACATGCTTTTGTAACACGTGGAAACAGATGGCACCTGAAGTTAAGAGCAGAAAGAAGTTTATCCGTGAGGTCGGAGGCCTACATCTGGGAGCGCTGACACTCCTGAGCACGATCATGATGGATGGATGTTTATGCTCCGATCGGGATGTGATACCATAATAGATGTGCGTCTCTCGAGGCCCTGCTTTCTGTCCGACAACCAGATGAATTTATGGCCTGTCGGGTTTCGTGACCGGATGTGAACCTACGTGATGAGCTCATTCTGCACACCAGCAGCAGGTTCACCATCATCTGGGAGATCTTTAAAGAAATAAAACTAAACACCATCACAGAGTGAGACACACTTTCTCAAAAGTCACCATCACAGCTAATAATTTGAGGGTAAGCAAAACTGTTTCTCAGACTGTAACTCTTGAGAACTGAAGTGTCCTGGGTGTTTTTAGAACATTTAGAAATGCTGCTGGAAACAGAACATCTGACGCTGCTACTGTATTCAACATTAATATACGTGAAGAACAGAGTGCAGGATGACAATAGAGCTTCCCAGCACACTGGATTATTTCTGTGTGTGTGTGTGTGTTTTTCCTCACTTTTTAGAGTTTACAGGGACATTTGTTATGTCCATCCTTCACAGCGTCTCTGACCACCCCCCACCCCCCACCCCCCTCTGCCGCAATGGAACTAAGAGTGTGTGTTCATTCTGAAACCTCTCCAGGAACACGGTTTCTTTAAAGCTGTCATTATTCACACTGTATTACACTGCGCGCGCACACGCACGCACACACACACACACACACACACAAAAAAAAAAATAGTACACAGAAGCTCCAGCATCTCAGCCTGCATTTAGACGGTTGTTCTGTAACTACTAGTTCAACGGTAAAAGACCTGGGAGTTATTTTAGACAGCAACTTATCTTTTAAAAATCACATCAATCAAGTTACAAAAACAGCCTTCTTTCACCTTAGAAATATTTCTAAGCTAAGAAATATGTTATCTATATCTGATGCAGAGAAGCTCGTCCATGCGTTTATGACCTCTAGAATAGACTACTGTAATGCATTACTAGGTGGATGTCCTGCATCATTAATAAACAAGCTTCAGTTAGTTCAGAATGCCGCAGCAAGAGTTCTTACTAGGTCAAGAAAATACGATCATATAACCCCAATCTTATCGTCCCTACATTGGCTTCCTATTAAGTTTCGAATAGACTACAAACTACTGCTACTCACTTATAAAGCACTAAATGGTTTGGCTCCCATGTATCTATCCAGTCTTTTAACACGCTACAATCCGTCACGCTCCCTGAGATCTCAAAACTCTGGACTTCTAGTAGTTCCTAGAATAGCAAAGTCCACTAAAGGCGGTAGAGCATTTTCACATTTAGCTCCTAAACTCTGGAATAGTCTTCCTGACAGTGTTCGGGGTTCAGATACACTCTCCCAGTTTAAGTGTAGATTAAAAACATATCTTTTTAGCAAAGCCTACACATAACACACATCACACACATCACATCATAACCTTGTGCTCCAGAACATCTGATCACATGCACATTATCAACTTGTGCTGTTAATATCATGAACAGCAGCTACGCTAATTCCTCTCCACTGCTTCTCTTTCTCTCCCCATCCCGAGGCATCCTGAGGTTTGGCCAGCTCCAGTACACGTCCCACCTCGTGAAGATTATGGACCTATGGATGATCATGGAGAAGTAGATGCCGAGTGTTTAAAGGCCCTGGCATGGAGAAGCTGATGCTGGATCTATGATGATCACAAATTGTTCTGTATTGTTGAAAGATTTATGACCAAACTTTTGATGTCACCCATATGAGGATGGGTTCCCCTTTGAGTCTGGTTCCTCTCAAGGTTTCTTCCTCATATCATCTAAGGGAGTTTTTCCTTGCCACTGTCGCCACGGCTGCTCATCAGGGACAAACGCACACCATTCACCTTCACTGTTGTTTTCTGTAAAGCTGCTTTGAGACAATGTCTGTTGTGAAAAGCGCTATACAAATAAACTTGACTTGACTTGACTTGACTTGACTTGACACACACACACACACACACACACACACACACACACACACACACACACACACACACACACACACAGCACTGCAAGCTGTGATGTTCAGGATTCATTTCATTAAGGAACAGAAATCACACTAAACACTCACTTTGCTAACAAAACTGAGAACATGAAAAGGAGGTGTGGCCTGTGTGCTTGTCAATCTCAGAAAATGGGCGTGGTCTGTGTGCTTGTCAATCTAAGGAAATAGGCGTGGCCTGTGTGCTTGTCAACCTCAGGAAAGAGGTGTGGTCTGTGTGATTGTCAGTCAGTAAAGGAGGTGTGGCCTGTTTGTTTGTCAGCCCCAGGAAATGGGTGTGGTCTGTGTGCTCGTCAGTTTTAGTAAACGAATTGTGGCTTATAGCTTCTGGTTTTGAGACGTTCTGGTTTATTTTTGCTCAGAATCTCGTGAGGAGCTTCGAGCTCCATCATGGCTGCTAGTTTGTGATCTCTTGGTGCTCGGATAAACGACCCAAAATGACTTGGTGTAGCTGTCAGTAGCTGTGATGGATGATGAAGCCATGCTGGGACTCAGGACTCGGTGCTGTGTGACAGATTGATGATGCGTTCACGCTGCCGTCCTGCTGTCACTGATGAGTTTAATATCACGTCCCTGCTTGTTTACGAGCTGTTTATCAACCTGTAAACACACGTTTTCATTTCCGCACCACGGCCGGCATGAACACGACAAGCTCCAGCAGCAATAAGCCTGTCTTTTAACACACACACACACACACACACACACACACACACACACACACACACACACACACACACTGTAATTAAACCTAACCCAGCTGCCCCTGCGTTGTCTGCTCTCTGGTTCTCTCCTGCAGAAACGTGTAGATGTTTACTGAGATATCGACAGAGGGATCGATTCGTCCTCGATAATAAAAGCTGCTTGAATTCAGACGTTATGAGAGACTGAGTGTCTCCACATTATAAATCATATCAGGAAGAAGTATTTACACACACAGGAGGAGATAAAGCATAATTAACCCACACTACATCCTGGACCTGTATATGTGTGTGTGTGTGTGTGTGTGTGTGTGTGTGTGTGTGTGTGTGTGTGTGTGTGTGTGTGTGTATGTGTGTGTGTGTGTGTGTGTGTGTGTGTGAGTAAATTTCCAAACACATTGATTGATTACATTTTTATTTTGACAGAAAAAATATCAGGTTTCCTCACTAATGCTAAAAATACATCTTTACAATTAAAATAAATTAATGTTATTTAATAAAAAATTAAAAAATAAATAACTAATTTATTTTACAGCAAACATTGTTTTTTTTTTATCAATCTACTGATTTGTTTCTATTTATTCATTCTTTTACAAGTTCATTTATGTACTTTTTATTTTACTCTTATATTTATATATTTTTATTTCTCATTCACTAATTAGTCCATTAGTTATTTATTTAGATTTGAGTGAATATTCATTTAATTATTACATATTTAATAGAACAAACAATAACAACAAATATTAATGTTTAAAAAAAGACTTAACTAAAACTAACACTAAATCTGAATTAGAATCTGAATTACAGTGTAAATAAAAGTGTGAATTAGAATATGGATTAGAGTGTGAATTAGAATGTGGATTAGAGTGTGAATTAGAATGTGGATTAGAGTGTAAAGCAGATAGACACTGTCGATGAGATTGTGATGTGAATGAAATGGTGTGACGGTGGTGTGTGCTACAGAGAAAAGCTCAGTGTGAAGCTGAGTGCTAGTCTGAGGCATGATGGATGATGGCAGGAGAATGTTCTCAGGCTGCAAGTCAAAGAAAATCCATTACACCATCCTGCACTCATACTGCACTGCCTCAGCATTCTGTAAACGCTCAGAGTCAATACAAACAACTCCCCTTTTGCAAACGCAATCACCACTGTGACCACACGCCCACACACCTCTCGTACTGCACATTCAGAGGGACTGTAATCAAAACCAGTTCAGGGGTAAATTCAGTTCAGGGAAAGACCAGGGTCAAATCAGTTCTGGGGTAAATTAAGTTCATGAGTAAAATCAGTTGATGGGTATAGACAGTTCAGGGGTAAAGTCAGTTCAGGGGTAAAGTCAGTTGATGGGTATAGACAGTTCAGGGGTAAAGTCAGTTCAGGGGTAAAGTCAGTTGAGGGGTAAAGTCAGTTGATGGGTAAAGTCAGTTGAGGGGTAAAGTCAGTTGAGGGGTAAAGTCAGTAGAGGGGTAAAGTCAGTTGAGGGGTAAAGTCAGTTCAGGGGTAAAGTCAGTTGAGGGGTAAAGTCAGTTGAGGGGTAAAGTCAGTTCAGGGGTAAAGTCAGTTGAGGGGTAAAGTCAGTTCAGGGGTAAAGTCAGTTGAGGGGTAAAGTCAGTTCAGGGGTAAAGTCAGTTGAGGGGTAAAGTCAGTTGAGGGGTAAAGTCAGTTGAGGGGTAAAGTCAGTTCAGGGGTAAAGTCAGTTCAGGGGTAAAGTCAGTTGAGGGGTAAAGTCAGTTCAGGGGTAAAGTCAGTTGAGGGGTAAAGTCAGTTGAGGGGTAAAGTCAGTTGAGGGGTAAAGTCAGTTCAGGGGTAAAGTCAGTTCAGGGGTAAAGTCAGTTCAGGGGTAGAATCTACTCTCCATTCAGGTTTTATTGATACATGAAGAGCACAGGAATTCTGTCCCACTGTTATTCTTCTGCATTTTCACTCTGTCCTCTCCCTTTCCCCCCTCAGTGTGTGTGTGTGTGTGTGTGTGTGCGCGCATAGATCTTTGCTCTGTGTTTAAATGCGTCATGCTGCATCATCATCTCTCGGACACGTGTTGAGCGACAAGGAGAATGCTGTATATCCACAGATGTTCACGCCCCCTCACACACACACACACACACACACACACACACACACACACACTGAGAGCACTTATACAGAGACACAAAGTGCATCACATACACACACTCGTGCTAGACACACACATCACAAATAGAAAAATGCAAAACACCACAGGCTTGATGTTCACGTTCACAACACACACACACACACACACACACACACACACACACACACACAAACACGTATAAAATCATCAACCATCATCGGTGCTGAGCCACAGGGTAAACAACAGTGCAGCCTGAGAGTTAATTGAGTTTGCAGCAGTCAATTAGAACGTGGAGATACAGAAAGAGAGAGAGAGAAATAAAGAGAGGCAAAGAGAAAGACAAAATGGGAGAGAAATAAAGAGAAAGATTGAAAAATAGAGAGAGTAAAAAAAGAAAAATAAAGACAGAGATGGAGAGAGAAAAATAGAGAGAAATAGAAAAGAGTGAAAGAGAAATAGAGAAAGAGAGTGTTGGAGAGGAATAGCGAGATAGAGAGAGAGAGAGAAAAAATAGAGAAAGAGAGAGTGATGGAGAGAAATAGAGAGATAGAGAGAAATAGAGAAAGAGAGAGTGATGGAGAGAAATAGAGAGATAGAGAGAGATAGAGAGAGAAATAGAGAAAGAGAGAGTGATGGAGAAAAATAGAGAGATAGAGAGAGATAGAGAGAGAAATAGAGAAAGAGAGAGTGATAGAGAAAATTAGAGAGATAGAGAGAGATAGAGAGAGAAATAGAGAAAATTAGAGAGATAGAGAGGTTGGACAGATTCTATGTAAACTCTAGGTAACAGTGACTCGACTCTGACTCGACTCTGACTCGACTCGGACTCACTTGGAGGTGAATGATGTAATGAGTTTGGCGATGCAGCAGTTGTTCCTTGTTATTTTTCCACACTGTTTTGTAATAATGCTGTTGTCTCATATTAAACCCAAACCCTTTTATCCATTGTTTTTTGCAGAACGGTATCGACCCTGTATTTTGAACTTATCCTGCAGATCTCACTCAGACTCTGGAGTAATTATTCACTTGGGTTTCAGGTTTTCGAACACGATAAGTCGGCGATCGCTTTAGCACATGGGATCCTACATCCCTGTTCTTCTCCATCCATCCCTGGTAAATGATAGATGAGTCTGGTGGGGGGGGATTGGGGGAGGGGGGGGATTATTTATCTATTTATTAGTTCCAGTATGTTTCTTCTGGCTGGCGAGTGTCAGACCGTAGTCTCTTGCGATGGTGATTTTCGGCCCGGTAGTCATTAGCGATAAACCATGCGGAACGCAGAAGTCAAACTCAGTTAGATGATACACGGTTGTCAGCTGAAGCCTGATCCCTGTCTGACCTCGTGCACATTTCAATCCTGTTTACTCCGCAAGGCCGGAGAGTGCACACGAGACCCAGAGTGTCATTTTTAATGAGAGCTGGAGCGATGAATTTAGTTTGCGAGCGCGCTCCCGGAGGCCTGAGCCGTAGCCTGAGCAGAATATTAAATTCTGAACGTGCTAAAAGCCTGGAGGAGAAAAAACCCAAAACACAGGAACAATTCAAAGAGCAGAGCGTGAAAAAAGGTACAGGTTTATCTGCTGAGTCCCCAAACGATATTAGTCCTAATCCATCTGTGAACAGAGTTACTAAGTCCCTAAATTCATTAGTGTGATAGATTACAGAGAGAAATGAGAGCTGAGCTCGGCCCTGCTGCTGCTGCTGCTGCTGCTGATTGTATAAGTAGCGAGGATGTTAACGCGAGTCTCCCGCGAGGAGGAGTGTTATTTACAAAGCTGAGATGAGTCTCATTAATCCTCTATACATAATCATATACAGCCATATGCTAATAGCCTACACCAAAAACACACAATCGCTGTGTGAAGTACCTGTGCAGCAAAACACACACACACACACACACACACACACACACAGGACAATTCTGCTCCTTTTCCAGATCTCCAGTTCTCTAATTCAGAACGCATGCAGAGTAGAGAACTAAACATGCACAAGCAAAAGCGCACACACACACACACACACACACGTGCACAGTTTCCGTACGCATGTTTAAATCACTCGAGCTCATTGAGATGCGTGTCGGCCCACGCTGTGTGTTTCTCTGTGAATAGCAGATGATGGACAGTAAAACCCTGCTGTCTGCTTCACTGACGTGACTCACACACGTGTTTCAGCTGACACGGCACGTCTCAAAAGTTGAGCAGCTTTGAGCAAAAAAACATGGCAGATGATAAAATGAAACACAAAATATATACACTTAATACATTTTCCTATACCTTATAGGGGTAATACATACCCCAATACACCTGACTGTAAGAAAATATGGGTGTGGCCTGTACAGGACTGTAAAACAAATGTGGGTGTGGCCTATTGAAAATATGTAAGAAAATACTGACTGTAAGCAAATATGGGCGTGGTCTATACACCTGACTGTAAGCAAATATGGGCATGGCCTATACACCTGACTTAGAAGAATATGGCGTGGCCTATACACCTGACTGTGAAAAATATGGGCGTGGTCTATACACCTGACTGTAAAAAAAAATAGGGGCGTGGTCTATACACCTGACTGTAAGATGATATTGGCGTGGTCTATACACCTGACTGTAAGAAAATATGGGCGTGGTCTATACACCTGACTGTAAGAAGAATATGGGCGTGGCCTATACACCTGACTGTAAGAAAATATGGGCGTGGTCTATACACCTGACTGTAAGAAGAATATGGGCGTGGTCTATACACGACTGTAAGAAAATATGGGCGTGGTCTATACACGACTGTAAGCAAATATGGGCGTGGCCTATACACCTGACTGTAAGAAGAATGTGGGTGAGGAGGAATGAAGGTGTGGTCCATTTATAGAACAAATGGCCTACAAAAACGGCTCCATCCCGCCCCGACACATCACACACAATTAATCACCAGGTTTTCCTCACTCCAACTGCATTCCTGCTTTTTTTATGTAAGTGCTTCACCCCAGGCACACGTACTAATCAGATTTTAAAAACAACACCTGATGAAATTACACACTAAACCCGGTAAAGTTTCTCAGGAGTTCAGAAAATCCATCTGCCTTTAATTAAATTGAATTACGCTGCAAAGAAAAACAAGCAAACTGATAACTTTCTTCATTTATTTCACACTTCTTTCACTGCACTCGAGGTTCGAGTCGCTAACGCTCAAGCTAACGCCTGCCCTGCGCCACACAACTTAAACACCCCACCACCACCACCACCACCACTGGGTCATCAATAGCCCCTGATTAGAGGCAGTGTGATTAATAAGACCAGGTCTCTGGATAAATTCTCATTCTGAGATGGTGTTTCATGAATAATCTGTGTTTTAAAGGAGACAGAACGAGACGGTAGGAGACAGATGGAGATGAAAGGGGACGAAAGGAGATGAAAGAAGGCAGAAGGAAACAGATGGAGAGAGAAGGAGACAGATGGAGACAGATGGAGAAAAAAAGAGACAGATGGAGACAGATGGAGACTAAAGACGACAAATGGAGACTAAAGGAGACAGATGGAGATGGAAGGAGATAGTGGGAGACCTAAGGAGATAGAAGAAGATAGATAGAAACAAATAGAGAGAGATGGAGACAGAAGGAGATAGGTGGAGACAGATTGAGACAGGTGGAGACATAAGGAGACAGATGGAGACATAAGGAGACAGATGGAGACTAAAGGAGACAGATGGAAGGAGATAGAAGGAGACATAAGGAGATAGAAGAAGATAGATGGAAACAGATAGAGACAGATGGAGACTAAAGAAGACAGATAGGGACAGAAGGAGATCAAATGAGATGGAAGGAGACCAAAGGAGATAGAAAGAAACAGAAAGAGACAGAAGGAGATAAAAGGAGATGGAAGGAGACCGAAGGAGACGGAAGGAGACAGAAGGAAACAGAAGGAGACAGAAGGAAACAGAAGGAGACAGAAGGAGACAGACGGAGAGAGGTGGGATGAAGACTCGGAGCACTGTTGATAGTTGTGTCTGGGAGAGAAAGCACTTTCTTAGAGTGGTTACATCAGCCTGGGATCTTGCCACGTTGCCTGACAGGCAGACCGCTGGATAATGAAGACCCTCCGGCTGTAGTGCACTTTCAGTGCCCTGTGCACACACTTCATTCTCAAAACCTGCACACGCTGAATTTTTTATTTTAGCTCTGTGTGGATGTTACTTTCTTTTCTTTTCTTTTATTTTCTTCTCAGTTTTGTCACCCAACAGATGGATCTCCACCGTCAAGCCACACCTTCCAACCCAGGGAGGGCGAAGCCTAACACGTACTTCATCCGAGACAACTGCAAACGACAACCGTGACCCTGATTGGCTAGCAGGTGACCCTGATTGGCTAGCATCACTGTGATTGACAGGTGGAGAGAGTAAGCCCCTCCTATTCACATTAAGAGCCCTAAAGAGTTCTGTATAGAACAGAGCAACTGAGGATTTTACGCTCAGAAAGAGTCTCAAACGAGAACGAACTTTCAGGAGTTTTTTTTTTATGTTCAGAAATCGTACAGCAAAAAGTTTGTGAGTGTTTCCACGTGTTCCAAGTTTTTCCACAGCAGATGATCCTTCTCCATACCAATCTGTCCTCTACATCTTCAAACCAACCCCCTGCATGTCTTTCCTCACCACATCTCCTCCATGTCCCTCCTCTGGTCACGACCAAATCATCTCCAGCACGCCTCTCTCCCCTCGTCACTCCACTCATAAGATACAGATTGGAAAAACGGTGCAAGAGATACAGTTAACATTTATGGAAGGAGTCTAAAGAGTCTAAAGGAAAAGCAGTAGATCTTCAGAGAAGTTTGTACTGAAAAGGCATGACACACATAGAAAATCTTTCAAATCACACCTCGCCATTTACAGCCCCACCCCCTTTTTGATTGACAACTGAGATTCTCTTACTTCACAGAACGCTTTCTTAAGTTCACTTTCAGAAACAGCTTTGATGAGTAACTGTTATGACTCCTGGAGGTGGTGTTCTGCACGGTTCTCCATCCTACTGCTTTTAGGAATGAGGTTAATCATTACGGTAGGCAGAACACCAAATTATACTTCACCCGGTGTATTCACTTTCTAACCCGTGTTGTTCGGCCCGTTTGGCGGCGCTCCTCCTCTCTGCTCCTCTATAATCTTCCCCCGCCGTCTCGTTTCAAACGTCCCGCCGTCACCATGGCAACTGAGTAGCCACGGAGGAACACTCAAGTGAATTCTAGGTTTCCTGAAGCGAGAGCAGCGCTGAAGACGAGTGCACGGTATTGTACGCCTGTGTTTACATGATTACTGTCTCAAAGAGGCTGCGTCTGGAAAATTACAGTTTGCCTGAGTGTCAAAAAGACAAGCATGTCTGAGTCAGGAGAGAAAAACATGGCTGCCATGTGTACATGTGGAATGTGGAAAAATACATGTATGGAATATTAAACGAATTACTAGAGTTGGAACGATGCTGTAAGCTGGGTTTTAACAAACCGATTAATCTAATTATAGTTTTTTAAATGGATACTGGATAAAAAAAACAAACATAAAACCCCATGTTAAATAATACAAAGATAAATAAATAAATATGATTGTATTCATTAATACATATCATTATGTAATTAATACATTTAGAATACATGTAAAAACAAACAGCACACATCATCAGTAATTCGCTTCTAGAGGCCGCTCTCATAATGACGGCACACTGGAAGCCGGAAAAACTATCGGTATGGATTTTTGCAGATTGTCGATACTATCGATCGGCAAAACCAATTGATCTGTCGACCTCTGATATTTAGTCTATTTTATTTCCAGTTTATCAGTCACACCCTGCTGTTCATAGTTATAGCGCAGTGCTTAAGGCGCTGGGATACTGATCAGAAGGCCATGGTTTCAAGCCCCTGTATTGCCAAGCTGCCACTCTTGGGCCCTTGAG
>NC_139590.1:24160778-24198278 GCF_946808225.1 Silurus aristotelis
ACACACACACAATCTCATGTCGTCATACATTCTCATATTATATCCAGTTTGTCAGAGATCGTAAAAGTCAGTCAGCTAACTCGGGCTCTGCTGGAGTGTGTCGGGCAGAAAGTGTGTGTGTGTGTGTGTGTGTGTGTGTGTGTGTGTAAGACAGACAGAAACAGGACATAAGTAGTGCATGAACAAGCATCTGGAATAGAATTGACCACACTGGTGACTTGGACAGGATGCTTCGCTAAATCAATGGCGCATACGCACCAGCTGTGTGGCGCAAATCGTACATCTGCCTTTTATCTGCCCTCTATCTGCCCCTGCTGTTTAGAGTCACCCGACTCAGGTAGCCTGCGTCCGTCTGATGCTCTGATTCATCTCCGATACGAGTCTCCGGCTCGACTGCCCGGCGCCGCCATGTGTTTATCAGCATTGTCTGATTGCAGCGAGACACTTAAAGGAAAAACTTTTTCTTCTTTTACCCCGATCTATATCGCTGTGTGTGTGTGTGTGTGTGTGTGTGTGTGTGTGTGTGTGTGTGTGTGTGTGTGTGTGAGATTAAAGTGGAAATTAGAATAAAAAAATAGTCTTTTGATGCAGCATAAAATGTTCTGTGTGCTTGAAATAGATCCAGACCTGTTCCAGCATGACAACGGCCCTGTGCACAAAGCCAGGAGATCTCCATGAAGATATCAGATTTGAGTGAGTTGACCCCAGCACCTCCTCATCCTCACCTACATCAGCACCTGACTTTACTAACACACACACACACACACACACCCCCCTGTGGCTGAATGATCGCAAATCTCCACAGAATCTAGTGGAACATCCTGCCAGAGTTTATAAAAGCAGCAAATGGGGACTCAAAAAGAAGCACAAGTCTTATGGTCAGGTGTTCACCAACCTTTGACCATACAGACTGATCTTCTAGTCTGGTTAGATGATATTGTGGTCACATCACACAGCTCTAACAGCCTTTATAAGAAGGTTCTCATCTACAGCAGTATGAATTCATGCTCAACACAAACTCAAGTCAGTTCTGTTAGCAGTTAACACAAGAGCCACACTTTCCACATACATACAATCATCTTAAAGTCCTCGGCACGTCTATTAACGTCACTTAGACTACTAGAACAGATTTTTTATCTCACGATGGCAAAAGCAATATGACAAAATTGTACAAATATTTTAGGTTTCCGCCCTCAGTAGTGACCTGGCGCTCGTCCACGTGCCCTCTGCCACATACAAACATACTGTACAGTTCATTCATTACAGTACTGTAAATTAATCTGTTTTGCGAATTGATGTACTGCAATTTGTTAAATCATTAGCGGTTGACGGATTTTACCGATACGGATTGCTGGGCTGGATCGTACTGGCCAATAACCAATTAATAGTTTTTTATCCACTCATGTTGAAAAGTACTGAACTTTATTACAAAGTAAAAAATCATGATCATGAAAATGTGCTAAATGAAATAAATATGAAGATATTAATTTATATATCTATGTAGTAGATGGAGATACATTCCGTTGACCCCATTGTATTCCAAGCCCACCCAGGAATGTTAAAGACTGGTGATCAGTATGGGGTGGTCTACTGCAAAGTGGTAATGATTTAACACACTTCAGTAAATAATGTAGCAAAACAGAGCAATTTACACTCCCATAATGTAGAAACTAAACAGTATACAGATGGTCCCCGAGTTACGATGGTGCGACTTACGATTTTTTTTATCTTACGATGAGGAATATTTAACATTTTGTGCGAAAGGCAGCAGAATAAGACGTCCGATAGATACGTTGGTCCTGCAGCTGGGATGACCAAATCTCTTGTCCTGTGAGATGCCAAAACCGATTAATCGTTCGACCTCTACAAATGACAGTATACTACTGCATACTGATCACCAGTCCGTAAGACTCCAGGGAAGGCTTAGCCCAGCACTCAACTTTATTTTCAAGTTACATCTCCATCGTAAGTCAGGGACTACCGGTATTCTCACAGACAGCACAGCTAATCACTGACCCTCCACACTAGCGGAACTCTAGATGCCCATCCTGAGCGCAGTAACGATGTTGACGTAGAAAAGAAGGAAGTTCCCTGTTTAAAATAAATGGGCGGGGCTCAGTATTAAGGAAGAGCAGGAAATAATTTGTGCTCTGTGTAATGTTTGTTGTTCTTGCATGTCTTGCTGGAGAACATTTGACATTTCTGTGTTTCAAACCAAAGCTCCAGCAGAGACAAAAAAACAGGCCACACTGTTTACCCCACCGGGTGCCGTACGCTTCCTCCATCCATTCCACTTTCCCCTGCAGTTATTTGTGCCGCGTCGCTGCGCCTTCAGCCGCTCTGCCGCCGAACGCCTTCATCTCCTATCAGCACATATTTCATACCTTTCCCTCTCTCTCTTTTTCTCCTCGAAGGCTTTTGGAAGCAAACTTAATGCAATCGAACGCTCCTCCTGCTTTCCCTCTCTGCTCGTCCTCACACACTCACCCTGGGCACACAATCGAGAGGCGAAATAATTCACGTCCAACACGACAGCAGTGGAGATGAACGCACAGGGGATGAAGAGTTCTCTGAGAATTTCTCTTCTTTTCTTTTAAAAGAAACTTTGTCTCTGAAACAGACCTCGGGAGGATTTTGAACCCTGGTTCGAGGCCGAGCGAGTCCTCGCTGCCGTGGGTCATCCTGCACATCTCGCCGCGAGCTCCTCTGAGGGGGAAACACGTATTTACACTGCTTTGCATTTATATTACATCCACGTTTCCTGTAACCACGGGGAGACACCACTTCGCTTTATGAGAGACGGAATTATTTTGGCTCGTGATCACAGCGTCCCCCTGCGATAAGGACGACACGAGGTGGGGTGTTTTTTCTCCTGGTGTTTAAGCGCAGAACAGCAGAACAGGTCTCCTATTGCGCATTTATGAAACGTCTCGTTTCCCCTGTGAGCGTTCTTCCGTATCTCAGCTTTCCCAGCATCCCCGGCTCCCGCTGCGTCCTGCCCACACACGCGTGGGACGCCACACCGAGCTGTTTTCTAACACTTCCCCTTAAAGCACTTCGTGTTTACGATTAATTCATGAGTTTGAGAGAAAAAATGACAAGAGATTTTTTTTTTCTCTACACAAAAGGGTCTTTTACCAAACGATGATGGTCATTTGTAACTGATACAGGGGGTGCCAATACTTTTACCTTGCTGCAATACATTTCTTACAATTTTTGATCCACATTATGAATTACGATTTAATTTCTATGATCCAGTGCACCGTTTATCCACAATGACCCCTTGTCCTTTTTTTTTTTATCCGTTTACAGTTACATTATAGCAGCTATGAGCAGTTGGCTGCATGTTTTAGGTTTTTTTTGGAAACGGCTCTAAATAAATAAAACCCACAGCTTTACAAACGCACTGACACTGGAGACTCCTTCCATTAAAAAGCCACCACACCCCTGTGAATGAGCTGTTGCTATGGAAATGGTGACAGAACATCAGCATCTGAGAGCCACTTTAGAAAATGAATCGACGCCTCTTCATCCTTCGCTGCTGTTTGTGCTCCTGGTGCACCACCTTCATTTTCTTCATCACCATTATCTCCTTCATCTTGGCATCTCCAGGTTCCTCCGATGCAAACGTTATGAGAGATGAATACAATCGTAAGTTAATTCTCATTCCCAGAGGTTTGTCTTTAGGTGTCTTCAGCTGAGACTCGTTCCTCAGGAAGGCTCGGTTCCTCAGATCTTTGAGGAAAAACTTGTTGGTAAATTGTAAATGTTTTACTATTTAAAGCACTATGAGGGTTTCTCCTGGTGTCTCCTAGTCCACATCTCTATCTGGATGCTCTTCTTTCAAGAACTTTCGGTTTGATCAGAATCAACTTCAACTTCACTCATGAAGTTTCAATTTGAAGTTTTTTGTAAAGATATAATTCAGAACTAGCGACTTTATTGAAGGTCAGATAGAAGGTCAAACTTGCCGGAGGCAAAAAAAAAAGGTCCTGATCCTGTGAATACCTGAACAACGCTTTTATTGTGAATCTGAATATCAGAATGTATGAAAAGTTCACACACACACACACACACACACACACACACACACATTTGGGTTTCAACACACTTCTGTCTCTGTCTGCGAAACTTGGACGGAGTGAGCAGGAGAAAGTGCTGATAAAGCGCTGAGATTTAATGCAACAGTAGCACCGAGCTCGTTTCTCCCCAGCGTGGGCCAGATTTGTGCCTGACTTCGTCTATCTAATGAAGATCGGAGGTTTAATAAAGGGCAGTGTGTTAATGAATTAACACGAGCGAATATAAATGTCACATTTAAAGCTTCTTTACGTCTTCCAGAACTTCACCAGGAGCCAAAATCACCATTGTCTGCACTGATTGATGAAGGCTATTTGTCAAGGTAGGCCTTTGTGGTATTTCACTCCTGGTCCAATGTCTTTGTCCTGGATAGAGGGAAGAGAAGAAGAAAAAAAAGACACCACCCCATCCCCCCCTCTCTCTCTTCATTGAGAGATGCTTCTAAGATACCAGTCATCCTCCTCATCTGATCTCCACACCTGCCTGGTAGTTCCTGGATGGAGTTCTCTTCACATTTCGCTGCAGCTGAGAAGGTTCTTTACATGAACAGCCTGAAGATACATGAGGTTAAAGTGGAGGGTTACGCTCAGGAACCTTGTTGTTGGTAAATTGTAAATGTTTTACTATTTAAAGCACTATGAGGGTTTCTCCTGGTCTCTCCTAGTCCACATCTCTATCTGGATGCTCTTCCACCACTCAGTTCGATCGGAATTAACTTTGACTTCACTCATGAAGTTTCAACTTAAAGTTTTTTGTAAAGTTATAATTCAGAACTAGCAGCCCAAATAAAACACAAGGTCAGACAGAAGGTCAAACCTTTGAAGCTGTTGCTGTCTGAACGAGGCTCCTCTACTTCATCTGTCTTGTTCCGTCTCCTCCAGAACAGATTGTTGGACAGAGTTTGATTCTACTGATTGTAGCCTTTTTCATTTTCAATGTGTAAAACTTTCTGGCACTACAGAAGGTGTGACGCTGCCTGATTAGTTGAAAAAATAAATAGGAATTGTTAGAAAAAAAGTCAAATTAAGAAGAAATAAAGTCGGAATTAAGCAAACTTTTTTAATGTGGCAGAAACAGGCTTCTATATGGATCTTCTCCAGCATTTTCTCCCTGTTTCTCCATTTTCATCTTCTGCAGGGTGTGTTTACCTGTCCAGAGCTCACCAGAGTTTAGCGGGTGGTGCATCAGTAATAACGCTCCGTGGGGAAACACGATGCTCCATGTGCAGTTAAATAGAAGAAGCATAAGCAAATAATTTGTCTCTTTGCTTTTTTTTATTCTAATTACTTGAGGAATAGTTTCAGCCCTAATCACATGTGTGTATATGTAAAGTGTAAAAAACAATATGATGAGATATTTCATCGTATCACTCGTTCTCAAGAGGGAGATGTAGAAAGAAGAGTGTGAGATTTGGAGCCCTGTTCCTCCACTTATTGCCAGGCAAGGGCTGCTCAATTGCCCTGAAATTTGGCTCTGAGCGATTGCCATTTGAGGCATCACCACACACACACACACACACACACACACACACACACACACACACACACACACCATGACCTTCAAGATGTCCAGCCTAAAAAAACCTTTCAGAGCATCCACTAAAGATTTTTCCCCAATGTTCCAGCTTTTACGTGTGTGTGTGTGTGTGTGTGTGTGTGTGTGTGTGTGTGTGTGTGTGGCGCATGTGTGTGCGCGTGCTGTACAAGTTGTTCCCCATTACTACTTCTCTCTTCTGCCTATTTTTCAGAAGAGAGTGAGAAGACAGGAGAAGTCAGCAGTCCATGTACTGAGCAGTACGATGGGAAACTGCGTCATGTTTTTCTGCTGTAATGCTGCGCTCTCCTGCTGAGACGCCTTCGTTCTTCTCAACCTGTGGAACGTAAACACCATAACTCTGGAATAGAGCAAGGGGTTTGTTCCAGGCTCAAACAGGGATGAATTGAAAAATAAAAAATAAAGTTTCAATCTCTAAAACTTCCTGTTTCTTTTTTTTCCTGCTCTATTGCTGAAAAATGCCACAAACGAATTAGTTTCTGTTTTTTTTCCTGCAGCTCTCAGCACAGAGACTCTCCAGCTGTGAAAATCACACCTCTTTCCACTGCACTATCACTCACACTCGTGCTGCGATTTGATTAAACATTCCTGAGGTGTTTGGTGCTGATCTTTTACCGAGGACCACGAACAGCCATGCTTTTTGCTTTCTTTTGTCTCTTTCCTTCTCTTCTACATGTGAAAGTCTCGCCTTTTCCAAGATAAAAAAGAATCCCGGGGTTATACGTGGCTCAGACCTGTGTGTGTGTGTGTGTGTGTGTGTGTGTGTGTGTGTGTGTGTGTGTTGGTGTGTGTTTGTAACTACAGCTCTAACACAGATCATGTTTTGTGCTTTGAGTCTGAATGTCAGACTTGTAGGTGTGCAGCAATGAGACCGTTGAGTTTAATGAAGTGTAGTGATGGTGGAGTCACAGAGACACTTACACACATACACACACACACACACACACACACACACACACACACACACATACACATACACACACATACACACACACACACATCATCAGCTCTTCTTTGGGTTCTGCAGGATGCCATACAGTGTGTTCGTGTGTGTGAGAGCGAGCGTCGTTTGTAGGAATCAGATCAAAAGCCTTGGTGTTACGCCATCAACAGGCGTGAAGGCTGTACAAAAATAAATACAGAAAAAAATACAGAAAATAAATTCTAATAAAAAATTAGTCACACTTCAGATGAAGTTCAGAAATAAGCAAAGTGTCTTCATCTGTCTTTCCAGGATGCTACAAAATATTCAAGAAAAAAAAACAGGGTTTTTCAAGAGATTGGTGTATTTTAGTTGCTACAGCTCATTTATTATCTCTGAGCCTCTGCGGTATATATATATATATATCCATCCATTCATCCATCCAAATATTCAACCATCTATTATCCAACTATCAACGATTTGTTCCCCATTACACTTTGCATCATAATTTAGTTTTTTCTACCAATCTATCCATCTTTTCATCAACCTATCCATCCTTCCAAAACAATTATCTAACCAATCAGACATCCACCCAAGTATCCATCCCTCCATCAACTGATCAATCCAACAATCCCTCCATCCAGTTATTCTCCTCTTCCTTCATCGTCCCATCCATCACTATGAAATTCTATATTATATCTTACAAAATTATTAGATTTCCAAACTACAATAATTCAATCATTCACTTGTTTATCAATCTATTTCACTCTATCCATCCATCCAGCCAAAATATCCATCCATCCATCCATAGATTCTTCCCTCCCTCCATTTTCCCCTTCTCCCATATGGAATTTTATATTATGGTTCAAAAAATTATTAGATTTCCAAGCTCATCCATCAATCCATTTATCCACCTGTTTATCAATCTATTTCACTGTCCATCCATCCATCCATCCATCCATCCATCCATCCATCCATCCATCCATCCATCCACTACAAAATGCATTTGCAAATGTAGATCTTTGTAGATATATTGTAACTAATATGTAGATGTATCAGAGACTCTTTGTTGAGATCAGAATAAAGCAGTTAAAGAGAATTCTCCTAAACCCTCTCTGAGCTTCTAGGCTTTGGGATGAAATCCTAAAATCCGGCTTTTTCTTAACAGCGTGTCCAATTTGCAGGGTGAAAATCAGATCAGGAAAGAAGGTTAAATTGGCCCCTGAAGAGGCAGCTGTGGAGAAGTTACACTTTTCACTTTTTTTGTCTGAAAGGTCTATAATTACTCTCTGTAGCTCGCTGTAATTAGACTTTCTGGCCTGGACAGCGGAGAAGAAAAACCTGCCTGCGAGTCATACGGCTCTGGGATACGGAGGCTCATCTGGATGATTGTGTAGTTTATTCAGAGATCACTACCTTAAAGCAGACACACACACCATCTGAGTGTGAGGTGAGTGTGTGTTTGTGGGGGGTGGGGGGTGGGTATGGCAATAGATCAGAGTCGAACACCTCAGGAATGTTTAATCAAATTAGAGTGGAGCAGAATGAAGGAGTGTGTGCTCATTAATATTTTAGACCATGGCGCCTTTGGGGATCTTCTGCTCTGTTTCCTACTTTCGTTACGATACACGTCATTTAAATCCGATCCTCTGAGCCGATCAGCTCTGCTGGAGAAGAGAAGGCAACTCGAGAAGAATAGAGATTTAATAAAACAAAACAAAAAATTAAAATAAGATATTATTTGTATCCATGTAGAATTTAGTAAAAATATCATTCATGATGTCTCTTTGGGAAATGTTAGATACAGGTACACAGGTCACGCCTCCATTACAACTGACGGGTTCAGGGACCACGCCCACATTACAACCTCCTGGTGGGCACAGAGGCCATGCCCACATTACATCCTCCTGGTGGGCACAGAGGCCACGGCCACGGCCACATTACAACCTCCTGGTGGGCACAGAGGCCACGCCCACATTACAACCTCCCGGTGGGCACAGAGGCCACGGCCACATTACAACCTTCTGGTGGGCACAGAGGCCACGCCCATATCACAAGCTCCTGAGGTATGCACACACACACACACACACACACACACACACACACACACACACACACACTTATGCCTGAACACATTTACATCCATTTTAGCCCAGCACTTTCTGTTGCAGCTAAATGCACCAAATACCCGCTGTCTGAGTGTGTGTGTGTGTGTGTGTGTGTGTGTGTGTGTGTGTGTGTAAGACGATTTTAGCAGGGTACCTATAGCCCTGCAGACAGATGATATGAAGCCCCCACATTTGATCATGTTCATTGTTCTCTCCCCTTTTGACCACAAAAACTCACACACACACACACACACACACACACACACACACACACACACACACACACACACACACACACGTGTCTCTGTAGGGCTGAATCAGGACCGGACCCTTGCTGAGACAAAGATTCCGTTTGACACACAGCCACTCCAGCAGGTTTCCTGTTCCTGTTTATCAAAAGGCACTGCCTGGTGGACCCCAGGTGTGTGTGTGTGTGTGTGTGTGTGTGTGTGTGTGTGTCTGTGAGTGTGTGAGTGTGAGTGTGTGAGTGTGTGTGTGAAAGAAATGAAATGCATGTGTGCAATTTAAAGGCGTTGAGAGTGAAGAGGATATGTGACTGCTATAAAAGAAATGTGCATGCGTGTGAATGAAAGGCCCTGTGAATGGCATGCAGTACCACAAGAGAGAGAGAGAATGTGTGTGTGTGTGTGTGTGTGTCCTCTGTGCCAACTGAGTTTGCCCTCTGTAGCTGGCCGCAGGATGTTTGTGCGCGTTTTCTCTCTCTCTCTCTCTCTCTCTCTCTCTCTCTCTCTCTCTCTCTCTCTCTCTCTCTCTCTCTCTGTCGCTCTATATCTATCTGTTTTGTCTCTCTCTGTATGTGTCTCTCTGCCTCGTCTCTATACGTCTCTGTCACTACATGTATCTTTCTGGCTTGTCTCTCTTTGTCTCTATGAGTCTCTCTCTGACTCATCTATCTCTATATTTCTCTCTCTGTCTCTACATGTCTTGTCCCTCTCCCTCTGTCTCTAAATGTATCTCTCTCTGTCTTTTCTCTTTTTTCCTGTCTCTCTCTATGTCTCTCTCCCTTCCTCAGTGTGTTTATAATGGAGCGCTGTTTGTGTGTGAAACTTAATGCAGCACTTAAACTGAAAATAACTAACAGTGACACACCCCCCTCCAAAGGGCCCACAGGGGCATGCAGATCCCTTACACACACACCCACACACACACACACACACACACACACACACACACACACGGTTAAGGGGAGGGGGGCAGCGGATGGTCCTGTTTCCACACTCCAGCTTTGCTCGCTTAGAGAAACAGGACCTTGGCATTCTCTGGCTGCAGCGAGACGTATGAGAACTCGTCCCGCTCGCTCGCTGGAGGAAGCCTGCACACAGAACATTATTAATCTGCTCAGACAGCAGGAGAGCGCCGGGATATCTAGTGGCAAAGAGTAAGGACACCAGGACCTTGCCTGCTACGGCTAAAAATACAGCGTACTCTTTAGATATTTCACCTCCGGCTCCATCACGTATCCGTTTAATCCCGAGTTAAAGCGCTTCAGTACGTGCAGAAACGTGACCTCGCTGAACCTCATCATTAACACCATAATACACCTTCGTCTGCTTCCTCCTCGCGTCTGTCTGGATTACAGGTGCACTCTCATCCTGAAATCCTCTCACCATTCAGCCCACGTGTACCATTTCTAACACCGGTCCGGACCGGAAACAACGGCGCAGACGCCGACCGGCCGTCGCCATGGAGACCTCACTGATTTCATTGAAGTAAATAAAGAGAAAAAAACATATCTTTGAGCATTACATTTTATTTCATTGATTAATTAATTTGTTTGTTATGAATATCTGTCATGATAATCACAGCACACACACCCAGAAAGCAGAACTGATCCCATGATACAGCGCTGACCTCAGGGTGACCTCTCAGCTCTGGGTCCTGTCTTATCCTGTCCCCATCATCACTTTCTTTTTCTCTCCATCTCTCTCTGTCTCCTCTTGTGTTCCTGTCTATTTGCACAAGTCTTTCTCTCTCTCTCTCTCTCTCTCTCTTTCTCTCGCTCTCACACACAGAGTCAGAGTCTGTTTGTATCTCTCAGATTTGAGACAACATTTCAGTCAGACAAACCACACACACACACACACCTCTCTACTTTCTGGCTTTAACTGTACTGTAAGTGACAAATAGCACTATAAGAGGCATTGATCTGTGCTCCCTGTAGGCCGGCATCACGTACGTGTGTGTGTGTGTGTGTGTGTGTGTGTGTGTGTGTGTGTGTGTGTGTGTGGTGAATCTCGACCCTAAGCTCCAGAACTCGCTGCTATTGACTAGTCTTTAAAGAGACCCAACACACAGCCATGGCTGGCATTTACTGGCCACATTGATCCCAAACACACACACACACACACACACACACACACACACACACACACACACACACACACACACACACACACACACACACACACACACACACACAGAAATGTAACGACCACCGTCTGGGGAAAGGCAGACACACTGGGGCCACAATGACTTACAACGTTTAAGACAAAAACACAACAGAAACGTTATCAGTCTGTATGGTGGGGCGTCGCCTCCATCCGCTTTAATTACACCACAGCACTGCAAAATACTCAAAACTGATTGGTCAGAAGTAGGAATGTGCATTTCCATAACTACAACATAACTTTGTAGTAAAAAAAAAAAAAAAAAAGGCAAAATACCAGACATTTTTTTTCCTGTTGTGTCTGCAGGAAGTTACAGCTCTGCCTCTGCCATGTTAATCTGTATTGTATGTGACTTTCAGGACACGCCTCCGTCTCGGTTGTGTTGCGATGAACTGAGAGAACTGAGTGAACTGAGAGAACGCACTTAAGATACAGTGTAGAAATCTACCTACATATCAAATATTGCTCACAAATTATTGATAAAATTAATGTATTTACTAATAATTATATATAAATAAATCATTTACATTGATTTATAAACACTATGTCTTTGTAAATCGCAAATATGTTAAAAACGGCGCATATCAATACAAATGGGGGCACTTTTTTTTTCAATCGATGGCCACCTCATTAACTTTGTTGTCGACACGCTAATGCAAATCGCTGAAACTTACCGTCTCTGGTCAGAAGGGGATGAAGACCAGCGGCTGTGGATTATTTTAATGTGCTCGATCTTATTATAAAAAGTGTATAAGATGTGTATATATGTATATTCTTAGTACACTTGTGCATCAGCTTCTGCACATTTTTTACTGCCAGAGCTTTCGATTTATTTAATACATTTAATATTTATATATATATATCTGTCTGTCTGTCTGTCTGTCCATCACTTAATCGATTTATCCATCAATCCAATAATCCACCTGTTTATCAATCCATCCATCCATCTATCTATCCATCCATCCATCCATCCATCCATCTCTATCCATCCCTGAGCTTTTACAAACAGGAGTGAGTATCAGGAAATGCTGGTGAGGAAAAGAGCTTTATAGCTGTTATAACGTAAGCGAGAACAAGAATCGCCATCATATGGGAAATCATCCCTGGCGTGAATGTTGTTCTCTCAGAGCTGGACATTCCTCCATCCTCTCCCTCTCTCCCTGTGAGAGGTGTGAACGTTAATAAGTGCAGACATCTGACGCATGTTTAATGCTTCTAACCTGCTTTGTTGAACCGTGACGCTCCGGGGACGGCGGTTCGACCGGCGCTGTGCCACTCCGCCCCCTTTCCCCTTCACAATCCTATTTATACCCCTCTAACGAGGTTCGGCCGGGCTCATGCCGGGCACCACGGCCCTGCAGGTGCACTCGGAGAGAAAAAAAAACGATTGCTGTGTCGTGGCCTTGTCCCTGTGGAGGGTCTGAGCGAAGAGATACTCCAGCAGCTGGTGTTCACCAGGCCAGAGAGAGAGAGAGAGAGAGAGAGAGAGAGAGAGAGAGAGAGAGAGATGTCTGAGGTGAGGAGGAGTGTGTGGAGAGATGACAGATGTGGGAATTTATCTGACCTTTGTCTAATGATATTAAACCGCTACTGTCAGCGCTTTGTATTTATTAATAAAAAAATATTCACAGATTTGACACCGAGCTGAATTCATTGTGTTTTGATGGCTGTGGCTTGGCACTGTGCCAGAGAGGTCATAAAGGAGGTGGGAGGAAAAAAAACAAAAAACAAGACGTGACAATAAAGTCATCATAATGTCACGTGTAAGATGAGCAAGATAGGAAACAATTTACAAAATAACTGAGTATTAATTATTCAGACGGTCAATAAGCGGCTAAAAATGCCTCGATGGAAGAGAATCGTCTACACACGTACGTGTGTGTGTGTGTGTGTGTGTGTGTGTGTGTGTGCGCGTGTGCTGACAGACATTCGTGTGTGACGGATGAGTGTGTGAGGTCAAGGTCAGTAGCAGGGCCGTGAATGGAGGGGCTCTGTTTGCCCGCCCTCACCAACACGCTAATAAATTATGGTACCCTGAAAGCAACAGGCTGAGTTACGACACGTGTCAGATCCACTGAAGCTTCTTCTCAGGAGGAGAGAAACTCGTTACTACTTTCTGAAATATTGTTGATTTAAATTCTAGAGCTAAAGCTCTTTTACTGAGATCACAAAAAGATCATCCAGATTCGACTCAGTTCCTCAGGTGATTGAATTGTGATAAAAAACGAGAGCAATGGCTAGGGGTGTTAGAAAATATCGATATATACGTGAGCATCACGATATTTTGTTTGGCGATAGTGTATCTATTCTCAAAAACGCAATATAGGTATTTAAAAAAAGAAATTCAAGACTGTTGTTTTGAGTTTATATGTCAACCGCTAGATAGATAGCAGTCTTCATATCTCCAAACTTAAACAGCAACACAAAGTGCTAGCATAAGAGCACGGTGCTAATGCTAGCAATGTTTGTTTTTTTGTTTTTGTTTTTTTTTTGTGCGCTTTGTTTTTAAGGCGGGAAAAAAGTTACAATGGTATTAATATGTTGCGAGTTTAAATCCTGGCCACAGCAAGCTGCCACTTCTGGGCCCCTGAGCAAGGCCCCTAACTGCTCAGTTGTATGAATCAGATAAATGTAACTTGCTCTGGATAAAGGCGTCTACCAAATGTCATAAATGTCTGTATGGATTCTTTACTGCAGACTTGAAAACACCAATAATGACATTTCTGAACCTCCATCCATCAGGTCTCTTTCTTTCATACAGTCATTTCCTCTGAACATCCACACCTTCCACCCCAACACACATCTCAATTCTATTCTATTTATACAGCACGTTCAACAATAGATGCCTCATGATCCGGATAAACATTTACATCCCTGATGAACAAATCAAGGAGGAAACACATCCCCAGACAACATGGGGAGGAAACCTCGAGAGGAACCAGACTTATCGGATTATATCAGTCATGATGAACTTGGTGATTACATCGTCAGAGAAAAATTCTAAAGGGTTTTTAACTAGACACCAGTTAGATTTATTTTAAGGCTCGCCATGCCGGTGTTCACGGATCATCCAGTACATAGCGTATTGTTTAGAGACCCTCTAAGTGTACTGGCAAAAATATCATTTAAAATGAGTACAAATGTAGATTATTTCAACAAAAATTATATTCAAATAAAGTGCACAAAACACTTCTGGTCAGTTTACCATTATTTTAATTATCTAAAACGATTCCACAATATATCAGAAAAGTATACTAGAACACCTCAATTCTATTAATAGAAACTGGGTTTCTGCAGGTTTCACAAAGTCACATTTATGACTTTCTAAAGAACATTTTAAGACTTTTAAGAATAAAATTTAAGACCCAAATTACAACAAAAAAACACACAAATACTTTGTTAGCGACTGGTGTTACCCGAGCCCTAAATTAATTTTTTTCAAGCCAAATATCACTAAACTTGCACTTCCCCATAGTTGAAAAATAAAATCAGTTTTATGTCCGTGGTACATTCCGAGAAAAATTCGCTCCAATAACAGAAAGCTGATTGGCTGTTGCATGTTGGTCGCATTTGTAGTTGTAACACTGCGAATTTTATTTGGACCAGTTGAAGAAGGAACTAAATCTTATCTCTGACTCTTCTACTCAAAAAACATATGTGCACGTGTGTACAAAACGTGATTGTAATCATCTGAAAGTGGAGCTCAGAAAATATATTTACTGGGTGCGGAACCCGACTCTGAATACCAGGAACTTTACTCACATTACTTTCAGCGCGAAAACAGACACAGAACTTTGAACTCTGAATACGAAGTGTACAACTATGATCCTGAAGAATCGAATCTCGCCCTAACAAGGCGTAACTCATTAGAAGTTCTGGTAAAGTTCTACACTCCTTATGTCTCTTCACATGCTCTAATCCATCTGTTTAAATGGCACTAAGGATTAAGCTTCGACCAGAGATTACTGCACACACACCTCGAGTCGATTGGCTCATTGCACTGAGATTCCATCAGAGCTGAACCTGTGCCGTATACAAAGCAGTAAGAGTTCCCCTGGGAGAAATTTGCAGGATTTACACGTGTCTCGTAGCCGATTGCTGGGCGGTGGGGTGGGGTGGGGTGGGGTGTTATTCGTCCTGCCGTGCCTCCACTCGACGCCGGTGAATGCGATGTTTTCCGAACGTGACGTCGCCGTGGCACTCGGTGGAACGTTATCACAGTTCTAACACGGACGTGAGAAAGGTAGCGCTCCAATTTACAGAATCTGATTCATTATAGTGCAATTACAATAAGAATAAAATAAAAATGGTAATGTCGAGCACCTAAACCATATCACTGCTCTCATGCAGGATCTCTTTACTAGCGCTCATTAACCGGGAAATGTTTCAAAAAGAACGCCATTAACTAACGATCACTTTCATCCGGGAGACAATTAACTGCAGGATGTCGTAAATAATCCCGATTATTAATTACAGGAATTATAATTAATTGAATCAGTGGTAAATGTAAACAAATTTCATAGTGTGAAAGTCGAATAACGTTTTAACCGCGAACAAACTCCTAATTATATGCAAATGTATACTAATTTATGTACAATTAAAAACAATATTCATCTGGGACAAGATAAAAATTCCCTCCACAAAGATTTTAGTTTCTATCAGAAAAAAATCCAAGCAGAATATATGGAAGATAAGAAATGTTTTATTTACTTCTAACTAAGAACCAGTAAGGAATTTTAAAAAAGAGGTTTTACGGTTCCTCTAAGGTTCCTCTAAGGTAGTTCAGCAAATAATGAAGGGTTCTCAGTTTCCAATTAACATGATGCTCATAACATATACATATTGAGAAAAAATTAAAGTGAAAATTGTATAGAATTTTTTTTCTAATAAATCGTTTTTAGAAGAGGGTGGAAATGGAAGTGGAGATGAAGGTGGTGGTGGAGGTGTTAGTGAGAATGAAAATGGAGATGGGGGTGAAGGTGGTGGTGGAGGTGTTAGTGAAAATGAAAATGGAGGTGGGGTGAAGGTGGTGGTGGAGGTGTTAGTGAGAATGAAAATGGAGATGGGGTGAAGGTGGTGGTGGTGGTGGTGGAGGTGTTAGTGAGAATGAAAATGGAGATGGGGATGAAGGTGGTGGTGGTGGTGGAGGTGTTAGTGAGAATGAAAATGGAGATGGTTGTGAAGGTGGTGGTGGAGGTGTTAGTGAGAATGAAAATGGAGATGGGGTGAAGGTGGTGGTGGAGGTGTTAGTGAGAATGAAAATGGAGATGGGGATGAAGGTGGTGGTGGAGGTTTTAGTGAGAATGAAAATGGAAATGGGGTGAAGGTGGTGGTGGTGGTGGAGGTGTTAGTGAGAATGAAAATGGAGATGGGGTGAAGGTGGTGGTGGTGGTGGAGGTGTTAGTGAGAATGAAAATGGAGATGGGGTGAAGGTGGTGGTGGTGGTGGAGGTGTTAGTGAGAATGAAAATGGAGATGGGGATGAAGGTGGTGGTGGTGGTGTTAGTGAGAATGAAAATGGAGATGGGGATGAAGGTGGTGGTGGAGGTGTTAGTGAGAATGAAAATGGAGATGGGGATGAAGGTGGTGGTGGAGGTGTTAGTGAGAATGAAAATGGAGGTGGTTGTGAAGGTGGTGGTGGAGGTGTTAGTGAGAATGAAAATGGAGATGGTTGTGAAGGTGGTGGTGGAGGTGTTAGTGAGAATGAAAATGGAGATGGTTGTGAAGGTGGTGGTGGAGGTGTTAGTGAGAATGAAAATGGAGATGGGGTGAAGGTGGTGGTGGAGGTGTTAGTGAGAATGAAAATGGAGATGGTTGTGAAGGTGGTGGTGGAGGTGTTAGTGAGAATGAAAATGGAGATGGGGTGAAGGTGGTGGTGGAGGTGTTAGTGAGAATGAAAATGGAGATGGGGTGAAGGTGGTGGTGGAGGTGTTAGTGAGAATGAAAATGGAGATGGTTGTGAAGGTGGTGGTGGAGGTGTTAGTGAGAATGAAAATGGAGATGGTTGTGAAGGTGGTGGTGGAGGTGTTAGTGAGAATGAAAATGGAGATGGGGTGAAGGTGGTGGTGGAGGTGTTAGTGAGAATGAAAATGGAGATGGGGATGAAGGTGGTGGTGGAGGTTTTAGTGAGAATGAAAATGGAAATGGGGTGAAGGTGGTGGTGGTGGTGGAGGTGTTAGTGAGAATGAAAATGGAGATGGGGTGAAGGTGGTGGTGGTGGTGGAGGTGTTAGTGAGAATGAAAATGGAGATGGGGTGAAGGTGGTGGTGGTGGTGGAGGTGTTAGTGAGAATGAAAATGGAGATGGGGATGAAGGTGGTGGTGGTGGTGTTAGTGAGAATGAAAATGGAGATGGGGATGAAGGTGGTGGTGGAGGTGTTAGTGAGAATGAAAATGGAGATGGGGATGAAGGTGGTGGTGGAGGTGTTAGTGAGAATGAAAATGGAGATGGGGATGAAGGTGGTGGTGGAGGTGTTAGTGAGAATGAAAATGGAGGTGGTTGTGAAGGTGGTGGTGGAGGTGTTAGTGAGAATGAAAATGGAGATGGTTGTGAAGGTGGTGGTGGAGGTGTTAGTGAGAATGAAAATGGAGATGGTTGTGAAGGTGGTGGTGGAGGTGTTAGTGAGAATGAAAATGGAGATGGGGTGAAGGTGGTGGTGGAGGTGTTAGTGAGAATGAAAATGGAGATGGTTGTGAAGGTGGTGGTGGAGGTGTTAGTGAGAATGAAAATGGAGATGGGGTGAAGGTGGTGGTGGAGGTGTTAGTGAGAATGAAAATGGAGATGGGGTGAAGGTGGTGGTGGAGGTGTTAGTGAGAATGAAAATGGAGATGGGGTGAAGGTGGTGGTGGAGGTTTTAGTGAGAATGAAAATGGAGATGGGGTGAAGGTGGTGGTGGAGGTTTTAGTGAGAATGAAAATGGAGATGGGGTGAAGGTGGTGGTGGAGGTGTTAGTGAGAATGAAAACGGAGATGGGGATGAAGGTGGTGGTGGAGGTGGAGGTGAAGTGCAGACGAAGGTAAAAGTGGTGGGAGAGATAGACATGGGGCTAAGCGGAATGCAGACTAGATGTTGACCTCTGAACAAGAGCATGATGGAATGTTTGTCATAAACCTCTCATTTAAAAGCAAAGGATGAGCTCTTATCAACCCAGGAAAGAGAGTTCCATCAGGCTGATGATGGAATTGTACATTGGGGGAGGGGCTGAAGGAGAAGGAACAGAGAGAAAGAGAGAGAAAAAGTGTTCCATCATAGTTCACCGTTTTGTACATAGTTGAAACCGACTCACAAGGTACACAATAAAGATCAGAAGATTAGACTGTGGAAACAGTCGACACCATTGTTGACTCCCATTTTACAAAATGGCTGCCACAAACATACACAAGATCTGGATTGTGATTGGTCAGAAGATGCTGAGAAGTTCTTTATAACAGCCCTGACAGCAGTGCATGTTTATATAATACACAAACTCTGATACGTTGTTGTTTCTATAGTAACAGTAAAGAGGGTTTCTGGCTGCTGTAATGTAAACTGGCCGTGCTGTAAGAGGAATAAAACACTGTGGAAATAAGAGAAGCTCTGCTTCATCACGCTTATGATTTGACTTTAACAGCGTGCCATGCAGGGGTTTATTTATCAGTGTTTGCAAACGCTTGGGTTTTTTTTTCCGTTTCCTGCAGCTGCATGTGTATGTAGACGGGATGACAATAAAACCTGACCTGACCATGAGCACGACGCGAGACTCCCTCGTAACACTTCTGATGCATACAGTGGAGGAAGAGAAGAGGAAAGTGTGATTCTCAGTGTCAGGCCCGTTTTAATTCATCGCAGCCTCGTGACCTGTACGTCCTGAATCATGGAGCGATGCGGCGTCTCGACCCGCGTGACAAGCACCAAGGACAAACACACACAGGGCCAAAGCGTTGCAATGCTCGTTTCTGATACGCCCGAGCACGAGTGCAGACACACTCCATCTCTCTTCTTCTTCTTCTTCTTCTTCTCGCCGAACTGCCGAAGGGGAGAAAAGGACACCGAGTTTATTCCCATGGAAACCGAGTCTCCTCATGTGCGGGATGAGAGATGTCCTCTGTGTTGATTAAAAAAAAAGCCCCGCAGGCCGTGTCTCACTCAGGAGAGTGTGTTCACTGCCTCGTCCTGGTCCTTATTGTTCTCCAGAGTTTGATGGTTTCATACCAACAATTAGCAGCTATCGATCTAGGTTCTGTACGCCGCAGGAGGCTTGCAAAATTGCACGTGAAATCCTTCATTCCGTTTTTCCCTCAGGTGAGATGTGCTTAATGATGGAGATAAATTGCTCAAAACACAGCTGTACATCTCCAAAACAGAATTTCGAAGTCTGAAGGTGAAACCTGCAATAATCAGAAGGTTCTACACAAACCTGGTCTGATTTTCTAAATCAGATTCATCAGGCATGTATGTCTGTGAAATTCTTCATCAAATTTCTATGTAATATGATAAATGTAATGATGCACCACAAACTAGTAAGATCTGACCAGAGAACCTGACCAGAATCTGCCCCGAGAACATACATACCAACTGCATTCCACAGCAAAGGATGTTGGAAAAAAAACCATATAGATATTTTCTCCATCAAAGCTATTTTCTATCATCATTTCCTACAGGTTTAAGTTTAATATACAGAATAAAACAGAACATGTAAGAAGCTAGCTAGCTAACCCAGGGTACTGTTAGTGTAAACACCACATCAAGCCACAAAGTGGACGTGGCTATGTCCCATATTACCCAACAGCATTTGAGATAACTGAGCATCACAAGCAAATCATTACGATTGTGTCATCAGAAAACCCTCCTTTTCACACAACACACTGCTATGCAAATGAGCTCTCAATGAATATGCAAATCACACATTATGACATCATACAGCACCTTCTAGCTACTCTCCACTTAGAAAAATCAACACATCGGTCCCACTGAATCTGCTGCACACATTGATCGATCATGTGATAACACACACACACACACACACACACACACGCACACACATTTTACTTACAGCCTCAAAAACAGGAATCGACACGGCGGCCACAAAGTCACCCCACAGCCACTCACCCACCGTCTGCTGTCGCTCTTCCTGTGATCTTCATAACCCTATAAAATCATCAATATATAATTACATATATCCCAGATTACACATATGTGCTATGTTACATGATACTGGGATGGATTTTTAACACATTTTATGTCAATGTAATAATGAAAACGTGTTGGTTAGAGAATTGTGATACATTTAGACAAACACACACACGTTTAAGAGGACAAGTGAAAATAAACAGAACATAAATTAAAACTGTATTCCACAGCAATAAACTGTGAAAAAGACACTAACAAACGATAAATTCTTTTAAAACATCTAAACTATTCTGCAGCACCATGTCCATGTTTAAAAGGAACATGTAGAATAAATCAGCTCGGAGGAGATTCAGTGTAACAGCAGCTTCTCCTTCCAGAGCTAGGAGAGTTTAGGACTTACCGGCTGATGGAGAACAAATTCCAGATTTTAGTACTTTTTTTTTTATTTCTATTTTTTTCTCTACGTGAAAGTGGATTTTCTTTTTTGCTTTAGATATTAAAGCTGCACCGCGTGAACTAACAAAATCCTTCACCCCGAACACGCAGGTTCGAAATTAACCCTCTAATTAGCGACCATTAACCACGTGATCTTGTTTGAGGCCTCCAATTGGACAGAACTCTTAGGAAACGACTTCCAGAAATGGATTTCCATCACCGAGAATCACGGAAGTTTTCGATTATTCTCCACTGATATTAAGTCCCTCTTTACTTCCTTTAAGAAAATGTCAGAACCTTTAACATTAAAGGCCTTAAAAACGTTTACTATTGTTGCTGTAAGAACCCCTTAATATTTTTTTATGTTTGAATGTTTTTGTAGTATTTGTATCCCCCATTCTCTCTTCTTTTCTTTATATTTGTTTTGTGATTATTTATTGTTGAATTCTTGTTTGCACTATAAAATAAATTTCGCTTCATTGTTAATTAATTAAATAATTCACTAATGAACGAATCCTTTATTACCTTTCTTTAAAATGCCGCTCATTCCGTCACACAGTGCGCGCGCGTGGCCACGCGAGGGCTCCGCGTCCTTATTTACATGCACGAGCTCTCGCTATCTCGCACGCGCGCGCGTCCTCCTCTTCACCACCTCCAGCTCGGGGTTGCCAGATTAAAAGATTTTAATACTGCCTTAAATTAATCTATTCTAACCCCGTCTCCTCAACCCCCCGCGCAGCAGCGCCGAGATCCGAATCCTGATAGGTCAATAGGTGTTGATTAAGTTTCTGTAACAGGAAATCACAGTTTCTACATCATTTATCATCACTGTTATAACAATGTTGTAAATATGGTATTTACATCTGGATTGTAGGATATGCAGTGGACAAGGGCGCTGCACACAGGGGAATCCAGTGCATGGAGTGTATTTATTCATGTATTTCTCCCCTTGTTATTTTGGTGGAGGGGGGGGGGATTCTGCATACCCCTTGACGAATGTGTGGTTGCACCAATGTAAGGAATCTGCTCGTTCCCGGGGCTCCACTGATAAACACAGCTTCACGAGAGGTTCACGAGACCACATACTAAATGCAAAAAAATGTGCACAATTAAATTTTTGTTGGAAGAAACGACGACAAGCTGTTCTTTTTTTTTTTTTCTTTTTTTTTTAAACAAACACGCTTGAAAACAGAATCTGGAGGGGAAACGACTGTGACAGAAAACCCAATGTAAATATTTACTGATATTAAAAATGTTATTACTTTTAAAAAGTGTTGGAAATAAATCTGTTAAAAACAGGCTGCCTTGTGAACACGCTGTTGGGTGAAATAAGTAATACAAATCTATGGCTAAAATATTACTGCACGCAATGCATACATTTCTGGAAGTATTAAAACAGAAGATTTTGGAGTGACTGGTGGATGGATAACTTTAGTGACTGGTGGATGGAGAAGTTTGCACCCCTCTAGATGTAATGGTTTGCTTTTGCACAATCTGGCAACCCGTCAGCCCAGTCGCTGTCCGCCCTTCTCCCCTCCTTTAGTGTGCGTGCGTGTGTGTCTGTTTCTCAGTGCGCGCGCTGACTCCACACACGCGCATATCCCAGTGTCGGTGGCGCACGGCGGTGCTGCTCGGCTCGGCTCGGCCGCTTCACACGGACGCTCGCGCACCGGGTCAGGGGGAGGAAACCGACAAGCCACAGGGAGATCAAAGCCAAGCAGCAATGATGGTCGGCGGGCCGTGCGCGCGCAAATCGGCTCGCCGCTCGCGCTCCGCGCTGATCGCCGCGCTCACCGTGCTGCTCGTGCAGACGCTTATCGTGTGGAACTTCAGCAGCCTGGATTCCGGGGACGCCGGGGAGAACGGAGGAGGAGGTGGAGGTGCTGGAGGCGGAGGCGCGGGCAGGGAGAAGAGAGACCGGCTCGGATTGAACAAAGCGTACGGTGAATATCCGAGAAACCGGAGGCAGCAGCTCGGGAAAGCGACCCTGCGCCACAAGCGGCAACCGGTAAGAAGGAGACAACGGAATTCCTGTCATGATGGAGTGAAGAACACCGGGCACATCAGCCTCGCGCCGTTCTCTCTCTCTCTCTCTTTCTCTCTCTCTCTCTCTCTCTCTCTGTTCTTGAGGCCGGGCCGCGATGGGTTTTTGGGGGAGACGATCTGTAGGTTATGCGTCAGTGCGTTTACTCGCTCTAGACTGCGTGATGAGGTCGCGTCATCTCGAGACAGTGCTGGAGTCTGCATGCTGTCCACATCACCAACATCATCTCTCTCTCTCTTACACACACACAAACACACACCAACCTTCACAAACCATCAGAATTAAACACCCACTTAAAAAATCTTTCCTGATATAAGGGTTCGCTTTGGAACCAACTGTTACCAGCAACCTGCTGCAGTGGGATCTCTTCATTCTGTAATCCAAGGTACCTCGTGGGTTCTTTTACCTTTCAAAATCTTAGATGCTTTGGTCACATTAGAAACATCTGCAGGAACTTGTTGGAGATTGTTTGGTGTACAATACACATAAATACATATACTAGCGAAAAAGAGGGTTCCTCAAGGGTTCTTTTTGGGTTTATTGGCTAATTCAGGCTTCCATGCTACTTGGATTAGAACCCTTTTTGATAGAAATTTCTGTTATAGCGATTATGTATGCATTAACTTGATAAGTGTGTGGATTAACCCAGAGGTTCCTGTAAAACTGAGCTACCATGCCAGGGTCTTAATCCAAGCAGAACCCTTTCTAGAAGACAAGAACCCAAAATTATGCAATGGTTCCTTGCAAATTGTGTCCAACACAGTTAAGATAAACGTTGATGTTCTGACCGGTTCACAGGCTCTAGAGTTTGAAGAGCACCACTGGAGAAAATGGTTCACTTGGTGATCCAGAGTTCTTAGGGACCAGAAATGTGAAGGTCTGGAATCAGAATTTTTTGACGGATGACAGTTAATGATTAAACAACAAACAAAAAAATCTAAACCTTTAGGCGAATTTTCTAAATCAATGCTTAATGAACAAAAGCACCTTAAAAAAAAAACCAGTAAATAATACTTATAGCATGTATATGTAGTGCAATACAATAACCAGAACATCGTATGTGAAAATAAATAAATAAATAAATAAATAATGAAAAAAAAAAAAATATATATATATATATAGTTTGTTTTAATGTAATATTTTAAAAACTTTACAAATTTTAAACATAAAATCAGCGGAGGTTGCATTAAGAGCGATATAAAATTGTATCGCGATAGAGATAATATATTGTATCAGCGACCTCTAACGCTGCAGGTAGTAACTTCACATTTTCTCAGATTTCTGTGCTTTTTGTAAATACTGATTAAATATATATTTGTATTTATTACACATTTTATTAAAATATCTTTAAATCAGAGAAGTTTAAAGCCCATGTGAGCTCTACAGTGCGCTGGAGATGAGACAGTGAGTAAACGCTTGCGGTTGCTGATTAAATAGTTCTCTGTGTGAAGAGGTGCGTGTCGGTTAAACAGGTAAAAATTGGCTTAGGTGACATTCAGGCATCGTCCTGTAATTACCGGCGCTAATTATCGTGTAGTATGATGCGTACATGGCGTCCTGTGGGCTGCGGAGGAGACGACTTTCAACATCAGAGATCGTAAAATGTCACCAGGACACAGACATGATGACAGAGTGAAGGATAAATAACAGTAATAGGTAACAGTAAATTCATTTAGCCCATGACGTGAATTAACTGTAGAAAGAAAATGAAGGAGCTGCAGAGGTGAAGTCTTTTCCACAGAGCAGAGCAGAGCAGCGCTGGTGTTTTTCCAGTCGGAAAATAAAAACAGTATAAACGTCTCACCTCCTGGAGGATGCCTGAGGAATTGTTACAGGTTTGTGATGTATTTGTGTCGTTTGTGATAATTAGAATAAACTCAGGCTTGGAGAGATCTCTCACCCTACTGAGTGTAAACACTAATATTCGGAGCAACAGGACGCCGGTTGTTCGGTGTTTACGAAAAGTTTCAGTGAATGTTTTCACTGTTTGAGAGCTCAAAGACTTCATTCAGGTACGGACGTTCAAGCCGGCACGGCACGCGGAAAAAACACCGTCCTGGGTTTAGTCCAATTCATTAGAAACAAGGAGTTGTTCAGGAAAACGCTGTGATACTGAATTCTGAATTCAGAACCTTAATAACAAATTCACCTATAATGGAAAAACACACACACACACACACACACACATACAAACACAGACACACACCGAGTCAAAATTAGAAACCTACCTAAAAAATGGAAGAACATTCGGATCTTATAAATATTTGGATAGTTGGTTTTCCCAACCTTCTGCAGTATGAGCTTCTTATCCTGTTCATCCATACACTTAAAGGTTCCTCATGGGTTCTCCTTCTTTCCAAATTGGTGGATGCTTTAGGCCCACTAGAAACATCTGCAGGAAATTAGGTTTCTACCCTATTAATAAAGAAGCTCTTGAAAAAGGGGGTCCCTCAGCGTTTCACTGGGGGTTCTTTAGATTAAGGATTCTAACCTTCCATAAATTCAGAACACTTGACTTGACTTGAACACTTGATTCCTCTAAAAACAATTACAGGATCTCATTGAAATTAGAAACAACCTGTTGGAGTTTGTATTATATACACTAGACATTAATACACATACTGTAGGAAAAGAGGCTTCCTCAGGGTTTCTCTAAGGGTTCAGTGGATAATTATGGATTCCCAGCTCCCAAAACTGGTGCTACCTGGATTAAGACTTTGCTCTGATTGTGTGCTTTTTTGCCTCAGTAGATGTTGGCTGAACTTCAGGATAATTGCTCAGAATGTACTGAGGTAGTGATGTGATTCTGAATCGGAAGTTAATATGTAAAAGCGCTGTGAAAGATCCTGCTGGACGGATCTGGAAGACGTGACGACCTCTCAGCTGACCTTTCCTTCTTGTCATCCATGACCAGGTTTTAATACGCTCTCTCGATTCTCTCTCTCTCCGTCTAGATCTGCTTTCCTGTCTCTCCTTTTCAACTCTCTCGTTCTCCGTCCTGTCACCTCTGGTGAAGCTTCTCGTTCTGGTTTTTATATTGCACTAGCTGGCATTTGTTTTCACTTATACTTAGGAAAATGTTGGAAAAAGCAGTAGGATTAGCGCTGAGATCCATCACGGCTCCCACAATTCCCTTCATTACGCCTGAGTCCAGGAATTACACAACAGGACGATTCTGAAGCTATTGTTGGATATGAAATGTGATTTCAGGAGAAACGAATGTGTTTGTAGCCTCTGAGAATCACAGGAGAGATGAAGGATAACATTTCAGTTCAAAGTGTTTTTTTCTTTAATGGTTAACAATTTTTGCTTTCAACAGGAACTTGTAGCGTTCTGCTGCTGTGTGTGTGTGTGTGTGTGTGTGTGTGTGTTATTCATTTTACAGTGAGATAAAAATTAAACTGATCTTTGAGGTGATGTTTAAACCTCTTAACTGGAAATGTTTAGCTAGATTCAGTTATTTTGGGTTTGGTGGTGTTGATACACTATATGGCCAACAGTTTGTGGACATGTAACCATAAGTTTGATATGTGCTGTTTAAACATCTCTTTCCACATTGAGTCTGTTATAATTACCTCCACTCTTCTGGGAAGATGTTCTGCTAGATGTTGTGGATATTTTGGAGATTGATTCAGGAGGAGACCTGGGGTGCAGTCAGTGTTCACATTCATCCCAAAGCTGTTCAGTAGGGTTTGAGGTCTATAGCAGATGATCCTCCACTCATGAATCATGCTACTATATCTAAAGATGTCCTACACAATTGTATGCCTGCCACTTTGTGTAACAGTTTGGGGAAGAAGTCTGTATGTGAGAGCGCAGCAGGTCCTCATGGTGCCTGTGTTCTTCTTGTTCTCAGACTTTGTTGTGGTCAGAATCTCAGACTCGATCTGTCCGCTTTGTTCATGCTGACGGTGGAGGACAGGTGCTGCCTCGGATTTCTTTTTGATCTTTGTCTATTTTTTTTTCATAGCTATTCTTCTCTCTCTCTTCTTCTGTCCTTCTCTTTCTCTCTCTCTCTCTCTCTCTCTCTCTCTCTCTCTCTCTCTCTCTCTCTCTCTCTCTCTCTCTCTCTCTCTCTCTCTCTCTCTCTCTCTCTCTCTCTCTCTCTCTCTCTCTCTCTCTCTCTCTCTCTCTCTCTCTCTCTCTCTCTCTCTCTCTCTCTCTCTCTCTCTCTGCTGTGCTTTTAGCTAAGAAAAATCCCAGTAAAATTTTCTTATGTATAACATAAAATCTCTGGCTTGTCCTTCATTCTGGTTTTTTTTGTTGCTTTGTTCTTCAGCTCACATGCGCCCCTTTAACCCGAATGTGGTTTTAAGTTCCTCCTCTGAGCACATGCAGTGGTTTCATTTCAATTCGAGAGGAAGTTCTCTGAGCTTTTGTGAGTGGTGGGTTTTCCTGCCATGTCGTGTTTATCCGTTTGAAGATGTTTGAGATTGAAGGAGAAGTTGATTTGAAGAAGCGTCCTTGCGGGCATGTCGCGGGAATTTCCTGACAGACTCCAACACAAATGCCGGTGATAAAAGTTGCACGTCAGCGTTAAAACCGTGAGCGTAAAAGTAACATAGTGTACAGTAGAAGTCATTTTTTTAACATTCCCCTATTTCTAAATGTAATGGAAACTCTCACAGGAAAACGCTGTAACCTTTAAAATCTTAAGTCGTAACTCAGAATCTTTAGTTACTCGATTTCCAAATCAGTGTTTTTTTTCTACCTTGTTCAACTGCTTGCCTTGTGAACCGTTGTGTTCAGAATATCTACCCCAGGATTGTACATGTTTTCTCCTCATTTGGTACCCAGGTGTTGGCACATATGTCCCAAGTCCTTTTCATTATTCTGTTAAAGCTTTATTAGCCAGAGACGGATATTACTGGCTAGACTGCAATCTGACAGACACCCAAATGTTCCAAAGTCTTTGCCGAAAGAATTAGCTTAAAGACGAAATCCTCCACATCTGGCTAAAACTCCAGTTAACACACAGCGTGGGTGTGTGTGTGTGTGTGTGTGTGCCAGGCTGCCGTTGGTAAAGACACGTTTTATACTCCACTGGCAGAGACGACGTTCCTGGCATTTCCTGAACAGTGCTGTAAAATGGCTTCGTAGACGCCCTGTGTCAGCTATTTTGTGTGAACAATTTGCTAATGGCAAACCTTCTCAGATACACTAAATAGACACCGAATGTTTCCACACACAATTGTATTGGACGTCTCTGGATGGGAGACCCAAGGAGATCCAAACCTGTTCCAGCATGACAATAGTCCTTTGGAAAATGCCAGCTCCATGAAGATCTGCTTTCCATGGGTTGCTGTAGAAGATATTGAGTGGCCTGCTGTAGAGCTCCAACCCTATTGAACATCTTTGGGATGAACTGGAACAGAATCCCACCTTACTTTTAGCACAAAAATCTCCATAAGCACACCCCAAAACCTAGTGGAACATCTTCACAGAAGGGTGGAAGTTAATATGAGAGCAAGTGTGGAATGGGATGTTTAAAAAGAGTCATATACCAATCTTCTGGTCAGGTCTCCCCAAACTGTTGTGTATAATCATACATCAGTAAACACTTTGAAGCTAAGATTATTGGGTTCACAAGAGTGACTGTGTGTCCACTAAGGAGGAGAATAAAATGGTTTGTCTTTAACTTTAGGACTCAAACAAAGAATGTGTTCCAAAGGTGACAAAAACACAAAGAACCCTCTGAAGAACCCTTTTATTCTAGGAGCATAGTTCTAACAATGTCCCACATACTTCAGTCTTCCTGTTAAAGGACAAGAATTCCTGCCATTTTTCTCTACAATCACTATAAAAGAAAGAAGTAACTGGGATTATTGCTATATTTCAGATAATTGTCATATTTATCTATACTGTATACAGTCCATCAAATCTTCTACATGAGCAGCTTATTTTCACCATTTACACTCCACACACAGGTTAATATCATGTCTAATCAGTGATCATGTGTTAGATTTATGGATCGAGTCTCCAGTGTCAGTGCTTCGTAACATTCAGAAGTAAAGCAATGATTTGGCTTTGTAAAGGGATAAAAAGTATGATGTAGCACGACGTGTAATACACAAAACACCCAAAGGATGTGTGGTATTAAGAGAAGAATTAACATCAGGGTGGTAACGGTGATTCTGCCTCGTTACACCACACTGCAGTCAATTATTACCATATAACAGCACGTTCCTGAGTGTTTCATTACTCAAATATTTGCATTTACGAATGTTAGGAATCAATTTAGCACTAATGGAAGAGAAATGTTCACTGAATAGAAGACTCGAGCCAATTCAGGTGCTGAGTTTAAGACATAAGTGGCCTTTTGGTATCAGATCTGGTTGGATTTTTAACCCTTTCAGAGGTGGCGTGTGAGTTACAGGTGTATTGTGTGCTTGTTTTTATCATTTTCTTTCTGATTCTCTTAGAATTTAATGCAAATAAATGTTAAGTATTATTGATTCCTTGCTGCTGCTGTAGATGCTTTGCTTGTAGATGAGAATTAGCTCGTTATCTCACCACTGAATCGTGTGCAGTGACTGAGCCGGTGGCTCAGAGACAGGAACGCTCAGGGGAGATGGAACAATTCACACACACACACACACACCTGCCTGTCGGACTGACTCATTCTTTGCTAGCATGACTGTGTTTTATATTTTACTGCTGCAAAAATATATAATCTGAGATCACAAATATCGGTATTACTGTTGATTTGAAGAAGTTTATGTCCTGTTTCGGGGATGAAAAATAAGTAACAGTGTTTGCACTGATGATGAGAACCATTTTGAACATGAAATCGACAGATTTGAACATCAGTCTATATTTTTTGGACGTAGTAGTGATGGTCCTGTTAGGGAATATCCTCTCTCTCCATTTATTTTTATTCAATTATTATTACCAACAGGGTTTTTTTTTTGTGATTAATTCATTTTAATGAGCTTGAAGGACTGCACTTGTGCTGTGAGATCTTCATGTTTGTTTTTACACCCTCAGCTGTTGTTTTTTTTTTTTTTTTTTTTTTTTTACAGATGAACATAAAATGGTTTGACAGATTAAAAAAGAAAGTTTGGTGTGTAAAGTGTGGATGATGTCCAGGCTGGGACGGGACGGGACGGTACGGGACGGGGCGTAACACGAGCCGTGTGATGGAATACGATCCTGAGTATCAGTTCCATATGGTGGCGTAGCGCTCGGCCCTCAGCAGGGCAGCATCTCATTAGTGTTTAGTGCATTAAAGGTGAGATGAGGAGCCACGGTAGGTGTACACGTGGCCTTGAGAGCAGCGACGTTGTGTATTAGGTGATGTTATTTTTATATTAGCAGGACCCCTAGGCCTGTTTGGAGGTGAGCGTCTGGGTTTTGTTTGTAAATGAAACACGTCCTGCTAGCGAGACCTCTAAAGACACAAGTGAGCTCTTTCATGTCCCTCCCCAGCTGTTGCGTAACAGCTCGAGCCGTCGCTCATCGATTTGTCTCTCCGTGCCGCGCTGATGGTTATCGCCGACATTTCCATGATGCGAGCTGCTAATGAGCTGGCCTCGACTGGAACGCTCGTTCTGTTTTTCCACAATGATTTCATCTGGTTTAAAGAGAGAGAGACAGAGAGAGAGAGAGAGAAAGCACACGTGCTGTGTTTATTGTGGATCACGAGGACACAAAGTGCGATGCTGTCGTGTTTTTTTTTCTCCGCTCTGGCAGCATCATGGAAAAGCCTTCAAATTGCCCAGCTGTCAGTTACGCTAGAGTGCCTTATTTCATTAGCGCTGTTGTTTTTGTTTTGTTTTCGTTTTACCTTCCGTAAACACGTCCATAAAAAGTGAAGTGATAATTGAGCGAGCTCTGCCTGTTGTGTCAGTGATGTACAGAACCATAATACACCATCCTAATAATCCCTTTCCACTATACACTGTTAGAAAGCACACTATCTAATATATCGATATAGATACACACAGGTGGTCCACCACTTACGATGGAGATGTGTTCTGATGACCCCACTGTAACTTGGATATATGGTAAGTTGAGACATGGCCTAGTCTACCCAGGAATCTTAAAGCATGGTGATCAGTGTGGAGTAGTAGTGTAGTGGACGAGCGCCGGTTTGTTTGGTTTGATTTTTTTGGTATCGATATCATCATCTTAAGTTTGAAAAATCCTGTCGATTAAAACATTAAAACGGCCAAAAAACGATCTTTTGATATATTTTTTTATGGTAAAAGTTAAAAATATAAATTTTTAGCAGAATAAAAACCCCTGATTTTATTCTTGGATTAGATGTTAAATTGTGCTGTGTGGAATGGGACTGTATTTAAACTGGCTGTGATTAATGTAATTAAAGGAAGTGTTGGTAGAGGTGTGTATGTAGAGTTTGGTAGGTGTGATGAGGTGATTATTTTGCTTGTATGTTGTCAGTATAAAATCTCCCTCTGAGTGATGTTCGCTCGCTCCAGTCCCTGATGTACAGTTTGATTTATATATGTAATCATTTCTCCATCGGCTGGCTCAGCTGTGTTTGCTTTGGATTGAATAAATGACACTTCCCTTATTAAATTAGAACAAAAATCGTATTATTTCTGAATTTGCGGCCAGTTCATTCTTCGTCTCTTATTACCGTCACTGTTTCTTTTTGTTTGGTCTGTTCGCAAATTCAGTTAGATCTGATCTTTTCATTCGAGTCCGATCAGAACGAGTTCAACGTCTCTGATCCTGATCCAATTACATTTTATTTGATAATAATTATGGTTGCCTTAAATTATTACCACAACAATATCATAATATTACTGCACATTTACAGCATTAAACCAAGGCGACTTACAATGATATCTTTTTTTATACTCTACAGCTTGGTAGTGCTGAGATTTAAACTCACAACCTTCCATTACAAACTCCAAACAATGAGCTACCACATCGCCACCACCCATAATGAGTTCTGGATCATGATTGGTCAGAAGGCGTTTTTCTGTATAGTTTATTATAACAGCATCTCTGACAGAAAATTACAGGGTTTATATGAAAGTTATGTGAAAAACTGACTGTGGAGATTCTTTACAAAAGAAATGACTTGCATACAAAAATATTCTGCTTAAAATAATGAATCATATAAATGATTATGTATTTTCATAAAATAATTTTATTTATAAGTATTTCGTTTTATTAGTATTAGATTGTATGGTGTGTGTGTGTGTGTGTGTGTGTGTGTGTGTGTGTGTGTGTGCTGTACACATCCCTCTACATTGGGCTGTTACTATGGAAACGATAGCATATCAGAACGAGCTCATTAATATAAACCTGCTGTTCACGTTACCCCTGAAAGTGCAAATATATCTTCCACATTTTCACCACATTTTCATCATTTTCAAGAACTGCACCTATAAGGCTCATTATTATTCTTTGATTTTATCCCTGTTTTTTATTAAGAGATTCACTGAGATGGAATATGGTGGTGAATATTTTCAGCCGTGATCATTATACACAAACCCATTGTGTGTGCTTGAATGATTACTTTTTTATTAAGTTTTATTGTTTATTGTATATAATGGCATGTCATTTGCAGGATTACTAAACCACTGTATGTTGAATATAGTGTGTAGCTGATCATCAGCAGGGTGTGTCTATTCAGGATAGGAATAAAAACACGTTTATGAGCCGTTTTAAATAGCTGGAAAAGGTGATTGCGAGCCAGGGTTTAGTGTGTGTGTGTGTGTGTGTGTGTGTGTGTGTGTGTGTGTGTGTTTGGGATGAAGTACAAATAAAGGCGCTGTGTAATGAAGCTCAATGCAGTCAGTGTGAGGTGTGCAGTGAGCGGTTGGAGTGCGTGTGTGTGTGTATGTGTGTATGTGTGTGTGTGTGTGTGTGTGTGTGCTGTGGTCTGCCATGTGGTATGAATGGGGTTTGTGTTACAGCTCAGTCAGAGATGGCAAAAGAAAATAAACTTTGCAGCTAACTGGACTGCTCCTTTTTTATGACTATGACCCAGACAGTGGGCACACACACACACACACACACACACACACACACACACACACACATTTCTCCCACTCTCTCTCTCGCTTATATTTCACCTCCACTCCTTTCGTGCCGAATCACCTCAAAAAACTGCATTAACATAAAATAAGTGCATCAAGCGGGAGAAAATGAATGAATGAAAGTGCATCAACTGTGATGTCATCATAGAGAAAGGGCCAGGGTGATGTCATCATAAAAGTGGCCATTTTATTGGCCACTACGTGGCCAATAAAATGCTAATTAATAAATGTATTATTTATATTGCGACTTTTACCTGGCCAAAGATGATAACACAGCATGAGCATTCTTTATTTCCCATGATTCATTGGTCTTATTAAAAATAGCTTAGAGAACAATTTAGCTCCGCCCACAATGCTTTTGTGCTAATTTGCATAATATACAAGAAACGTCTTTGTGCGTTGTTTTTAGACCAATCCTACGTTCAGTCTTGTATGTTAAAGACACGATTATAAGGGTGTCTACATGGTGTACGGTATGGCCTTATATGGTGTGTGGGTGGAGTCAAGTTTAAATGGGAGGAACATGGGAAACTGTAATAAATAATAAATGACTTTTTCTTTTTCCCAAAACTGCTTAAAAAGCTGATGATTTTATTTAAGACTGTTTGGGTTTCATGTTCTATTTGTTCATCCTGTCCCTGAAAAGCGCATGCAGAGAAAAATGTTTTTTATTTTTTATTTTTTTATGAGCCCTGACAAGTAAAATCATTATGTGCCTCTTGTACAGACGGTAAATACCCTGCGGCGTGTATTTAGGTGTTTAACTCGGCTGTCCGGCGTCCTGACGTGACATGACGTGTGGAAAAGACAATGCGACTACAGGTTCTTGGAGCTGTTCTTTAATTGATACTACTTCTGTCACGTCACTCTTCATTTGTTCTCTAACTCTTTCTCTCTGTCGATGTTTATCACGGAGCGTCAATCACTCACACACTCGAAGTCTGTCCTGCTAACTGTGTGTGTGTGTGTGTGTGTGTGTGTGTGTGTGTGTGTGTGTGTGTGTGTGTGGTTGTGATTAGCTGCAGTGTCGGAGATTTGCCATAAATAGTCCTAATTCATCATCATAATTAAAAGTGTTTTGTGGGTGGGGCTCAAACTGTGATGTCAAAATAAAATCCAGTTTTGAACCAGTTACATCCAATATGCAAAAATTTGCAAAATTACTACATTTTAGGCAAAAAAAATGATGAAGGTTTATAAACATTTAAGCTAGCTAACTAAAATATTTAATGAAGAACACATGGGGTAGTCATGGTGATAAATTCTTTGAGCTAGTCTGCAGTTAGCAAGCCACCTAGCTAATGATCTTAATTTGCATAATTGTGAATATTCATGCACTAGCATGAACCATAAAACTGTGTTAATGTCTTATAAAGGCCAGTTTGTGTTCTTCCAAACCTGGTAAGGGTCACTCACAAGAGCCTGCTGGGATTTGGGAATCATGTGGCCTGGAGAAGATTGAAATGGGAGCTCCTTCTCAGCGGTAATTGTGACTGATTCAAACGAGAGAGAGAGAGAGAGAGAGAGAGAGAGAGAGAGAGAGAGAGAGAGAGAGAGAGAGAGAGAGAGAGAGAGAGAGGGAATACTATGAATACTTGGCAATACAGTGAGAATTCCTACTGGGGCCCTGCATGTCATCCTGACTGGGATCAGGTTTTGCTAACACTTCCCCCAGTAGTCCACTAAAAAAGCTGTTAGACATTCAGTCTTTCTCATGAAGAAAAACGTAAACACACAGCGGGAAAGATTTATTCAGCTATTGTAGCACTTTTGTTCACTTTTTTAAAGGAATTGCCCCCTGATCCAGGGTCAGAGTGGGGGTGGGTCCGGAGTCTACAGGGGAACACTAGGGTGTGTGTGGAGAGAATACGCTTTGAATGAGACACCAGTTTATCACCATGGGGGACACCAGGGACCCATTCATTAACACCTCGAGGCAGTCTGCTATAGACAAACCTCCTAAGAGCCTAAAGGAAACATTCAAATCCACAATGAAACCCACATGGACAGGAGGAGAAAATAATGTTACTTGCTGTGATAAGCAGTGACAGCAATAGAGCTGGAAGAAGAACTAACGCTGTTCTCATGTTCGACCAGTGCAAATAGGAGACAGATGAAAACGAACCGTGAAAAAAACAAGAAAAAAACGGGCTGATTAGGAGCAAAACGTGTGAAAGACATTCAGAGAAACGTTCAGACACCAGACATGTTAGTGTTGGAGAAAGAAAAACACAATTTGTACAGTTTTTCCCCACTAAATCCCTGAAGTAATCCCCACAATCCCCCGGGCTTTGGGGCCATTTTTGCCGTAATGCAGTCCTGATGGAGACGTTTACTGTGCACTCTTCTTCACCTCAGACGCCAGTGTGGGCGTGTCTGCTGTAGCAGCATTTATTAACGTATTTACACTGGACTACAAATCTGTCGCCTGTCGCATGGTGGTTACTGTCATTGCTGAGGGAGTTGTAGTTGAACTGAATAAAGGCTTGTGGGAGGAGTTTAATGAGCTCACACCATGTGATTTTTATGGTCCTTTTTGCGATTGTTGCTTGTCAGACTGTAGGAACATGATCCCCATGTCACACTGTAGGGTTTCAGACTGAACAACAATCAAAAACTGACACACACAAGAAAAAGACTCGTCCGAAGTTTTACGTCATCGATCCTTGACACGTTCAAACCCACGTTTTCTTGCTACCTGAAACTGAAGCATCCATTTTGTTCATGACAGATAATGCCTTATTAATCGAAACGTCATACAAACACTCCTTTTCCCTCCGTAGCTCATTGAGTTTCTCTTCTTGCTGTGCCGTCCTCCTGACTCGCTTCCACATTTTCCCTGAGGTGGTTTGAAGTTGTTGCTTCATCAGGTTCAGCGCTCCTATCGGCTCTCGATTTGACGGTTCGTCGTAGGAGAAGCCACTGCCAGAATTTCACCAGCGATCAAAACCTAGATTTTAGCCTCAGATTATAGAAATGCTTTGGGATTTTCAAAGCCCGGCATAGTCCTGATTTTAATTCGTCTTATTTTCTGTAGACACTGACGCAGAAAAGAGCTGCCGGAATCTCGAAATGTCTTTTAATTCAGTTCTGTCCACTACATTGTGCATACCACATATAATGTGTAATTTCTAGTCCCTAAACATTGTGTTATTTATCAGAAACAGATTCATGATTTAGTCACGGACAAAATGGTGCAAATTAATGGTTTTTTTTTGTAGGGATTAGAGCTTAGGTGTGTTTCACGACCTGTACAATCACTTAATCGTGAAAACGTCGACCTGATTTTGATTTAAACTGTTTTTTTAATAATGATGAAGACAGAACGGATCGATTAATGCAGTCGCCAACTACCTCTGTCTCTCTCTTTCTCTCTCTGTCTCTTTCTCCCACTTAAACGTGCACTAAAAGCTCAGTATTGACAGAGTCGCCTGTATGAGCTGCACCTCCGACTACGCAGCATCGGTGTTAAGCAATCAATTATGAAAGTGATTTTTATCCCGAATACACACGCTCGCTCGTGAGCGCACACAGAGTGGCCTTTGAGTGACTCTAAGAGCCTCCGTGATGATCTTGAGCATGCTGAAAAGACTCCTTTGAGATGCTGGCATGGAGTAATGGCGATTGAAACGCTGCCAAATTATGAAGACAGACACTTTTCCCCTCCTTCCTCCTTCTTCCCTCCGCCCTCTTATCCATCGCAGAGTTAATAGAACGAGGCGAACAAATGGCCGTAATTAGCCGAGGAGATGTTATTTTTTCACCAATCGTCCCTAACTGCTTATTCCTAGGGTTGAAGTATTGCTTACTGTTAGCAAAGGGCTTCTGAAAGGAAAAAAATCTCACTTGTTTTTGAGTCACTTAACCGTGCTCACGGAAGTTTCCGGAAACATCTGCGACGGTGGTGGGTTTGTCCACAAAGCGCTTTTGTGCAGTTTTATAGCGCCACAAAAATGCCAGCATCGTTAGTGTAATTAAAGTCGTTATTGCAGTGACCTCGCCTTCTCCTCTCCTTCCTTCTTTCTCCCTCTCTTTTCTCTCTCTTGCTGTGAGGGTGTGTGCAGGATTAGCTGGTCTGATGGATAGGCCTGCGCGCTCTAAATGGTCCCCAGGGGTTCTGATGGCGCTGATGCTGGGTGAGGGAGAGGCTGTGGACACTGAGTACTACCAGTGAACACACACCGCTCCCACTCTCCCACACACAGACACAGACACACACACACACACACACACCTAACAGGTCTACTCACATTCCTCACTAAACACGTTACTATTTTTGGTTCTTTGTGATGATGTATGAAAGTCTGGTTAGTGCTAAAATTCCTATGGGTGTACAAACTTTTGCCTGTACTACACAGGGATATTTATGTCACATGGATATTAGATGTGTATATTAAGTACAACTCCTTCCACAAATCTCTGTGAACGACTGTTTAGTACAGATAACGTCTTTATAACGAGGCAGAGCAATAAATATAATCTCATAAAAATGTGTCAAAAAAACAAACAAAAAAACCCACCTTCTGACCAATCAGAATCCGGACTGATGATTCGGTGGGTTTCTATAATCAATTTAAACACGTCAAGTAGATCCAGTTACACGTAATTAAATTATATATAAATATGAATCACGTTAGAAAACAAGTCAGATTGAGGTTCACTAATATTACAGGAGGAGCTCTCACAGTGAAGACTTGGCAACCCGGCGTAACTTCTATAATAGAAACCCGAAAAATAGGTTATAATGTGTATAGCAGTCGAAAGGACACGTGTTCTGTAGACGTATAGACGTGTGTGTATATTTATACGGAAACATACTGCATTAT
>NC_139590.1:24203278-24280778 GCF_946808225.1 Silurus aristotelis
TTCTTAGAACTGTCAGGTGCATGACTGCTCTGGGAGGGTTCTTTGTTAGCTAAATTGTTTAAGAGTGTCTCAGGATTTCACCACCAAATTAAACAAAATTTCATCAAAGTGAGATCAGTGAACAGTGAATCAAACTCCAGACAGGTCTTAGAACTAGAAGGAAATCTGAATCCGATAGAACCTTGAGCCACACAGAAGCTAAGATTCAGAACTACAATGATTTTTACAAAGTCAGGAACCAGAAAGAATTCTTGACCTGATGGAACCTTGATCCAGAAGTATCTCAGAACCTGATGGAACTAATAACCAAAGGAAATTTAGGAACAAGAAGGATTTTAGAACGAGTAGAGCTTTAAAACTAGAAGGAACTCGAAACCAGAAAAAGGCTTTAATTATACTGAACTCTAAATCAAAACTTGAAACACATGGAACAGAGAATCAACCAGAAGAAACTCCGTACCAAACAGAACACTGAACCAGAAAGATCTTAGAACCAGAAGAAACTCTGAACCAGAAGACAGCTGTAACCATTGCAAACTGTTCATCTGATAGAATCTTGAGCCAAATGAAACTAAGAACCAGCAGAATCTCAATCAAAAGTAACTCGGAACCAAAACTGACTGTGAACCGCAAAGAACTGACAACCGGAGAAATACAGACACGAGTCACATCTGTTTCTCTGTGTTTTGTGGGTGAAATACTCGGAAGAGGTTTAATGGTTTCTCATGTCTACACTTTTAAAGTTAGGAGCAACATGAAAGTGTAGTCACATGGAGGGTTTAACACTGACCACTGATTCATGCTTTAAGTCCCTGTGCAGCAGTGGGGCCACATTAACATGTTAAAATAAATTGATATAGAGAGCATGGTCATGTCAATCACGTGACTGTTAGTGAAGAGAAGAAGCAGCCGCTGTAATGTCGTGTTTGTAAACGTGATGTTCTTGTAGGAGGATGCGTATGGACCGTCCTGTTCCTCCAGCAGCAGCAGCAGCAGCTTGAGTGTTTCATTAAAAGGCTGCGAGCCGTGAATTGTGAATACTCACTAATTGCTGCACGGCCTCATCTGTATGCCTGTTTAAATGCTCTGCCTGTAAAGCTTTACCTCCCTCTCTCTCTCTCTCTCTCCCTCTCTCTCTCTCTCTCTCTCCCTCTCGCCCGAGGTGCTTGTTTGTTCTGATGTAACAGGAGTTTAAATAAGGAAAGACACCAGAGCCGCTCTAATACTACAGCAGGGAAATGCAGCAGCACCTTCCATTTTTATACACACTGCTCACACTCTGCTCACACACACACACACACACACACACACACACACACACACACACACACACACACATATATATATATATATATACAGTATACATATATATATATATACACACACACATATATATATATATACAGTATACATATATATATATATACACACACACACATATATATATATATACAGTATACATATATATATATATATATACACACACAAACACATGACTCGATCGATTACCTGATTCTCACTCTCTCTCTCTCACACACACACACACACACAGACTGAGAGAAGAGGAAAACATGACACGCTGTCGAGGCTCGTAATGAGATAAAAAGCTCACCTAGCATCTCTAGTAACGTCAAGCCAAGTGGATTAGCATCTTAAATCTTTCAAAGATATCATACACAAATAAGGCATCAGACTCAGCGGGATGAGTCGAGTTAAACTAATCACACACGTGTTTAAGCCTCGGACTAAACGTTTGTAACATATAGCGGTCAATTTTTTAAAAAGAAGCTTTAATGAACATATACACAAATGTAATTTGGTCAGATTTCTTCCCCTATTCACCAAACTATGTAGCCAAAAGTAATAAAAAAGTAACTTTTCCAGCCATATTTGATTTAAAGTCAGAGGCACATAATTGTATAAAAGGTCAACATTTTTCCCTTTACTTGAACTATGAGACTCAAACCTGTTCCAGCATGGAACAAATCCAGCTCCATGAAGATCTGCTTTACATGGCTTAGAGTGGAAGATCTCCTGATATAGATCTCTAACCTCAACCACAATGAACACCTTTTGGGATGAACCTCCTCACCTCACCTACATCAGTACCTAACTTTACTAAAACTCTTGTGGCTAAATGAATCTCCACAAGCACACTTCAAAATCTAGTGGAAGTGTGGAGGTTATTATAACTGGAGACTTACTGTTAAAAGCACATCCCAATCTTATGGTCAATTGTCCACAAATTTCTGCCCAAGTATTGTATATATAAGCTCGTTACATCACGTATACGTCTATAGACAGTAGATATTCGCTATATAGTGCAAGAAGTAATGCAGGGATCATAAACATGCACTTGGTTAAGCTATTAAAGCAGTTCATGATGTCATCAACATTCCGGTGTGGATTAGTTTGAGAATGTGAACAGTGTTCAGATGTTCCTAACACACAAACACGCTTTCAAATCAGACCGGGTTTCAGAGGCCGTGTTGATGGATTACAGCCGACTGGTCGATCCTAAACACCCGGTATAAGGAGTTTAAAGCTCTGTGTATGAGAGAGAGAGAGAGAGAGAGAGAGAGAGAGAGAAAGATCACACATTAGATCACACATTGCTAATCACACATTGGCCCAGCAGGTGCTTGGAGACCTTGCAAAAGGCCACATGAGATTCTCCAACGGATTTTTAAACAAAAATTTGCAAGCGGCAGCTCAGTTTGCACGTCCAAATCCACACTGGGTTTAGCGCTTTATTTTCACACTGCTGACACTCAACTCCATCTCCATCTCCATGTGAGCTGGAATGATGTTTTTTACACAACATTTAAAATATCAGTACTGGTGTGTTTGTTGATCATGTCCAGGATGAAACTTAGAAAGCGCTTCAGAAAAACAATAACTGCAGGAGGTCCTCAGGAGTTACAAGGACGTTATTCTGAAGAACACTGTAGAACAGTGTTCATGCGTCGCTGAACATTCCAATGAGTGTGTTGTTACCATAGAAACGACAACAAGACCGCCACTTAACAGACCCCTTATAGCCAATCAGCAATCAGAAAATTCAGCAGAGCAGTGGTGTAGTTCTTTCAAGTTCTTTCAAAAGATGTCTTCTATTTCGTTCGTCACAACTTCTAGAGGACGCAAATCTTTTATGACTTGACAAGTGATAAAGTTGAACCTGCTGCTGTACCTCTGAGGAACATTCACAGTGTCACACACATCTGCCTCACATCGGTCAGCTTTTAAACTGCTTACCAGCCTATTGGTTATTTTTGTTATTGTCTTTATTTAAAATTAAAGTACGAGTTTTCGGAGTGCACACAAACATATACACTTCCTCATTACGGACACGAATGTCTTCATCCCCACCCTCTTTTAGCCCCGCCCCTTTTCTTTACAGATCATATACAGGAACATGAAAAAAAACAGAATGTTAAATTTTTGCAAAGATTTTACCAATTTAACCAGTGGATTGAAAAATCCTGTAAAATTTCCTCCAAAAAACTTCCTCATCATTACTGCACTTTTTTCTCCTTGTTTCTTTCTCTTTTTTTTATTTGAATCTACAGAAGTGCGTTCAGATCACAAACATTTTTATACTGGTTTTGTATTGATTAAAATCAGTGTAGTGAAGCCTCCTGCAATGTTTGTGCCCTACGTAGGAAGCGCTTCATCCTTCCAAGGGGCCCTACCTTTTGTTGCAATTAAGAAATACTCCTCAGTGTTTCTGCTAACTGTTAAACTATTGGCACCCTTTGCTGTTTCGCTGCGACGCAAATTTCAACATCAGATAAAATCCCATGTCGGTGTGTAAACACACACATGAAGGTGGTGCAGGCGTAAAGACGAGATACACGACTTGTGGTTAAGTCTGTCACAATGAAACACATGCTTCACAAAAAAGTGTTGCTCTCTCTCTCTCTCTCTCTCTCTCTCTCTCTCTCACACACACACACACACACACACACACACTCTCTCTCTCTCTCCTTGTTCAGTAACAGGGGCGTGTGGAATGCACCTCCACAGAGCCCCTTTTGTTTCAACACACCGGATGTATCACCGTTCAGAGAGGTGTTTCACGCTCAACCGATACAACAGTTCAGACGACGGCCCTTACACAATCACCCCAACACACACATACACACACACACACACACACACACACACACACACACACACACACATGCAGTAATATTACATAATGTCTGAGCCATGTGTCATATAACTGAGACCCACAGCCATGGTTTTTCCCCATAGCTACAAAGACCTTGAAACATGCTGCTTCACATTCCTCATCTCCACGCTTCTCCACTCTTTTCTTTTTTAAAGCAAACTGTGTTTGAGGTGATTAAACAATTAAAAATAATAATAATAATAATAATAATAAGGAACATTATAAGCTTAAATACATTTCTAGATCCTTATATATCAGCAGATGCCTTTTCTGGAATGTTTCACAAAGCTGCTTTGTTTACCAAGCTTAAAATGCAGACAATGCAGGCATTTTTTGTGTTTAGCTCCGCCCCTTCATCTAAATGACATGGACGATAGAAAATGTGCATTAACATGACAACAGATCGGGATCAGTATTAGATTAGTCTGTAGAAGATCAGAATCAGATCAGTGTCAGGTTTGGTTTTGGATCTGGTATAAGATCATGGATTTGGATCTTTATTTCATCGTTAATTTAATCAGTTTTACATCTGTAATCGAATCAGTAACTATTGGATAAGTATCATGTCAGTATTAGATTACTATTAGATCAGTTTGGAAGCTTAGTGGTTGAGACATTGGACTTGGGATCTGAAGGTCGTGGATTTAAATCCCAGATGTATGAATGAGTTAAATGTAAGTCGCGCTGGATAATTCTGTAAATCAGCGCTGAATCAGTACAATTTTTATAGGATCAGCATCAGAAATCTGAGAAAACTCAAGATTTTAAATACTCCATAATATTAATGAGGGAAAGGTGAAATTAAGCCATGTTTCCTTCTCTGATCCTGTTACAGAAACCTCAAGTCTCATCTGCTGCAGATAAAAATATATATTTAGCTACTAAAATGTTTATTTCCTTTTGAAATACTTCACTTCTGATGGTCTAAACTGTCCACATTAAGACGGATAAAACACCTGACTTCTCTATTAGAAGTCACACAAAGCCACACAAACCTGTTTCCATGGTAACTTATGTAACTATTGTTATCATTATGTGACCTTTACATGATGTTTGCTCTATAAGCAAACCTGTCAAACATCAGGATTTCTCTGAGATTTAGTTTGGGCCGGATCTTGTTTTTCTTCCGATATCGACACGACTCGGCATCGGTGCAGATTTTCATTAGTAGTGTGAACTCTGCCGAAGCTGAGAAGACCCTGGGAATAAGTTCTCGGCTGAGAGGTTTGCAGCTGAAGTACATTTTGTGTCAACATGATTGTGGTGTTTGGTCCGGTGTTTATTGGTTGTATAAATCTCCTGCTCATTTTCGGCGTGTTTATGCTGTTAAATGTTCATCTGTGTGTGTTTGTATTTGTGTTGTATAGAAGTGTTTACTCAAAGTCAAGCTTAAGACTTGTCTTGTCACATGCACCGTTTATGCACCGTGTGGAGCAACACACACTCTGTTTACAGCACTACACTGTTTTGTGTGTGTGTGTGTGTGTGTGTGTGTGTAGGTGTGGGTGTGTGTGTGGGTGTGTATGTGAGACCCATATGTCATGTCTCTGGAGAAAGTCAACGAGGGCCGTCAGAGTTCATCATTATTCCCAGAATCCTCTGCAGTGGACATGTGACTAGAATTCCACACACATTAGTGTGCCAATATTTCTCGAGGTAAAAGGTCACACACCCATATCGTAAGGTGATTGGCATGACCCCTGACCCATGAGGTCTTGGGATCAGGTAAACGTCCCTGCTGTCCTGCTGAGAGACATGTCATGGTGTTCGTAGTGTCTGAGGGTCTGAGAATGAGACGGTCCTTGTGACGTGAAGTCTGAAGTCTGGCTTCCTGGTTTTAAGTTATAGGAAGTGCATTATTTGTCTTACAGCTCTCCGATCGTCATAACATCCTGTCTGTGTAGGCGTCATCAGGGAAGAAAAGGCTAAAAGAGCTGCACAGCTTTAACCTCTTCAGCCATATGGATGTTGTAGTGTGTGTGTGTGTGTGTGTGTGTGTGTGTGTAAGTGATGTGTAAACACACACGTTTTCCACCTCTGTGCTGTAATTCTCCGAGTTGAAAAGCTCACTGCAGCTAAAGTAATACACATCGACTCGTGTTGCTTGAGCTCTGCTGAACTATTTACGACTCTCCTAATCGTCCACTAACAGGGTTTCCATTAAGTCCCAGTGCTGTGCGATTTATGGCCTCTTTTGGGCTCTAAAATCGTATATGCTTCTCTACCTGGAGTTAGTAAGCTCACTGTCTTTTTTTTTTTTTTTTACACAATTTCAAATAAATGTAATAACTGCGGCTGTTCTCATCAATCTAATCATAAAAACATGGCAGGGTGGGAGGATACAAAAAAGACTAAGCAAAAAGCCAGCTCTATAAAGATCTGCTTTACATGGGCTGGAGTGGAAGATCTCCTACTATCGAGCTCTGACCTCAAACCTATTTAACATGAATGAATATGATTGCTGACTGCATTCTAGGCCTCATCACCTCACCTCACCTCACCTCACCTCACCTCACCTCACCTTTACACCCTGAATAAATCTCCAGCAAATCTATTGGAACATCTTCCCAGAAGAGTGTAGCTTATTACAACAGCAAATGGAGGATTGTCAAAGATCATTTGATACAAAGTGGTTTAAAGCATCAAAAATTTCTAATTTAGTTCCGTCCAATCAAATTTATAATCAATTTTATAAATTTTTAAACCTAACTTTTGCAATATCTTAAGGGAACTTGTTTAATAATAATAATAGTAGTAATACAATTTCAGTACGGTCTACATTTATTAATATATATATATAAAACACTATCTAAAAATGTGCAGGTATTTTTTCGTTACCACTGGAAAATGAATGTGATGTGGATATAATTCACTCATAGATCTATAAAGCATATTTGCACAGGCACTTTTGCCAGCCTCCAAGCTCTGTATGGATTTCCTTAAAGAGCACAAATGAATCATTTTAGTTTCCTGTGTGTTTTTAACACAAGATTTCTGTTTGAAAATCAACCCACGGACAATTCATTAGCGACTTTCGCTAAATAGCTGCGTGAATTCCTGGTGCGGCTCTGCACATTAAAGTCATATTAGCGTTGGATCGTTTCAGTTCTCCGATATATAACACAAAGTCAACACTGTGTTAGCCTTTAAATCAACACTAGAAAATGTGCTGAGAGTTTTCAAATATTTTTTGTTCTGTTCTGCTCTGTATTACTGACATATAAAAAAAAAAAAGAAAAAAAAAAAGAAAAGGTGAGTACTGTCAGTGTCGACATAAATGATTATAATTATTTACACACACAGGCAGGGGGTAAATATAGAAACCTGCCAGACACAATGCTAACACAAAGCTAACACAGCTGCTCAGTGGCAAAAAAGGCCAAAGTGTGTGTGTGTGTGTGTGTGATGCTATTGAGTGGATTCAGGTTTCATACGTGTGCTCTTCAGTCCACCCGGCCCTCCATTCAGATGAACAGCTGAACAGGTGTGTGTGTGTGTGTGTGTGTGTGTGTGTGTGTGTGAGACACGCCCATACAGCATGACCTACAGTTGACCTGAGACCTGTGTGTGTCTGATGTGTAGCCAATACTCTGCATAGCAAATCTAGAACCTTAAGGGTTCCTCATGTGTTCCTCAACAGTATGGCCCTACGTCCTTTCAGTACGATCTAGATCCTTTATTAGAAACCCAGAACCCTAGTGCTACCCAGAACTAGTGAGGAGTCTTTTGAAGCAGCCTTGTACACACCTCTTCTGCATGTTCTACTCACACTTCCTAATACTTACACAATAAACTTGATACAGATTTGGGGCGGAGCTACATATGAGCTCAGTTTATGATGCTATAAACATCAACAGCTACGAAACTTATTTGCTGGGTGTATATAGCTAACCAGTCACTGTTATTGACCAACAAATTGTAGTTGCTATGACAACTATGACAACATTTATTATGTTTACCTGTTTTGCCTAGCATAAAAAAGGTGAGGAAACAAGGAAGAATATTGAGGTACTGAGTAAATGAGTTGGTTTAATAGCAGCCAGCAAGATACAAAACGGGGGGTGTTTTCAACTTTGCATATTCATGCATATTAATGAATTGTGTATATTATTAAATAATTTATATTAATGAGGGTGAGGAGGACAAGCAGAGGAGAGGGTGTGCCAAACCATTATGGGGGATGGGGCTTAGTAGCATAGAGCAATGGATTCTGGGAAAAGACAGATTTATTTTTTTACTTTTTGCAAGTGATCGATCAAAACCCTTCTTTCTCCCCGGCAGTCAAACTCACCTCCTGTGGTTCCTCAGGCTATTAATCCTAGTGCCTGTAATCCCCCCCACCCACACACACACTTTCTGATAACACATTACAGTTCACAACTCAGGTCGGACTGTCACGACAAAAGTCTGTATTTTTTTAGCCTAAATTTCAACACATTTATAACATGGTGAGAAACGTCATCTTCTGTCTGTAGATGTTTCTTTAAAGAATGTAATGTATAATTTTCTTGATTTTTTCCTAATTTTTCTTAGTATCCTGGTTTTATCTATTATAAAGTGCAGTTTATTTTCAAATTAATGCAAAATCATGTTCACACAAATGAATATTGTTTGTAAATAGTTCCATAACATGAATTTTTCAGTCTGTTATCTGAAAGTGTGTCCACTGGGGGAATACAAATGAAAATCATAACCTTCATTTTGAGCTGAAGCTTTACAGTAATCCTTTTATAGTGGAGTCACAAAAGCAGTACCAGGGCTGTGATTTTTTCAGATTTGTGTAATTTCCCACCAAAATAAAAACGTTTAAATGAATATGCTTAGGCCACAAAATCATATCATACACGTAGTTTCTACAATGTAAGACATGTACAATATTTTCCAACAAAGTAAATCTGCATATGAGTGCCGTTTGCCGTAAATTAACCTAAATAACCTGTGATATCAGTGCATAAGCCCTTGTTCACCTTTCCTTGGTGTTTATAATTACATTTCACAAAGATCCTCATTAATGTGAGAAAGAAATGACTTCTCACGTACTCCCTCACCTTCACTGTGCAACTCCTCTGCATGCTTCACTCACACAGCGAATGTCTTAAGGAATGGGTGAGAGCTTTGTGGTTGTCCCGAGCGAGGCTTGATTAGAACGTTAATGGAATAATGATTTCTGTAATCAGAGTAACCGCTGTCGTCCTGCAAGGTCTAGTTTGGAACGTGGTTTTAAATTTCCAGCTAGGTTCTCAAGGTGACAGTATTTAGACTTTGGCATTGACATTCTCCTAAACTTTGGGTTTGTTTTGTCTCTCCAGGACTACTTACATCATCCCAAGGAGAAGGTCCGTGTGGACAGCAACAATGAGAACTCTGTGCCCAAAGACTTTGAGAGCATCGACAACAGTAACTTTGCGGCACGTCTTCAGACGCAGCGTCACGCTTCCAATAAGCAACAGGAGATGCCTGAGAAAGCTAAGAGCTCCAACGAACTCGTCCACTACAGCGTTAACCAAACAGGGTCGAGGCGCCGGCATGACGCCTCCCTCACGCCACTTCCTCAGCGCCATCACAACCAGCGGGTCAAGAGTTCAGGCACTGCCACGCAAGATATTAAATATGACCAGCCACCAAAATGCGAGATCACAGGCAAGGAGGCCATTTCGGCTCTGTCGCGCGCTAAAACCAAGGAATGCAGACAGCAGATTGCAGAAGTGTACTGCCGACACAAAGACAAGCAACTGATGCCGGAGAAAGTCACACGTTATTGCCCCCTAGAGGGTGAGTACAATCCATATCTTTAAAAAAACAATTTTAATTCCACAGAAAATGAATGATTAACTAAAGTCAGCAAATAAGCTTTTAAATTAGTAAATGCTATCAAAAACAGGAAGTGAGGCTGTATCTCAGCAACAGCTTCACATTCTACTTTTTTTAATTTAGTATATCTCCTTGGGAACAAGCGCAGATGGTACCACTGGCTTCTGGCTAAGCGATGCGGCTAAAAAGAGCTTGACCTCCTTAATCGCTGTTTGTTTCTTGTTGTTCATCTTCTGCTGGTCTAATTAAGAAAATATAAACCAATAACTAAATTATACATATATATAGGTATAATTTAGTTATTGGTTTATATTTTCTTATAATATATATATATATATATATATATATATATATATATATATATATATATATATATATATATATATATATATATATATAAAATAAAAAAAATTCCCATCAAACCCTCTATAATAAATGATTATAAAATGTTATTTTTTTTGACAAGCAGGAAATATATTAGTGTGGTGGGAATGAAAGATAAATAAAAGTTAAGATAATGGAGGTTTTTCCTGAATTAATTGCAGTGCTGTCAGTGGAGGTTTATGGAGGGGCTTCATTAAGCCTCACGGAACTGGCAACAGACAGCGGCGGCACTTGTAATTACAATCAGAGACAGGCTGGAAATGAGATTGTGGATTTCCGTGCCAGCTTAGACGCTTGTAATTGCCACGCTAAGCAGCGTTTTCTTCTTTTTTCTTTTTTAAAACTTTCTCTGCCAGTTCCAAAAGCTGACTAGAGAAAAAACATATTCATGTAATTATGTAGCGTTTTGTGGCCTGAACGCAAATCAGGGTGGCGGTTGTGTTTAAATAGAACAGTGACAGGTCCATTTGAAACTTCTGAACACAGACCCTTCCGGAAACCCTGATGCTTTCTAACAGATATGGTGAGGCTGTCTCCATAGAGACCAAAGCCTGGGATCTAGAGGGCGTCAATGCGAGAGTAATTCTAGCTAACCATACCAAACCACATGTACATCACGAGTGTGTGTGTGTGTCTGTGTGTGTATCGAGCTTCATGTAATTATCGGATGAGGCAATCGATGAAGCCTTTGAGGGCAAACAACGGCAGCTTTTCCGACCCGGTGTCTCAAACTACATGAAAGTCAGACCACAGAAGAGTCATAGCAGGTTTCTAAATCGAGGAGGTTTTCTAAGAACATGGTTTGGGTGGAGCAGCCAGGAGGAAAAGTCCATTCTGCAGCAGGAAGCCTGCAGGGAACTGGATTAGCGCTTACAGTAGAGTTACTTAAAACTACCCTGAAATCTTAAATCATTTACTGTGAACAGTGTGTGATAATGGTTTCCTTGAGAAAAAAAAAGACAGATTTTTACAGTAACCACAAAAAAGCTGGTGTGTTTTAAGCTAAACTGTAGAGATGAAAACAATTTTCTTTCTTTCTTCCTATCCTAGTCTTCTCACATTCCTATTGGAGGTACTAAAGGCTGATCTGTTTGCGTATTTTTGACAGATCGCTCAACCTGATAAAATTATATAAATTATGACACAAAATGCATAAAAAGGTTTTCAGGTTTATCTGTCCTTCCTGTCTATCCTCATTTGTCTTAGTTCCAAAGATTTCATAAAATGCTTTTCAGCATCCCAGAGACACGTATATGCTACTTTTAAACATACAGAAATGATACGTGTCTGGATATGATATTTATATATCTGTCTGTCTGTCATTCCCTGCCCTGTTTGCATGTCTAATAATACATGTATTATGTTCTTTTTACACATATACATTCAGTTTATTAGACACACACACACACACACACACACACACACACACACACACACACACACACACACACACACACACCCATAGTGTTTGGAATCTGTCACTCTGTTTGTTTGTGTGTGTGTGTGTGTGTGTGTGTGTGTGTGTGTGTGTGTGTGTGTGTGTGTGTGTGTGTGTATGAACTCAATGCGTCCATGTGTTAATGACAGGACAAGGCAGACGGAATGGGCGTTGTTGCTGCTCCTGAATCTAATCTGCTCACTCCTGTCCTTAAACACAGAAAAGACTTAGAATTGAGGACAAGGTGGTTGAAGAGCTCTGGACTGATTAAAGGAATAGCAAAGGCCCGGGAGTGGTGACTGGCTGCCCCCTTAGGGCATCGGTGAAAGGTGTGGGACAGTAAGGACTAGACTGCGAGACACAGATTACAGTCATTATTGCCCATCAGGCTGTAGTCGGAGCGTGGCCTCGCTCCAGAACCACTCTGGGTGTAACTTGATACAAGGCTCTTAAAATCGAATCCACCCTGGAACCCAATGTGGCCAGCTTTAGAAGCAGTACGTGATTGCTCGAGCGTTGCATATGTGTGAGTGTGTGTTTACACGGCAGGGCAATTTTAGAAAGCTGTACTCTGCTCTCGGTCGAGTCCTTGCGGTCTGCTGCGCTATTTGTGAGTGTGAGAAGGGAGGATAGTTGATGCTGGTGTCCTATAACTCGCATTCATGGCTGCAGTGAAACTCTTTCAGTGCGAGAGGTGATGCTGCGGTTAGGATGTGTGGCCGTGAGTGCCAGTGCGTTAATAGCGCATCTAATGTTTCCATCTTAATTCGGTTTTGTTGCCTGGTGTACTCCAGTGTATTGCGATCTCTATCTCTCACCCTCAACCACACACAACGAGGTCCTGCTAAAGTTACACAGCTCTAGTGGCTGTGCTTCTGTAGCTAATCCACAGCTCATCAAAACCACAGCGCTTACGCATGTCACTAACACGCATCCTTATTACAATTGATAAGTATTACTATGCATTTTAATATTAGATGTAACTGTTATTTATTAAATGAATGGTTTGCAGAGTGTATCGCCGCCCTGCTGTCTTTGAGGGAAATTACAAGTGCATTGATAAAACATTTATTTTTCTTTATGTAAATTACATTCCCCCCAAAAAAAATAAAAAACAACCTTCTACTGGGGGTGGGTTTATAAGGCTTAATTTGAATCTAAAAGAAATGTGGGATTTGTCCTCAATATGCTGGAACTATAGGAGATTAGTGGTCAGAATTTTTTTTGCTAAATTTTTAGGTTTTGTTTATATATTGCTTTTGAAATCTTAATATATTTGCTAATCAATTCAAGGAGCAAAGGAAGAACATTTTGACTTTAATCCCTGTGTAATGATGAAAATGCTTTTTAAGATTAAGTCGAGATGCATAAAGTGAGAAGTGTCCCTAACCAAACTCCACTGAGGCCATTTGGGACGAGGTTTGGAATAGTGAGTGCAAAATCAGCCAATACAAATGTTCAAAGACATCTCAGGTGGCTTCTTCATTAAGAGGAAGCCAGGAGTGAAAGGCGAAAAGAGAAGAGGAGAAATGGAAAAAAAAGAAAAGTAAGGAAAAGAAAAGAAGAAAGAAGTTTGAGACAAAGTGCACTGAAAAGCATTTAATATTAATTTAATATTTTAGCTCAAGAATAAAGTGTTATTTGATCAGTTTAATGTTCCTCTAGCATTTAAAAATAGGGTTCCAGCACTTTTGAAGGTACTGCGTGCAACACCGGGTTTTTTAAGCGACAAAATAGCATCACTTTGTTATTCAAATTGCACCACAGCTGCCTGAGTGAGCAGCACTCTCAGTGCTTCAGTTTCACAGCTGTTTTCTTTCTAAAGTTAGTTGATTTGTATTTGGGCAAATTTAAAAGGAGGAACGTTTTCATCAAACTTGCTCATGTAACTTTCGCATACATAACTTTTAAATGCTTTTTTTTTTTAGCAGAAAACAACTCCACGATCCTGATCACTGATTTCCTTTAGTTCCATAAGACTTGAATAACCTCTTGAAAAGCTCATTTATCCTTCTAACCCAACAGCTCGTGATATCATGATACATTATATTACAGTAAATATATTGTAGTGGTAATAATTTATAATATTGTCTAATAATTGTTGCCATAGAGCTCTTTTCATATATTGCACCATATGACGGTGTGAAGGTATATATCGTTATTGGGATAAATAAATAAATCGTGCGTGACACTGAGGGAAATGCTGGGAGTTTGTTAAAAACATGGAGAAAGAAAAACAAACAGATGAGGAGAAAAGTTCAAAGAGATGAAAAGAAGTAACACAGGCTATTGCGATGTGTATCTGCAAAGACATGGCACCAGTTTACACAGTGTGGATAAGAAGGGGTTTTTAACACATGATCAAAACCCTTGATCTGAGGTATGTGATTCCGAGCTACAAGTGCTTCAGCGAAGTGAAAGAGAAAAAAACTAATCAAAAAAGGGTGAAGTTTATTTATTATATAAAGTTTTTTGTCAGTTTTACAGAATAACTAATAAATTAAATAACTATAATGTGAAGCATATCATTACCATGAAATAAGTTACTCATATAGTGAAACAGAATTTTGGTCATACCACAAACCCTGTGCTTGACATGGTTTGAAGTGGAAGGTCTCCTGCTAGAGAGTTCTCATGAATAAATGTGAACACTGACTGCACCCCAGTCCTCCTCACCTTACCTACATCAGGACCTGACTTTTTTAACACCCTTGTGCCTGAAAGAAATCTCACAAATCTCCACAAAAATTAGTGGAACATCTTTCCAGGAGAGTGGAGCTAATTATATCAGCAAATGGAAATAGAAAAAAAAAAAACACAAACCAAACTTATGGTTATTGTCATTTCAACTTGCTAATTTTATAACATACTACCATGTTTTTTCATTATAAATAAATCAATTCATTTATTCATTAAATTAAGGTTTAATTTGTTTTCACTTGGATTCAGAGGAAATCTTTAAAGTTTGTTTGTTTGAAAAAATATTGCTGAAAATGTTTATAGTACAGGGTAAGAAGTCCTGAAAATGTAACATGCATAGTTTTTTCCCAGCATCCTTTCACACTAGACATCAACACTTTTACTATGATAAATGTTTTTTCCCTGACATCAGGAAAATAAAAAATATAATGGTATATATGAATAATACCCTATAAAACTGCGTGCATGTTTCACACTGGATCTAGTAAATGAATAGTTAAAAAAACAAGTGTAATAAATCATTTACAAATTATCAAGAAATAACAGTGTACGGTCAATGTGAACGAGTTACCTGTGCAGATCTAAACTATAGCAGTACTGTGTGTCTATGAATGTGTGTGTTTGTGTGTTTTGTAAATTAACTCTGCTGAAAAGGCAGCTTTACTCTCAGGGGGATTTTCCTCCATAAATAAGTGAATAACTGTTTCTGTGTGTGTGTGTGTGTGTGTGTGTGTGTGTGTGTGTGTCTGTGTCTGTGCTGTGCAGGTAAAGCGAGTGTGAACATGCACTGGGAAGAGGACTCCATGGAAACAGTGCCATCTGTACCTGTACGTATCGCCTTCGTGCTGGTGGTCCATGGCCGAGCCTCGCGCCAAGTGCAACGTCTCTTCAAAGCCATTTATCATACGTCTCACTTCTACTACATCCACGTGGACAAGGTATTACACACACACACACACACACACACACACACACACACACACACACACACACACACACACACACATCTTAGCAACTCTAACTATCTTAGTCAATTATGTCCAGTAATTCAAAGTATACAGTTTAAGAAAACCAAATAAGAAAATGTTTAATTCATCACCTGTAACTCATTTGCATTGAGCGACACCCACAAAACTCAATAAACGTTAACATGCGGAGACAGTTGGGAGCATGAATCCTATATAAATAATAACAACATAAAAACATTTACTTAAAAGTAGGATACAGGTGTTTTTCTGAACCTACAGAAATCTCAGATAGAGGGAGAAGTAAAAAAAAAAATCAAAATCTGATGTCCAAGCTGGCGGCCTCCATAACAAACATCCCAGCATTGAGCTACACTGTGAGGTTTACTTTATAACATCATGGGCATCATAATATAGCTAGACTCCAATCATTATGATTCATTGACTCATTATGACTCATTGCGATCTCTCACGTGTGGTGGATTATGGTTGGCCATGAAGTGTGTGTGTGTGTGTGTGTGTGTGTGTGTGTGTGTGTGTGTGTGTGTGTGTGTGTGTGTGTGTGTGTTAATGTATGCACAGGTTGAGACAAAAGGAAATGAGTAAGAGACATCATGTTTGGTTTCAGTTCGTCTCCCAGGGTGAACATCCTCTATCATAGGAACCATCTGAATATAAGAGAGAGAGAGAGAGAGAGAGAGAGAGAGAGAGAGAGAGAGAGAGAGAGAGAGAGAGAGAGAATAAATAGAAGAAGAGAGAAAAGAAAAGAGATGGGATGTGGGGGTCAAGAAATAAAAAGTGGAAAGGATATGGACAGAGGAGGAGAAGAAATGAGAGAAGGACAGGAAGGGAAAAAAAACACAGAACAAATAGATGGGAGGAAGAGTGGGAGGAAGAAAGGAGAGGAACAAAAAATAAAGAAGGAGAAAAAAATGATTTTTATGAATATAACTAAAAGCGTGGGAAAGAGAGAAGAAGGTAAAGAGAATGAGAAGATAAAGAGGGGAAAAAAAAACAGATCAGCAAAAATAATTGGAAACCTGAATGTGTCAGTGACGCAGCTGTAAGGACCCAAATGCAGGACGCAGACTAGAATGTTATAAAGTTTTTTAATAAAAAGAATCAGAAATAAATCCACACTAGTGAAGCAATGAAGGGCAAAAACCAAAACATTGAGTTTGAAGACACTGTCTAAAAACGTATAAACTCCAGCTAGTAGGCGACATTGAGCAGGCAACAAAGTCCGAACACACAGTCCAATAACCAAAAAAGGTTCTGATTAGGAGGCTAGAACCGATCCCTATGTGAAGAACCCTCTTGAGAAGCCCTGATTTATAGTGAAGAGGTTTGGCAGATAAATAGAGGGGTTCTGCATCTTGCTCTTCACTCGCTAAGCCGTTTAACACAAAGGCTGATGGGGGATTATTACAGGAGGAGACTCGGCAGCTCAGTCACGCTTCTCACACACACACACACACACACACACACACACACACACACACACACACACACACACACACACACACACATACACACACACGCACACCGATAGTGTGGCGACATGAAAGCCAGTTCATTCACACACACTTATGCGCACAGACCCGGCACATCCCCTCCCCCTAATTACACACTTCCAAGCATACAATTAATCAACTCCTTTAAATTACAGCAGGGTGTGTGTGTGTGTGTGTGTGTGTGTGTTATCTCTATCTCTAAAGCCATGTTAACACGAATGCTTTTCAGTCAGTCAATCATTCGCTGTCTTCCTGCTTTCCGGCTTCTCTCTTCTTCAGCTGCTTTCATGAGCTGCGATAATACGAGATGAACTCAGAGAAGGAGGAGGAGGAAGAGGAATGTGTATGTGTGTATGTGTGTGAGAGATAATAACACGGAGGAGAAGAGTGTGTGGAATGACCAGAAGAGAAAAAAGCACACGTGTAAAAGGCAGCTGGCGTAATGAGTACAGGTGGAAGTGGAGAGTCTTTTTTTTTTGGATGTATTTCTCCTCACTGCCCCCGTTTTCTTCTCTCTCTCTCTTTTGTCCCTAACCCTAACCCAAGTTTTCTTCTTGTTTGCTACCAGGAATGCATAAAGTAAACTTGTCTGTACAAAAAAATAAAAAAGCTTTACCTCCAGCTGTTACAAAAAGAGAACATAGAGAGAGAGACATAGAGAGAGACATAGAGAGAGACATAGAGAGAGACATAGAGAGATCACAAACAGTTCTAACGTAACTAATCCGACTGTTAAACTGACCCGAGGCTATTCTATCTCCCCACAGCGCTCGGACTACCTCCACAGGCAGATGCTAGAGCTGACTAAGCGCTACCCGAATGTCCGTGTGACGACTTGGCGCATGTCGACGATCTGGGGTGGAGCCAGTCTTCTCAGCATGTACCTGGAGAGCATGACGGACCTACTGGCCATGAGCCACTGGCCCTGGGATTTCTTCATTAACCTGAGTGCTGCTGATTACCCCATCAGGTAAACGTGCTGTAAAACATTCAAACAATTCATGGTGTGTTTTTATATCACAAGTTGTGTAGTATCCTAACATTTATTGTTCCTGCGCAACTTGGCTTTCATCACGTGCTAGATTTATTAAACTTTCTACAATATCACCACAACAGATCACCTGATTGCATTTTGCTAGTTACCCTGTACGGTTTAAATTAGACATTTACTTAAAGACACTTTTCCTCTGCATTACAATTCGAGAGTAAAATGAAATACTGTTATTTCACGGTTTGTCCTTCTTATCAAATTTTGCCACATAGCTGTTTGCCAGCCGTCTTTTCAGTTTTCAGTCTGTTGAAGAACATTTATGTAGCTTAACTTAACCTTAGATTTATCAGCTCAAGGCTACCTGATGCTCTCAGTAAAGTAACTGCCATCTCCATTTCTCTTTGATCACAATGTTTTGATGTGGAGTTCATTTGTTTCTTGTTTTCTCACCTGCTCTTATTGATTGGCAACAATCTAAGTGCTGAGCACAGAGAGGAGCCACGGGGCATCATGGCAGATTAGTTCCAAGCAATGTCTCTACTAAGTTTTGGGGGAATTAAGGCTAATTGATTGAGGCCACCAGTGACGGCATTTGATCTTGTGTCAGCAGGTATGATGCGTCATAGAGCCAGTGAAGGATTACATGGGAGAACGGCTTAGCCTGCAAACAAACTACAGGAGAATGGATATGAAAACGAAGGCAGGAAACCATATGTGACGGATTGAAAATAAAAATAAGCCCAAGAAAAAGGAACAAGATGACAGTAATGGACAAGAATGAGTAACAAGGATGTTATGGTTTTGCGGTTCAGGTTTTAAACGTAATAAAACACAGTCCCACTTCATGACCATAGTTAATTTACCCGAAAGACGGGACCACAAATCCAGAGGCTTCGGCAACAGACTGGATTTGAGAGCGTGTGGATATGTTTGATTTATAATTTACGTGGGGTGGGCTGCGGAATAGCCTGGACTTTCTGCCCGGTTAAAATCGATCCTTCGGCCCTGTCATTTTTCTCGGCCTTCAGAAATCAGGGGAAGGGAATCGATAGAGTTGAGCCATAAATTTCTATCCTGTTCTGTTAGCGCCGCTCTCCGAGGTTAATCCAGGTGCTCTATCTGTTAGAGAGAGAGAGAGAGAGAGAGAGAGAGAGAGAGAGAGAGAGAGAGAGAGAGAGATATTAAAAGAGAGAGAGGGAGGGGGACTGAGGGGGAGGGTTGGGGGTTGATAGCTTCAAGCTAAAGCTCCTTATGCAAGAACATCAAAGAGACGAAAGCCTTTCTTTCCAGCCTACTGATCGGGATCCAGGCACTATTTGGAAATAGCCTGGCAGGGGGGCAGCTGATAGCTCTTACCCCACATGCCATTCAGGCACTCTCCTTTAAAAAGGCCTCCTTAATTAAAGAAGTAGTTTTACTAAAAAACGGGAAATTCACACAATGCCTCACCATCACCAACCACTTTAGCCTTTCAAAGTTGATTTGCAAAAACAATGATTTTTGTACTGCCCAAGAGCTAAAAGGGTAATGTTGTAGGAATTATAAAGGAGGATACTGCTGGATGTCAGACACAAGGAGATTTTTCACCTTGAGGATCCCCATATGTGCTCACTTGGGTTCAGGTCTGGAGACATACTTAGCCACTCCATCACTTTCAACTACAGCTTCCTCAGCAAGGCAGTTGTCATCTTGGTGGTATGTTTGGGGTCTTTATTATGTTGAAAACTGCCGTTTGGCCCAGTTTCTGAAGGAGGGCATCATGTTCTGCTTCAGATGTCACAGTACATGTTGGAATCCATGTTTTCCTCGAAGAACGGCAGCTCCTTAGTACCCAGTTTTTGTGAGCAGCTTCAGAAGAGGCTCCTTCTGGAATGACGTCCTGCAAACCGACTTGTTGCAGCAGCATGCGGTCTGAGATCTGATAAGCAAACCTTCTGCTTCTGCAACCTCTAAAGTGATGCTGCAGCACTCATGGCTCCTTTTTTTGAAGCAGCTGCTGCACCTCACACACAGCACAAGGACTCGACTTCTCTGATGGATCCTTGAATGTTGTACATCCAGTGGTCAGTATAAGAGAATTGGACTCAAAGCACCAAAATGTAACTGCTCTAAAACAAGATTCACAAATTTGTATGTTCCTGTCAAGCAGACAAAAACATGAACATGATCTTCACTGTTGCGGAAATCTTCTTTTCGAAACGCGTCAAGAACATTATGCATTTCACGCCGGATCTCTGCAACAGTGTCAAAATGCTGACCTTTAAGCTGGATCACCCTCGGGAAGAAGGCGAAGTTCTTTAAAGGACCTCCTGATCTCTTGTGGTCTTCTAGTGATGTTCTTCCACTCTTGAAGCGTTGGAGAATCACCGTATGTCAAACATATGTCACGTCAAACGTCTCTGTGGCATCAGCCCAGTTTCACGCAGAATTTCACGTTTGCTCTTTGTTCTACTTTAAGACACCATATTTAGTGCACCATGCTAAAATTGTTAGCTGTACACTCCAATAGCATTCTGTGCTAAATTGTAGTAAAACACATGGATATTTCCTTGTTACTTGTGCTACTTTAAGATTGCAGAACACCTGTGTGTGTGTGTGTGTGTGTGTGTGTGTGTGTGTGTGTGTGTGTGTGTGTGTGTGTGTGTGTGTGTGTGTTGTTTGTAATGTTTGTACAGGAAACAGGCAGTAATGAATAGTACGATAAAAGGAACTGGGGGTCTGATTGAACTCTTTTATCCTCCTTAAGCGAGGCCTGTCTTGTCATTACGGCAGAGCGTCTCTTTGTTCTTCTCCTTCTTTCTTTCCGGTACTCACTCCAGCTACAATTCTGTCCGCACTCTGAGTGACATTCTGCGAAATAAAGTATGAATTGTCACGTTGTTGATAAGAGCGCTAGGAAAATATTATTTATTACGTTCCCGGGAACCAACTTCTCTTTAGTGATATGTTGGGAAAAGAGAGAGTGAGAGAGAGAACAAAGAACAAAGGAAGCTTGAATCAGGTGTCATTTAATTCTTCAATGAAAATCGTATGTTATCAAATTAGAGTTCTCAAATCAGATTCCATCGCTCATAACTATGTCAGACATTGTGTTGTTATCAACTGAAAGCACTCAGATCAATACACACAGGACTGAACCATTTCACTCAGTATCTGGGAGGGTGGAGGGGCAAAATAGAAACAGGCAAAATTGCTTCAATTATAATTTTTGTGTTTTGAATAAACGTTTGAAAATATTCAACAAGTTTTATGTAAATAGCACATTTCTTTGAAAAGTTTTTCTGATTAAACGATGTACTCAAGCCTAAGTAACTTAATTGTATCTCCTGTGTATTTGGGTGTTTAATTCATTGATGTTAAGTTCTGACTCACTGTTTCTGTTATTGTGTTTTGTTGCTTGAGTGATGTTACAGAAGAAGTCTAAGAGGGCTGTCAATCAGATTTGCTCATTATAATATTCGGCTACGCCAAATCAGACAGTCTCCAATAAATCCAGTCCACAAATTCAGCCGCTGAATGACACCACAATGTTCAAAACGTGGTAATGTGGTGCCGTTATAGTAAGATCAATGGAAGTTTATAGTTCTTGTGAGCTAGATTTTCTTCTCAGCAGTAACCTGCTATCTCCAACTGACCGCTGACCTCACGACAACCCACTCACTTTCCTTCTGCGTTATTCCTACCAACGGCCTTCCGCATGCCTGCATCTGAAAGAGACTCCTGTGACATTGTGGGAAGGCTTTGTCCTGGAGCACCATTCGTTTTGGCCTTTTTATCCTCACAGAATCATTCCTTTTTTCTTCGGCCCTGCTGGAAGTCTGTGCAGCTGTTTTGGTGGCCTTTTCAGTTGGAGGAAGCAAGCAAGTGCAGAGTCTATTGTTCTTCTCATCTCCTGGGGTCAGACAGGCTCGACATCACCCTCTATTGGATTGTCTTACCTGCGCAGTCTATTTCCTCCATCTATTTCTTTCCCTTGTTTCTTTAATTACTGTCAGGTTTATGATCCTAAAGATCTTTGTTCTATTGAAAGAGTTTGTTGTCACAAGTGACTGTGACATAATATAATAATATGAACCACATTGACCACAGCAACCTTAACATTAAACAAACACTTTCAGCCTGATTTCAAACTTCAACTTGAACCCTTAATTAGAAAAACTAATCATTCTAACTAATCATTTAACTAAAGGTTTTTTAGGCCAAAATCATTTATAATAGAGCCTTAATGGGGAGCTGTTGAATTCTGTAAAAACATACAACCATCATTTAAAACTATGAAATGATAAATTTGTGAGGATGATACGGAGCTAAGAGAAATGCATTCCCAAACTTTTCGTATAGAGTTTTACCAAATATCAACATGATACAAATTTTAGTTCCAAGAAAACATGGAAACTATCAAAGCCACACATCTAAAGCAACACAACACCATCAAAAAGCAACACAACATCAAAAGACACACAATCCTATCAAAAAAGACACACAGCACCACAAAAAATCCACATAATCTTTTCCCTATGAAAAAGTAACTTCCTAAAAGGACCTTTGGAGTTATAGCTTTGTTACAGCGGTCTATTCTTAAACTTATATGTCATGTCTGTATGTGAAACCTAGTGAAATTTTCTCTGCTTTCATAAGAGCAGGAAAATGTGACCAAAGAAAATAACATTCACAAATCTTATACAGTAAATAGAGATTACACAGAAGTACACTTATTAAACTCTGTACATGAAACCCTGTCCTCAACCTCGGCTCCTTTTGGAGAACACTTTTAGCTCCTGATAAGTACAAAAAGAGTGAAATACAAACAACATACAACACATGCTGTGTTCTCATTGCTGTAGCTGGTCAGGTTTTTCCTCATCTACTACATGGCTCGGCATTAGCATGTTGTGTGTGTGTGTGTGTGTCTGTGTGTGTGTGTCTGTGTGTGTGTGTGTGTGTGTGTGTGTGTGTGTGTGTGTGTGTGTCTGTCAGGCTGATGCAGCCACTAAGAAATATTTTGGTGTCTGTGTGGGTATATAAAAATCAAGCAGATATCCTTTGTGTACTTTGAGACTTTGTGTACTTGTGTGTGTGTGTGTGTGTGTGTGTGTGTGTGTGCGTGTGTGTGTGTGTGTGTGTGTGTGTGTGTGTGTGTGTGTGTGTGTGTGTGTGTGAGTGTGAATGATGTCCCTGACAGCCTGACAGCCTGCTTAAGGCTATAATTTTGTTTTATGCCAATCTGCAGTGGCTTTGGTACTTGTAGTGTTTGGGAGTTGTGCAGACAGAAAGGGTGTGTATGTTTGTCTTTGTTTATGTACATGCGGGAGAAAGCGTGGACATGTGATTGATTTGCACTCACAGGTACAAAACAAATACATTTTAAAGAGATATCGGATTATCACCCTAAAGGTCAAACAATATAAAGCATTTTCACCTGGACTTTTTATGTATATTCATGTGCTTGTTCTAAGATGTTGTTGTTTCTATAGCAACCAGAAATAGTTTATACAATTTTTATAACAGCACTATACACTGTATTCAGCATTACTTAATGACTGACAGTTATTGTGTAATCATTGCAAATACAGTGAAAAGAGATGAGATTGAAAATTGCTCTAGTAAGTCTAGTATAAAAAAATAAATCTATTGAGCTCACACATGAACAATAGTGGCAGTTGTAAAGCTCTGCACTGTATGTTGGCTTATCGTGCTGTTCATAATTAAATTAAGGGATTCAGAGAACACATAGGCGTACTCAGTTATCTGTTTTTTCCATACTGCTGTCACGAAGATGTTCTGTGAAAGCGTGCTATTCTTGGCTAACACAATAATGACAATTAGCCTTATCCAATACGAATTAAATGAAAGTGCCAGTAATGAAATCTAATTGTTAGGTGTTTCCTGCTCTCGCATCCCCGGGGCAGCGTTCGTCTGTATGCAGGTTTGTGTGTGTGTGTCACTTAATGAGAGTGCAGTGGCTGTCATGCTGTGGTTAAAGCAGGCCCCTCGTATCTGGTTCACTGCAGCGCTGAGTGCAAGTTAGAGATTTCCCAGAATCCCATGTGCCCTGCACTCATTTACACTGCCTCTCATTAGCCTGATTGATCTCTTTTACGCTCGTTCTGTTACTCTCTCTCTCTCTCTCTCTCTTGCTCTCTCTCTCAAATCAATAAATGCTGTATTGACATGGATTTTACAAATGAAAAACAATTGTCATTTGGTTAAAAGGACAAACTTGCTGATGTTTAAATGAACGCAGAGAACAAGAATGCTCTCATTCCCCTCACACTTTCTCTCTTTTTCCCTCCTCTAGGACCAACGATCAACTGGTGGCTTTCCTTTCTAAGTATCGCAACATGAACTTCATCAAGTCTCATGGGAGAGATAATGCTCGGTGAGTAGCGATGACAGCATGTATCGTATAATCATATTGGACGAGCTGGAATAGAAAGTCTGGTGTCACATAGTCCCTGTTATTCTGGGCCATAGAAAAACTTTGGTGCAAAATAAATTATCCAATTATTTCTAGCAGGAAGCAAAGCCTCCTGCTCACTGCTTCTTGATCAGTTCTTTTCTTCCACATAGATATTGACAAAAGTTTATTTAAGTGCTGTAAAATCTGTGTGCTCAGTCCTGGATGTCAAATGCAAATAATTCCATCTGGTATCATCTTTATAAAACAGTAGTAAGATAATCCACTTGACGTGGTGCTTGCAGATTCATCAGAAAGCAGGGCCTGGACCGGCTCTTCTTTGAGTGTGATACACACATGTGGCGTCTGGGAGACAGGAAGATTCCAGAAGGCATCGCTGTTGATGGAGGCTCTGATTGGTTCCTGTTGAACCGCGCTTTTGTGGAATACATCATCAACTCCGATGATGACCTGGTGACCAGTATGAAGCGATTCTATGCTTACACACTTTTGCCTGCCGAGGTAAGCTGACTTAAGGTGTTACTGGATGTGTAAAAAAGTTTGTTCAGCAACTTGAGCAAAGTAGAACCATACACTCGTATTTTCTGACTCAGGAGCATTGTGTTAAGTGCATAAGGTGAATGGTTTTAATTACAGCAGGAGTGAAAAGATGTGTGATTCCTTATCTTGTCTGTTGATTGTAATTCACCCATCAGGTATTGGATTCTGCCCTGAGAAAAGCAGAATTCTTTTTTTTTCCACTGATGTAGACGTTTAAAAATAAAGCAGACCTCCTGGTACCGCATGCTGTATGCTATCCGTCTTCATTTTATCAGATGCCATTAGTTCCTATTCTATCTCTTCCTCTCTCCAGTCGTTTTTCCACACTGTGCTGGAGAACAGTCCTCACTGCGAGAGCATGGTGGACAACAACCTCCGTATCACCAACTGGAACCGAAAGCTGGGCTGCAAGTGTCAGTATAAGCACATTGTGGACTGGTGTGGATGTTCCCCCAATGACTTCAAACCCTCTGACCTGCCCCGCTTCCAGGTGATTCATATTTAACCTATTTTTGCAGACCCAAATGTATTTACACTGAGAGGTCAATACTTGGGATGCACCGAGTATTCGGCCACCGAAAATTTTCAGCCGAAAATGGCCCAAAAGTGCATTTTCGGTTTTTGGCCGAAAGACTTTGATCACCGAAACAACACGGCCGAAACAGTTTGTTGTGATGACGCAAACAGAAACCGCGGCCTGCACGTGCTTGTCTAAAACAACATGTCTGCGGTGTGGATGTATTTCAGTATATCTGAGAAAGACCCACGGATAGCGATTTGCAAAACATGTAATAGCGAAATTTCGTCTGCAAAAACTTTCTCCACGTCGGGTTTAATTTATCACCTGAAATCCAAACATCCCGATCGCCATGCTGAATATCAGAGAAACGCGGCACAGAAAAGCAAAACCCCTCCGAGCATGCGCACTCCGTCTGTGGCGGACGTTTTTGAAAAGGCTGGAAGTTTCCCAGTGATAGTGTTGTATTGTTGTATCTTTAAGCAGTTGCACTTGTTCTGAATGCACTTTGTTTTTTATGAAAGAACAAGTTTAATTTTACAACCTTTCAGCAGGCCAGAGGGCCTGTACATTATTATTTAATGTACAAATGAGTGCATTAAAGTTAAATATTTAGGTTTGAATTTTAATTTATTTTATCCTGTGCATTGTTGCAATGTGCTATAAATAAATATTTTCATAATTTGTAATTGATTTATTCTTTGAAACTTTAATATTAATTTATGCAATTGAAATGCCTTGATTTGAGTAAGTTTAGTACACAGTCATAGCCATAAATGCAATGGTAATAATAATTGGCATAATTTATTTCGGTGTTTTGGTTTTCGGCCTTGCTTTCCTCTTTTTCGGTTTCGGCCAAGAATTTTCATTTCGGTGCATCCCTAGTCAATACGTTTGCTTTAATTGGAAAACTGTTTTTTGAAACTTGCAAAAAAACAACAACTCTGTTTTCTGTAAACATAGTGGTCCATGATTCCTTTCACATAAACACCAAACTACATTAGGATACATGCCTCCAGCCGAGGGGTTTCTTCGGTAAAAACTTCTGTTTTTTTTTTTTTGTTGTTGTTTTTTTGGCTGAAGGACAAATATATATTATTATGCTCTCTAAAATGACCCTAGATCCCAACTTGACTACATGCTCAACTATTTTAAGTTTTGAGTGGTAACTATTTTATGCCTCATTTGCATAACTCTGGCTTGCTGCAGTCACATTTATCTAAAAACAGTTGAGGCAGAATCTGGTCCAAGTCATAAACTGAGCAGGTTCTTGCTAGCAGAACTAGGACTTGAACTCAACACCTTCTGGTTACTAGTGCAGAACCTATGTTTGAGAAAATATTAACTGTTCAGTCGAAAAGAGAAAAGCCCTTAACTCATAACTCTTTAGTCTTTTACCAGGCCGCAAGCAGTTCCAAAGTGAGCAAACCAAAGGGAACAGTTTATTAGCTACATTAATGTGGCCACAGTGTCAATCCACACCTGAAATGTGTATAGTAGCTAATAGCGCAGGACGGGTTCACCAGCCAAGGCCGATCTCCACTCCGATTAGAAATCCAATGAGACTTAACAAGAAGGGAAGCCATGCTAACTTGCAGATCTCTGTAATTAACTGTGGCCAGCAGAAGATCAATGGTGAAGGTTGCTTTCTGTCAAATAGATGTTCATAGCAGCATACCGTGGGAATGTGACCATTGACAACAGTCAGAGTTTCTTTCCTTCTGTCATAAAATCTCTCATCATTCAGGGGGACGATTGGGAGTGTGGGATCGAGTATAGATTTAATAGAAGTGGGAGGAGGGGAGCTCCATTTTCTTCCAGGAGTTGGCCAAAGCTACTGCTTTTGTTTCCATCTTCTTTGTCTGTAAGAGAGCAGTCTGGGTTTTTTTTCCTCTCTTTTTTTTTTGCATTCCTTTCTTCTCACTTTTTCCTCTTCTCTTCATTGCTTACTTATTCACTCTTTTCTTGTGCAACTTGCATCATTTTTTTTACTTGCATGTCTTACCTATTAATTCTACATCTTTACTTGTTTTTATCTTTTTTTTCCTGTTAATGCTTTATTACTCACTTCCCACCTCACTTTATTTTTTCAGTTTATTTTTCCATTTTCATTTGATTTTTTTTTTAAAACCATTTCTTTGTCTATATCTTTAGCTATTTTTCCTTCTTTTACCTTCCTGCTTATTTTTTATTTTATTTTCCATTTTCATTTGTAATTTTGAGCGTAATTCTATTAGGAAAATTAAGAAACTTCTTTTAATTTTGTTATTTCTCTTCCCTTTCATTCTTTTTCTTTTTACACTTTACTTTCGATTCTTTATATTCTTTACATATTTTTGCTAGCGCATTTACCTTAAAGATTTCTCTATTTGTTTCTCTAATCTCTCTCCTAGTTTTTTCGGTCCTTTTTTGTATTTATCTATTATATGATATGGTTTTTATACCGGTTTCATGTAGGGTCATCCCTGTGGCCCTGCTCTTTTGGATTGTGCCCAGGACATCATCACGATGAGCTTTCTTTCGCTCTCATGCCATGAAATTTAAAAGGTGTCCTATTCTAGATAAAATTTGCTAGACACTGTGGTATGTAATGATTAAAATAGTTTAAAGCACATTTAGACCAAAGGAAAATTACATGCTGAGGTATTTGGGATCTGTGTGCTGAACTGGTAATTAGTGTTTCCTTTCCAGTGTGTGTCAGTGTTTTGGTTGGCCCAGCAGCTGAGGATGAGTTGTTCATAAAAGGAAAAGAGGAGGGGCCCAGGCACTTCAAAATAACTACCACTTTTTAAGCACTTCTAGCTGTGGATTGAAATTTACCCTGGCAGCTTTCAACTGACTATCAGTACTGAAAAGCAGCAATGTGAAAAGACCTCTGTGATCAACTTCTACGGTTAACCATTTCAAGTCTACCCTGGGAGAAGTGGGGGGAAGTGTGCAAGAGCGTTTGCAGTCCATTAAGAGCATAAGCGCAGCCGTAGCTATTGAGTGATTATCCTTCGTCAATGCTTCGCCTCTCGCAGCGGCATCTGAGAGAAAAAGGACAAAGGATGGCTGACGGAAGCTTGAAATGCTTCATGGCAGTTTGGTTTGTTCACAACCCGCTCTCAGCCTTGAGCCTCCAAAGAGCCACAAACCCCCCGAAAGGGCTTCCTGGACATGGACGCTTTAAATCACCTTTAAGACTGTCTTTTTTCACACTCATCTTTTCCAAACCAGCTAAATAGGGGAGGGGAATCTTTAATCAGCTGCTGTGTGAAAAATCTTGTTTTTCCTTTGTTGACATTTTCCATGTCTAAGAAGTCTTTTGTGTAAAATAAATAAATAACAATTTAATAATTACAATTTACTAGAGACCTGCTCTTCAACTACTGCTATCTTTGGCACTTATACTATTGTGGCTAATTTTGTGCATTTCAGAACTTCTCTCTTTCGGAGCAGATTTTTGTTTAATTTAATATGTTCTCCCCAAGGACAGATTTTATATTCTCCCCCATGTTAGTTAGTATGTTCTGCTCCATCTTATTTTCTCTATACATCTGACGTTAATGGTTGCTGACTGAAGTGCAAAGATTGCTCTTCATGCTAATTTTTTTTTTTTTTTACCATTAATCAAATCTTGTGAAAATAGATCTCCATCTTTGCCTCTTTTATTTTCATGTGCATCACACTGGATTGCATGCTCCTTCCAATTTCTGCTTGCCTTCTGATCTTTCCTGTCTGTTTTCCCTCTATTCCTGTCCTTTATATCTGTTCTTTCCAAAAATCACTTTACCATCTCTCATCATACCTCCTGTCACTGTTTTTTTTTGTGTCTTTTTTAGCAAACGGCTCGGCCCACGTTCTTTGCACGCAAGTTTGAGGCCAGTGTGAATCAGGAGATTGTGAATCAGCTGGATGCCTTCCTGTTTGGAAGTTACCCTCAAGGCATGCCGGGACTCAAAGCCTACTGGGAGAACATTTATGATGAGCCTGATGGTGTCCACAGCTTGAGTGATTCCCTTCTCACTCATTACCATGCTTTTGCCCGCCTTGGCCTGGTACGAGCCGCAAACTCCCTTCAAGGAGACACCAGTGACAACCGTTGTAGGTCAGTACTGCTCAGTAACCACTTTTTTCTCAATATATCACTCAGGAACACAAATGTTTCTGAATGTATTATTAAAATCTTGTGGAGTGTGGCAAATATGAAGGGAAAGAGGAAGTTAAAATAACTCCATCTTTGTGAAAACCAAGTCTTGTTTGCTACAGAACAAAATCTGCTAATAGAAGTCGTATGTAACTCAAATAAATGCCTACATGGCATGTTAACCCAATACTCACTGAGGTGAATACAACAGAAACAACAAGACGCTTCTAAAATGCTAAAACAAAAACAGTACATGTTCAGCCTGTAAAAGAAGCACCAAACAGGCCTGCATCAGTGTTCAGAAGTAGTTCCCACCTCCCAACACAATAAGAGGGTGAAGGAGACTCGGGAAGGGTTGTAGGGCACAACGAGCTGCTTGTTGCCAGTTTGGGGTGTGTGAAGGGGAGAAGGAGAGCCCTGTTTTTGGCATACTGCTGTGACATCAGCTGTAAGAGGATTGGAGGTTGGGTGTGTGAATAGGGCCTCTGTTAATGTTTACAGCCGCAGTAAATGTTTGCTGTTCGGCTTGGCCAGGGGTGCAGAAGAGAGGAGCAAGAGGTCCTCCAGCATCGGCTGGAATACCGATGAGTTTAGGGTGGAGTCCTCGCTAGGACCTGCTCTTCCACCCATCAGCTGTTCCCCCACTTTATTCTAAAAAATTGCCTGCTTTTGTTTGAAATACTACCTATTGCATTGTTCTTTTATCGTTTGTTGTATTGTCTGTTGAAAAGCTTGGCTTGCAAGGTACATTGTTTTTATTTGTTTCTTTGTAATTCTGATATTACAGCCAATCACTAAATGTTTTAGGGAGTCATCCTAACAAACATCAGTTTTTAAATGTCACATCAATATCAATACTGAATGAGACAAGCATATCCCTTAGAGCAGTTTGACATGAAACTATTTTCCCCCCAGGTACTATGCCATGGGACATCCTGTGGCTGTACATATATACTTCCTGTTTGATGAGTTCCAGGGTTACCTGGTGAAGCATCAAGCCACCAATCTGGCCACCAGCAAGCTGGAAACTCTGGAGACCTGGGTGATGCCTAAGAAGTTCTTCAAATTTACCAACCCTCCAAGCAATTTCAACAGACTGCAGTTTGCTGAGGTAAGACAGCTTGGAAATTGTATGATGTGTAAAGATCTAAATGCTGTAGTGTAAATCAAGGGAAATCTGTGTTGTTTGCTTATGTAGATTTGTGTTGAAAGGGTTGGTAGACGTATAAGCGAAGGTTTATTTTACTGGTTCTATCAGATCAGCATATGGATATTCTGCAGAGTAAATAAGGGACAATAAAATTTAGATTAGAATCAGGCAGGTAGTCTTTTCAGTGATTCATGGTCTGGGAAATGAATTAGCTGCTGCACTTATGCTTTTATTCACAGTAGAGTTCGCACCCTTAACAGAACCACATGTAAGTGAGCTGGTATTAGGTCATTTATAGTGTGTTGTTGGAAAATGAAAAATTGGTTGCAGTAAATAAAGTGGTTCACTTGATTAAAACAAATAAAAAAGAGAGATTTCTGAACAATGCTCGGTTTGTTTTTGCCCATGCAGAAAAAATGTTCTGGCAGTATATATGTGTGAAGACTCTAACACTGTGTGCACTGAAAGGAAATTGACCTCTGAATATTATTGGTAATCTTACTCTGCTGTGCATTCCGCCTGACATACTCTGTTAAGCAAGCAATAATTCAGACGTCCTTCATTGATTTAGCTGTCAGCCTGTGCCGTACCTATCATCTTGCCCTTTGGCATAATCAGTGATTTGTCTGCCAGCAGTGTATGTGTGAAGGGGGGTTAAAATAATGACTGCATGCATTGCTGCACCAGGTTTATCTGCTCTAAGACGAGGGGATGGGTAGGTGGGTGGTTTTGCATTTAAAGATGAAGGAAGTGAGGGACTTTTAAAAGGACAAGTAAGTATTCAGACACCTGTTGTGTCCTAAAAGCTCCTCTTGTCGGTATCTGTGGGAGACCAGGGTGTCACAATCCAGAAGCACTAGAGCAGCTGCAATCTTTTGTTGAAAGACAACTGATTTGCCAATTAATGGTGCTGTAAGCCATTTAAAATGTAATTTGATGCCCAGGTCCTTTAAGGCAGAAAATATGTTCTGCCTTGTTTAATGGAGGCATTGCCATGGTTTGGGGAAAAGAGAGGAAGCCTTGGTTTGGTGAATACTGTTGTCACACAACGAGTCTTAGAACTGTTTGCATTGTAAAGAGAAAATATTGTGTAGGAAATGTAAGAATTACAGTAGGGCCTATAGGATAATGAAAGTAGATAAGTCCTAGCTGCCTTCCCACCTTCTCCACTGCCATAAAATTGCTTGGTTTGACACTCGTTTGATGCCATTATGTTTAGCTAGGCAGGTACCAGAAAAAAAAAAACCTGTTTACTCCTTTGCTCCTCTAGAATGTCAGGTACATCACAGTCGAAGAAGTTAGTCACAGTGAATACAGTGGTGTTGTATGTTTGGGAAATACACTGCACCTATGTACGGTGATACATTACTTTATTAAATGTTTTTCCATGGTACGAAAGCCTAATTTAGTCAGTGTAAATAGTGTAAAGTATAAAGTTTTTAAGCATAATCAAAAATGAATAAATAGCTCAAACAAGCCCTTTTTTTAGGTGTTATTCATTATTTGCACAGTTCAACTGAAATAAAACCATTTTTGGAAACGAAATTTTTTTTACAAAGGAGTGGTACTAGTTTTCAAGTGATGAAGCACCAGTAAGATATGTTTGCACATGTTGATTAGATGGGTTAAAAATAATAATGTTACATGCATCAGTTTTATGTTAAAGAGCATTCATGTCATACATCCTTTCTGTTTTCAATCAGATTGGAACAGACTGGGATGCCAAGGAGAGAATCTTCCGTAATTATGGTAATCTAATCGGGCCTCTGGACGAACCAGTGGGAATGCAGAAGTGGGCCAAAGGTTCCAATGTGACAGTGACAGTGGTGTGGATTGACCCTACTAATGTGATTGCTGCCACCTATGATGTTTTGATCGACTCCACTGCAGAGTTCACACACTACAGGCCTCCACTGAATACACCCCTGCGCCCTGGCATGTGGACAGTCCGAGTGCTGCACCACTGGAACCCTGTGGCTGAGACACGCTTCCTTGTTACACCACTTACACACCATAAACACCTGCCCATCCGCCAAGGTAAGAGGTGATATAAAGAAAGATATGTGAGCACTGCTGTTGATCTGAGCTTTTTTAAAAGTGTGACTTAGGAGTTCGTATAAGCATGTACAAAGGTCAGATACTAAAGTTAGGGGTTCAGTTCTGACTTGAAAACCAGCTTTCAGTTCATCCCATAGGTGCTTAATGAAAGATTGATAGAGGCCTTTGGGATCCTCCTCTCTGCTCTCATCAAACTACTTTTGTAATGGACTTGCTTCATCCACAGGGGCATTGTCAACCTGAAGAATGTGGCTTTCTCAAACTCTTGCCACAATGTACTGCACAGAATTGTTTAAAATGCCTGTTGTCTTGAGTGGGCCCCAAAACCATGGAAACCATCTGTGCTTGTTTTTAATTCTTCTTGCTTATTAAATCGCATAGAATTTTCAAGGTATTCTAAGTGCAAGACTGCCAGACAGGTAGGAAGAAATTTGTACAACAATGCCAGTGGTACATGGCATAGTACCCCGGTGAGCCAAAACTTCTGTGTGGCTTATTGTCCATCTAAACCCAGTGTTCAACTCCCAGTGAACTTATTTTGCCAAGTTTGCATTCAGCAGTGGTTTGGGCTGTGTCGTAAAAAGCTAAATCCACTAATTATAAAGGCTACTTTTAGATAATTATAATTTCTCCACTGGTTTTACATGTAAAGTACACATATAGACAGTGCTATTAACAGACACTGTAAATATTTATAAAATGTTTTCCTAAAAAGATGAAGAAGAAGGCAAATTTGTTAAAATGTTTAATTCAGACATTGCTAGTGTTAATGCAGTGACACTTATTAAGACATCATCCCTTCTTCCTTTTTATGTTTTACAAGTCTGGGCAGTAGAAACTACTACTATCATGCTGTGAGGTCACCCTCAGAGGCTTGTGCATTGGGATTATTCTGCTCCATCAGCTAAATATAGGCTTGCATTTAAGTTGTACACAAAACCCAGGTCACCTTACATTTGAAAAAAACTCACAATGGTTTAAATTCAGACTGGAATATAGGCTTCCTTTTAACTTTTGACTCTTTTTAGTTTTAAATGACAAACTTATCCACAGAAATTACATCAGGAAACCCTGATTTGTGAATTCCATGTTTCAGATGAGAGAAGCATGGTTGGTTACTCAGGATGATTCACCACTGTGCAGTATGATTAATGCGGAAGACAGAGACCAAGACCTCCTGCTGATCGTGACTCTGCACGCAGATCTAATAAAATTGTATAAAGTGTCTTTATGTGGTCCTAGCCAGTCTAAAACGTAGTGAAATTTGGACAGGTATTAATGTTATAGATGTTAGCTGAGGGCTTAAAGGTTGGCCTTGTGCAGAGGAACACACCAAATTGATTTGGCACTTGACCATGATTTTATTTTGGAGTGAACATATAGATGTGCATGCTACAGGATAGACCTGCATAACGATATGCAAGGCCACTTGCAAACAATTAAGCAGACTGTTTAGTGGTTAATGGGCCATTAAAGAACGATTTTAATTTATAGATATTATTTGGTTGACCTGTAATTTAAATGCCTCTTCAAAAAACATTGTGCAATGTTTTTCACATTTATAAACAGTATGAAAGCAAATCAAATGTGGGTAAGCTAAGTGCACGGACTGGAATTGGTAGGTTAAGGAGACAGCTGAAAGGCTGTGAGGGTGGAGGAGGCAGTCAGAAATATGCTAAACCAGGAAAGTGGTAATTTGAAAGAGCAGCTTAAAGCTTAGAGACATCTTAAGGCTTAGAAGCACAAATGATGCAGTGGCAAAACCGGATTTAATCGACAAGTAAAAAACTGATCTAAAGAATGCAGATGGATGGTAAGTGTCAGATCCAAAGATTTGCCAAATCTAGTAGCTAGCTACATTAGAAATGATTTATCCTTTTTTTAAAGAGCATGTATACTTTGACTTTTGTTGAAGGTAATTCAGATGGCTGGTTGGTCAATCTGTGCCATGTGGCTTACTAGCCAGTAGCCCTAACAGGGAAGTGGAAGGTCAGTGGTTAAAATGCTGGACCTCTGTTAAGAACGTAGTGAGTTCAAATCCCCCTGAGCAAGGCCCTTAACCCGCAACTGATCATATGTATATCTGAGGTCACTGTAAGTTACTTTGGATAAGAATGCAATTTGTAATTAAATACTTTTTTTTTTTTTGTACATAGCACATATGATTGGTTAAAGATTATCTGGAAAAAAAAAAAGGATCCCAGAAGCTATTCATTAAGGTGTTCTTTCAGTTGTTAGCAGTAAAACAATTACTTTTTATTTACTGTACCATTTTGTCTTCACCAAAAATTACTTGGCCAATGACAGTGAAGTTGCAAACCTGTTGTGGTGTTAAATGAAGTAGCAGTCAATTTACCAAATGTTTCTATAAAGCCACACAATGAAGACATTTGCTAATTGGGTTACAACATAAAAATAGTTATTATTCAAGCATTACTAACAACGATCATTTTATTTCTTTACAGAAGATGCCTTGAAAGTGCACAAAGGTCCACCCAAGAACAGCTACATGGAGCAGAGCTTCCATGGGCTGAACCCCATCCTGAATATCCCAGTACATTTGGGCCAAGTGGAGGAAGCAGAGCATAATGCTGGGCTGACGGGGATGCGTTTGGAGCGCTGGGTTGACAGCCTGATTGGTGATGTGTGGGGAGCTGCGGACATTTGTTCGGCAACGCCCTCTGGCTGTCCCGTCTTGCAGTCTTGCAGAGACGCAGCATGGAGCTCACTCAGCCCTGATCCGAAATCACAGCTAGGGCCTCTCAAAGCAAATGGCACCATAAGGTAGCAGGAACGCTACCACTGCCCTGCATCTCTTGCTGCATCACCATCGTTTTGCTGTTGATATGTTTTGTTATTTATTTCCTTTAACATTGCTCAGATAAATCTGAGCTGCAAGACCCTTGTTGGTCGAGGGGTGAGACATCGTACACTGAGAATTTTTTTTAAAGCAGATCTTTATGAAGTGTTGTTTCAGACTCATATGAGCGCAGTTGAGCTTTTTTCTATTTATTTAGTTTTGAAAATTGAAATAACTGTGATCAGTTTTTTTTTAAAAACTTGATCAAATTTTTTCTTTGAAAATTCAAATGCCTTTTGCATTGACTTTGCTGGGGACATTTGCAAGCACAGAACGGACCTCAACATAGGTACTGTGACCAAAAGGGATTCATTTAGAGTAAGTCTTTTTATCTATAACACAGGTATCCACACACAACACACACACACACACACACACACACACACACACATTACCCCCGCAGTGCAGATGTATTCGCAAAATGCTAAACTGCGGCAATAAAGCTATGAGATGGGAGTCTCCAGCTGCTCAGAGTCAGTAAGGCACTTTACCCCCAGCCACAGCGGCCTTCGTGGGCTGCTATATAGGAATGAACATTGAGTTAATTGCCAAGTATAGTTAAGCTGGGCCACACTCCACATTTCCACTAGTGCAGGAGCCTAAAGCAGAATGTGTGTGGGAAGGTTCTTGGAATTGTCAGGCTGTCTGTCTGTCTTTATCTGTCTCTATCTATCTCTCTCTCTTTCTCTGTATGTCTCTCTCTCTCCTCGCTTTTTTTCGAACTCTTGACTCTACAGCTTGCTATTGCCTGCAGGCTGCCTGACTTGAATTGGAAAGTGTCAGCTGTGCTGGCACACAAAGGGAGAAAAAATATAATAAAAAATTATTTTATTCTTTTTACTTTATTTTCCCTAAAGCAGAGGATTTACTGTGTAGGGTAAGGGTACCGAGTTGGCTATTTATTCATGTGTTTATATAAATCAAATAGCTATTTTTTTAGTCAATGACTAATGTCTATATGCTGTTTTTTTGCAGCTCAATCAATACCTTTTTGTAAAATTACAAGCTGCCTTTATTTACAAAGGCCATCAAACCCAGATAAATTAAACACAGCACAGGATTAAATTTAACGTTAATGTTTTAACCTCCCTGACCAGACCCTACAGCAAACCTAGACTAGACCCACAGTAGACAGATGACATCTTTTTGTTAAATCTAAAAAATAACCTGAACTTTTCCTCTTATTTTAAAACTGTTCCAATACTCGTTGAATCCTCAGTAACTGTTGATAAGGCCTCTAAATTCTCCAATGTGACACACCAGCCACGCAGACATCACATTTTCCAAGCATGTGGTGTACACCTCCATAATAATCACAGGACCGCCCCTGTTTTCTGACTGCTTGAGGTGTATTTTTAGCAGAGAAGATTGCAAGCTTGCCGGACCCCACAATTTTCACTGGAGATTTTCCTTCGTTTTTATACCGCACTTATGGTTCCAAATTAAGAGCATAAGACTCAGTATATATGTACAGATGGACCCTTGGGCATCTACTGAAGGGCAAGACCGGCTGTTCTTCTCTGTATGAAACCCAGATTGTTGTCCAGTCCTCTGAGGTTATGTCCAATACAAAGTAAAACATCAGGATTTCATTGTTGTTGTAACGGGGTTTGTTGTGTTGAATTTCCAGTGAAGCACTTGTGTTATTTTGTGAAGTTTTAACGGTATCAAAGCTTTTCTGACAACATCCCATTCACTGCTAGTGGTGTTATGAGAGTATTGAAGACATTGTCACATTTCTAATTTAAGACCTAAATACTTGACAGCAAACAAGTATTCATCCGTTGGATTTTTTTATTATTATTTTTTTTATAAAGAGAATTATGTGTGTGGCTATACAGTATGAGTGTATTTAAGATTATAAAACCGCACAATTGTTCTGGAGAAAATCTTTTGAAGAAACCAATCTACCATTATTTAGCTCTTTTTATCGACCGTTCCCATAAAACCTTATTTAAAACTCACTTCTATGTAGTCTTATGTACTATAGCTATTTTGATAGGAATGAAAATGTAATTTTTTGTAATGGGCAGATGTTTTTAAAGTATTAAATAGTGTGCAGAGTCTCAGTTGCAATGATCCGCTCCAGATGGGGGAAAAAAATTTAATGTGACAGCGTGGAAGGCTAGACAGACAAAGAAAAGCCTGACTGTGTGATTTAAAATGCTCTTAATGATCATTTTGCCTTTTGTAGAGTTTCATGGCAAATTGTTGTTGTCAGTGCTGGAATGTTTTGTTGGGCATATGTTGCACAATCTATTCTGAATCCCCGGCTCTCTCCTGCAGGAGGTGGCCTGCGTGCCTTAGCTTCTCTCCTGTCTAAGGAACTCCCAACCTTCTGTGTGTCAACGTCAAGCCAAAAGAAAAGAAATTCATTCTCTGCTGGTGTAAAAATGCTTTCTGTATTACTGCTCTGTTGTCACCCCCCATGACTGAATTTTATTTTAATTAAAAGAAAGAAATAATTTGTCTTCATTTCTGTGTCAGACAAGATGTCTGAATGTTACATCAGATCAAATGTGTAATGCATTACAACAGCATTAGTGATATTTAATGTTCTCCTATGCAATGCTACGAACCGCTCAAGACAAGAAGGGAAAACAGAATCAGGGCAACGAAGCAACTTTTCTCATGGTAACTGTGTAAACAGTTTCTTTCCCTACATTTTACATGTCCTGATCTTGCTGAGTATACAGCAGCAAGCTTCCTCAACAGGAGCAGGCTTTGAATAAAATTGATTAGCCATTCACAAACTTAAAGTAACTATGGCTTTAAATATCAATGTTCTAGTGAAGTCTAGTAAACTTGGCACCCATTTAGGGGATCCTCACTGAAAGTTTTTCATTTTGTTCAGTCCTTCAATAACTAAGTCATACTAATTGACTGGAGAGAACTTCCTTAATAAGAAACAAATTGAAGTTGATATTTTAAACAGATTTGCGATTAAAATCGGTTCAAATAGCACAATAGAAAAATTTATAATGAAGCAGTCTATGACCTAAATGCTGCACAAAGGGCTACTTTTACCACAGAGAATAAATAAATCATAAGCCAGAAACCAGCCAGAAATAAACCTAAGGAATGTTTTTCAAACATTATGAAAAATTTGTGAAAATATTTTATCACAATATAATAAACAATTGATTGATTACATGCTTTTTCAAATTAATTTAGAATTTTTGGTATATTTATTTTTACCCCCGAAACACATGGTGCAAAATAAATCTAGATACGCCCTAAAAAACAAAAAAAGATAGGAGTGAAATATTTGATGTTTATACTGAATAATTAATAAATGATCAAATGTAACTTTTGCCCCCATTAAATGACTGAAGGAGAAAAGATGGTGTGACAAAATGCCAAACAGCACAATACACTGACACACAATCACACCCACACCTTCAACACCTAAAGCTAACTACGTGCCCTCAATGTGTACACTGTGTACTGCTAGAATAATTCTGTAGGCGAAACAGCTACTCACACGGCTGCTTAATTAAGCTCCTATAACTGTTAAGTGCCAGTGGGATTTGTAGAATAGACCTTAATACCCAGAGGAGAGAGAAAGAGAGCATAGGGCTTTTTTTAACCTCTCTGTAAATGCCCTTCACTCCAGATACCTCTGTAATCTTGCACAGTTGGTATAAAGTTAGACCATTACTAAGGTGTGGTTTAGCTGTGACACAGTTTGTGCACTAATTTATGCTTCCAACAACCGTGTGTATGATGTGTGTGTTTTAAAGTCTAGGAATAGACATGAGTCTGTGGAGAATTAGTGAAAAGGTTACAAAGTGTAGGCTGCTACAAAAGCTCAAGCTGAACATTGATGATCTTTCTGAAATAAAGCAAGTAAAAGTATGTTAGAATATGTGTAAACTTGCTCAACAATGTTATCATGAACATAATAAAGCAAATTTAAATAGAGTTATTGATGATGGTGTTCGCCACTTTATCAAAACACATCAGTTTTTTTCTAGTGGAAAAGGCTTTCCACTAGATTTTGAGGTGTAACTGTGGGTATGTGTAATCATTCAGCATCAAGAGCATTAGTGCTGGGTGAGAAGGTCTGGTGTTCAAGTCAATGTTCCAATTTATCCCATCTTAAGTTCCAGGCAAGAGAATTTTAATGCTACAGCATACATACATATTAGTTCAGAATGCCGCAGCAAGAGTTCTTACTAGGTCAAGAAAATACGATCATATAACCCCTATCTTATCGTCCCTACATTGGCTTCCTATTAAGTTTCGAATCGACTACAAACTACTGCTACTCACTTATAAAGCACTAAATGGTTTGGCTCCCATGTATCTATCCAGTCTTTTAACACGCTACAATCCGTCACGCTCCCTGAGATCTCAAAACTCTGGGCTTCTAGTAGTTCCTAGAATAGCAAAGTCCACTAAAGGCGGTAGAGCATTTTCACATTTAGCTCCTAAACTCTGGAATAGTCTTCCTGACAGTGTTCGGGGTTCAGATACACTCTCCCAGTTTAAGTGTAGATTAAAGACGTGTGTTTTTAGCAAAGCCTACACATAACACACATCACACACATCACATCATAACCTTGTGCTCCAGAACATCTGATCACATGCACATTATCAACTTGTGCTGTTAATATCATGAACAGCAGCTACGCTAATTCCTCTCCACTGCTTCTCTTTCTCTCCCCATCCCGAGGCATCCTGAGGTTTGGCCAGCTCCAGTCACGTCCCACCTCGTGAAGATTATGGAGCTATGGAGGATCATGGAGAAGTAGATGCCGAGTGTTTAAAGGCCCTGGCATGGAGAAGCTGATGCTGGATCTATGATGATCACAAATTTTTCTGTATTGTTGAAAGATTTATGACCAAACTCTTGATGTCACCCATATGAGGATGGGTTCCCCTTTGAGTCTGGTTCCTCTCAAGGTTTCTTCCTCATATCATCTAAGGGAGTTTTTCCTTGCCACTGTCGCCACGGCTGCTCATCAGGGACAAACGCACACCATTCACCTTCACTGTTGTTTTCTGTAAAGCTGCTTTGAGACAATTTCTGTTGTGAAAAGCGCTATACAAATAAACTTGACTTGACAAACTTGACATACTCATTGTGGATGAGTCCCTATCAACTGAAACTCAACCCCAGCAAAACTGAACTGCTGGTCATCCTGGGTGATTCATCTACAGGTCAGGATAACTCTACACAACTCACTGATCTCCCCTTCAGCCAACACTGACAACATCAGGGTAACCATGGACAATCAACTGTCTGTTTATTTATATATATATATATATATATATATATATATATATATATATATATATATATATATATATATATATATATATATATATATATATATAAAAAGAGCATACTATCAATCCTCTCAACAGATTTTAGGCTAATTGTATCTTAAGTTTGTAATCTCGTGAACAAGTGTTGATTTATTCATTGATAGAGACTCAAAACACTTGAACGTCGCTCTGGATAACGGCGTCTGATAAATAGCGTAAATGCAAATGGACAATGTAAGCATTGCCTGAGATTTTTTTATATTTTTAGGTAGCATCTTGTCCTCCATCCAGCCCAGTGCAGAGACAGAAGCACTTAGTAAAAACAGACTGTCTGCTCGACTCTTATTTCTCCTTCAGGTCTGACTTCACCATCTGCCATATTTATCAGTATCTCTCCAGACATTTCTTCATCCACACCTTACTTGTTACTGCATCTCTCCTTCTACACTTCTGGTGTCTTCCTCCACACCTCCCCTTCTGTTCTTTTCCATTTTGCAGATTCTTCTCCTGATTTCCATCACATCCTTTTGCTTCTCGCGCGTTCTCTTTAATGTCCTTTTTCTAGTGTCTTCTTCCTTCTCTACTTCTTCTACTATCTATCTATTGTTGATTGCCTAACTTTTTCTGTATCCTTTCACTTAATTCTTCCTCTGCCACTCTTTTCACACCTCTTTTCATTCTGCATTCATTTGCCACTTTTCCATTTACATGCTGTTTTCTTTCATATTTCTCCTGATTTCCTAATACCTCTTTTTCTATCATTCTGTTTCTCTCTCTCTATCTTTTCTTTTCATCTTCATTCATTCTGTCTTTGCAAACTGATTTTCTTCTTACGGCCCTCCTTCAAACAACTCGGATTTTCTCTGCCTCACACTTCTCACGTCTCCTTCTGCAGTACTTCATCATTCTTTCTGCACCTTTTCTTCTGTATTTCTCCATCACTATGCTTCATCCCACCATTCTTTTCCTAGACTTCCTTCCCTCTCCTTCTTCTTACCAGCACTTTCCATATCTTCATCTCATCTCTGTTCTCTTTGTTTCTTATACATTCTCATTCTCTCTCTTTTTAGTCTGTTCATTTTTATTTCTCTTCCTCTCCCTATCTCTCTCCTATGGATTCTTCCCTACTGCCGTTTTGTTTCTAAATCTTCCATTTTCTCTCTTTCAGTACATATATTTTTGAAAAACGGTCTAGCCATCTTCATAATTTTCAAATTCCATTTCTTGTTCTCTCTCTCTCTCTCTCTCTCTCTCTCTCTCTCTCTCTCTCTCTATATATATATATATATATATATATATATCTCCCTCCCTATTCACCTTTTGTCCTTTTTTCTCTGTTTCTCATCATTGACTGATTGTCACATTTTACATGTGTGTTGCTGCTGTCCCATTCCTCCATTACGATGCAGTGTTGTTCAGTATTTTTTCCACACTGCTCTAATGCATTGCCTCTCTCAGGAGTGTGTTCCAGGAAACATGCTTTCACTCATCTGCACTCTCTCTCCTCACGCAAGTCTCTCTGTTCATACCACGGCTGATATATCTACTCAACCTGTTACGCCAGGGACACACTTCTGTTTTAGGGCATCTGTAGGACTGAATGTCTCACTATGCTGATGTGTAAATGCGGCATGCTGCTTTAAAGTTGGGTCTTGAGTTGCTATCTTGCTATCTAGTCCCAATTTGCTTTTATAATTCCCACCAATCTTCTGGAAAGATGTTCCACTAGAATTTGGAGTGTGCTTGTGGATATTTATGTTCATCAAGTAATAAAAGTCAGTTACTGATGTAGGTGAGGTGAGGATTCCTGGGGTGCAGTCAGCATTCACATTCAACACAAAGGTGTTCAGGAGGATTGAGATCAAAGCTCTATAGCAGGCCACTTAGGATCTTCCTCTCCAAACCATGTCAAGTCAAGTCAAGTCAAGTTTATTTGTATAGCGCTTTTCACAACAGACATTGTCTCAAAGCAGCTTTACAGAAAACAACAGTGAAGGTGAATGGTGTGCGTTTGTCCCTGATGAGCAGCCGTGGCGACAGTGGCAAGGAAAAACTCCCTTAGATGATATGAGGAAGAAACCTTGAGAGGAACCAGACTCAAAGGGGAACCCATCCTCATATGGGTGACATCAAGAGTTTGGTCATAAATCTTTCAACAATACAGAAAAATTTGTGATCATCATAGATCCAGCATCAGCTTCTCCATGCCAGGGCCTTTAAACACTCGGCATCTACTTCTCCATGATCATCCATAGGTCCATAATCTTCACGAGGTGGGACGTGACTGGAGCTGGCCAAACCTCAGGATGCCTCGGGATGGGGAGAGAAAGAGAAGCAGTGGAGAGGAATTAGCGTAGCTGCTGTTCATGATATTAACAGCACAAGTTGATAATGTGCATGTAATCATATATTCTGGAGCACAAGGTTGTGTTGTGATGTGATGTGTGTGATGTGTGTTATGTGTAGGCTTTGCTAAAAAGATATGTTTTTAATCTACACTTAAACTGGGAGAGTGTATCTGAACCCCGAACACTGTCAGGAAGACTATTCCAGAGTTTAGGAGCTAAATGTGAAAATGCTCTACCACCTTTAGTGGACTTTGCTATTCTAGGAACTACTAGAAGCCCAGAGTTTTGAGATCTCAGGGAGCGTGACGGATTGTAGCGTGTTAAAAGACTGGATAGATACATGGGAGCCAAACCATTTAGTGCTTTATAAGTGAGTAGCAGTAGTTTGTAGTCTATTCGAAACTTGTTCGAAAGCCAATGTAGGGACGATAAGATTGGGGTTATATGATCGTATTTTCTTGACCTAGTAAGAACTCTTGCTGCGGCATTCTGAACTAACTGAAGCTTGTTTATTAATGATGCAGGACATTCACCTAGTAATGCATTACAGTAGTCTATTCTAGAGGTCATAAACGCATGGACGAGCTTCTCTGCATCAGATATAGATAACATATTTCTTAGCTTAGAAATATTTCTAAGGTGAAAGAAGGCTGTTTTTGTAACTTGATTGATGTGGTTATTAAAAGATAAGTTGCTGTCTAAAATAACTCCCAGGTCTTTTACCGTTGAACTAGTAGTTACAGAACAACCGTCTAAATGCAGGCTGAGATGCTGGAGCTTCTGTGTACTATTTTTTGGGCCGATGAGCAAAATCTCAGTTTTATCAGAATTTAATAGCAGAAAGTTATGGGTCATCCAATCTCTTATTTCTTCAACACACTCAGTTATGCGAGCTAATTGAGCTGTATCGCCTGGTTTGGATGAAATATATAGCTGGGTATCATCAGCATGACAATGGAAGCTAATTCCATGCCTTCTAATAATATTTCCTAATGGAAGCATGTATATTGTGAAAAGCAGGGGTCCTAGAACTGACCCTTGTGGCACGCCATAATTTACTAGCATTATCCTGGATAGCTCTCCATTTAAATCTACGAAATGGTAACGATTGGACAGGTAGGATTTAAACCAGCTTAATGCCTGTCCCTGAATACCGATGTAATTCTGTAAGCGATCGAGGAGAAGATCATGATCTATAGTGTCGAACGCAGCACTTAGATCTAGTAAAACTAATAGGGAGATGTAGCCTTGTAAAGCATATCTTTGTGTAGCTTGCTTCGTGCACATGGGCATTTCCATGCTGAAATACGTTCAAGTGCCTCCAGCAATAAGATAACAGTTTGTAGAAGAACCACATACGGCAGGAAACGTCTGGTTTTGCAATACTTTTGTTCATACAGTGTATTAATCTGTGATATGCATTTCTACTATGTATCATGAATTACTGATTTTTACACAAACACAACAGTGGCATTAGATACAGTTATAAAACAAATAATAAAAAAATAATTCTACTATATTTTATTTAAAAAAAATAATAATAATAGTTTTTCGATAAAGAAATGAAGCACATTTCAACATAACATCAATTGCTTTTAGTCAGTGTATAACCCTCTTAATTCTCAGACTTCCCAGATTAGTTTCAAATAAATTTTTGAGCGAGTAATTATCATTCACACCAGATTGTGAACAATTTAATTAAAGACAAAGACGTGTTTTTGAAACCACAAAAGGCCACCATCACAATTAGTGCCATGTTTATAAAATTACCCTTCATATACTCCTGAGACACTACCATGAAAATAGCGGTCATGGCTGCAGTAAATATTTCAACAAATCCAAGTGGTTTCTTCCAACTGGCAGCCATGTAGACGTGCCCTATGTTCTCAGTGGGAACCATGTTTGAATAGAGAGATCAAAGAATGAAAGAAGAGAGAGACAGAGAGATATAGAGGGCTCAATGTGACTCCCAAAACAACAACACTAGAACAACACTGTCTTCGTGACGAACAATACAAACAAGGGTGGTCAGCCATGCGCAAACTCCAAATCTCCCACCGGGGCAGCTGTGGAGCTTCTACTCGGCATGTAAATAAAAGGCTGAGATGAGGCAAGAGATGTGCCGCCTCATTCAACAAATTATCAACACAGAAAATGTGGCATTGCTCATAAGCATCAATGTGATATTTGAGACAGTGTTAATGTCATGGCAAGTTGTACAAAGTACTATCCCTTGAAAAGAGATTTACAGCTGAGATGAGAACATCATGTTTATGGGCTGTCTTGCAAAAGGACCTAAGAGTTATGGGATTTGACGTCGTATCCATCTGATCAGTAGTAAGGAGACTCATATGGCCTTGTTAAACATATAATTTCAGATTTATTCTGTTACAATAAGCTCCTCTCATCTGGGACAGTTTTCCAGTAGATTTTAGGGGCATGGCTGTGGGGAATTAAGTTCATTCAGCAAGTAGGGAGCAGGTTGAGAAGAACATGGAGAGGTGAAGGTATGCGCTGGAGAGAACGGGAATGAAAGTCAGTAGGAGTAATACAGAGTACATGTGTATGAATGAGAAGGAGGGCAGTGGAATGGATGCAGGGAGAAGAGGTGGAGAAGGTGGAGGAGTTCAGGTACCTGGGGTCAACAGTACAAAGTAACAGAGAGTGTGTTAGAGAAGTAAAGAAACGAGTGCAGGCAGGGTGGAGTGGGTGGAGAAGAGTGATAGCAGGAGTGATTTGTGATAGAAGAGTACCTGTGAGAGTGAAAGGGAAAGTTTATAGGACTGTGGTGAGACCTGAGATGTTGTATGGTTTAGAGACAGTGGCATTGAGTAAAAGACAGGAGGTGGAGCTGGAGGTAGCAGAGCTGAATATGTTGAGATGTTCGTTGGGAGTGACGACGATGGACAGGATTAGAAATGAGTTTATTAGAGGGATATGTAGGACGTTTTGGAGACAAAGTGAGAGAGGCGAGATGGTTTGGACATGTGCAGAGGTGGGACATGGGGTATTTTGGAAGATCAATGCTGAGGATGGAGCTTCAAGGAAGGAGGAAAAGAGGAAGACCAAGGAGGAGGTTTATGGATGTGGTAAAGGAAGACATGTAGGTTGTTGGTTTGAAAGAGGCAGATGTAGAAGACACAGTAGTATGGAGACGGATGAGCCGCTGTGGCGACCCCTGATGGGAGCAGCCGAAAGAAGAAGAAGGCACTGATGTTGGGTAAGATGGTCTGGGTTAAAGTTCTTCCAAAAGGTTGTTGGTGATATTGTGGACATTCAAGGACACCCCATATTCTATATTTCTATTTCAGCCTTAACACACAATGTCTTTATAAAGATAGCTTTTCAAACAGTAGAATGGCAGCTCATGCCATCAACAGTTTTTGTCATATAGTGTAGGATAGCCTTAGTAGCACCTGTTGGTAAATCCATTAATTTAACTTTCCCATGTTGCCTCAGGGTATTTAAAGTGTGTTATTCTGTTAATAGTATAGATGGAACTGACTCAGTACAACATGAGCAAAAATGTTGCCTCAGATATAGGAGAAAACAATGATCCAATAACACATGTGTAAACTCCTCAGTCATGAAGATGTCTGAATGGTTAAAACTTTACATGTAGCTGGGTATCTAAAACAGTCCATAAATGTTAATGTACGGAAAAATCCACCACATCAATCACTACAGGTTTTTAAAATGTTTACTTGAAGCATCTGCCATAAAAATCTGTGTCAATTATTAATATAGAAATGCTAATATATATTAGTACAAGCACATTATTCAAAACCTGTGATTTGCAAATACAAACGAAAGGAAATTGCACACAGAAATACTTTGCAATCAATCAGAATCAAACTTCAACAATAAACGCATATATAGTGCAACCCCAAGGGAGTAAACTAACCGCTTATATTAGATTTGCTCTGCTGGTTTCACTGCCACATTAACGTCCATGCCTGGCAACAATCAATAGGTCACATAGCAGTAGTCCAAGTGTGTGGTGTGCATGCAATATGGTCTTCTAAAAGTGGATGAAATAGTTCTATACGCCTAGAGAAAAGTCATTTATTCAAAAAGCGGTTTAAAGATGTATGGAATTAATAGAGCAGGTTATCTTTCCATACCACAGTCCAACGACTCAAAAAACAACTGATTTAAAGGTTCCACATAATTACGGATTTTACTATTAATTAAACCGAACTAAATAATATATTTGAAACTAATTTAACTTTCACCATGTAGGAAGTTACCCAGAGATCAGATAAAGCAATTGACTCAATAAATCAATTGTCTGGTGTTTGATTAGATCAGAATAAAAGCAGGCCTGTCTATATTTATTTGGAAGTGCAATTCCAAGAATAGAATCCACTATCTACTACGGGCTGAAAGGTGCTTTTAAAAGAGCAAAAAATGTAAAATTGTGGAAGTCAGAAGATTTCAAAAGTTTGTAATCCCAAGAGGCATAGTTAAGATCAAAATTAGGAAATAGAAGGCACTCAAATCTAACATATATCAGATCATCATGACTACACAAAGAAGAGACTGATAACACATCGGAAGAAACCAATTATTTATAGTTTTTAGGAGTCACTCACATCACCTTAGACATGGGTCAAAATTAAGTTATACAATGCATAAATGGACTGATGCTGATTCTAGTCGGTAGCTATTCAGTAAATCTGAAAGGTTACACAACTCTTAGAATACACTATAATCTTTTATCCCAAGCTAGATAACAGCTGAACTGCACTCTGTACATCTAAATTAAAATTTCAATATGTAATTGCAAAAGTAATTTATTTGTTTTTTATAGTGTAGAAACACAAAAATGTCAAGTTTAAATCAAGTTCAAAGATCAGATGAACATTCAAAAACATTATTCAAGATCTGTGGTTCCTGAGCATGATTAAAAGCCTATAATACTGTAAGAGATGGTAGCAGGATGAGAAAAAGCTTGTTGTATGATGAAAAAGGTAAATTTGGATGTTATTCCACTTAGTGGTTCTGGTGGTTCGAGGCTGATCATACCCAAATGGAAATCTTTATCATTTCCTCTATCTCTCCTTACACCCAGCACTCTGTTGCAGCACCTCCCTTAGGAACCATGAACCAAGTGGCAAAATGGTCCCAGGACCAAAACTGAAATGCATTTTCCATGTACTGGGTGTCTTGTGTGAACCCCTGTTGTGCAAATGCAGAGCACTTCACTTTACGAGAAACATAAGCTGTGGGTATAAGTGGAAAAAATGATGTGGAGAGAGTCTAGCGTACCAGGCCTTTACAGGAGCCTGCTGAAGCTGAGGTGTGTGAGACATTAAAACCTTTAGCACTTCAGACCCATCTAATATCATATTTACCTACTTATCTATCTACCTACCTACCTATTTCTTCTTTTTCACTTTTTTCTTTATTTGTATTATTTTCAACATTGTACATTAATATTGTAAACATCTAAACTATGAAAAAACATGCATAGCATTATCTAGTAAACAAAAAGTGTAAAACAACCCAATAATATGTTTCAGATTTTAGACTGTCCAAAGTAGATACATTTAGCTTTGATGACAGCTTGGCAAACTCATGCCATTCTCTAATCAAATTCACAAGGTAGTCATCTGGAATGGTTTCCAACACACAACTGTGCCTTGTCAAGTGTTTATTTGTGACATTTCTTGACTTTATAATGTGCTTTGGAGCATCAGTTGTCTTTTGCAAAGAAAAAGGGGTACAGAGTCAATAGCCCTATTAGTGCTACTACAATTACTGTACAAATCCATATTATGGCAAAAAATACCCCTTTAAGTAAAAGGAAAAGACATTTCATCTTAGTCAATAAAATATATCTCAAAACTTTATGAAAATTAGCAAATTAAGATCAAGCAATTCTTCTGCTGCAGAGAATACATTTATTAAAATTATAAGCCTTAGAAACCGTCAATTTACACAAAGAAATGTAAAAGTGGCACACATATTACAACATCCACTGTTTAGTGTAGATTGTGCAAGTCAGGCTTTATTGTCGAGTTGCGGCAAAGAAACCATTACCTTAGAAGAACAAGCAGAAGAGAATTGCTTGGGCTAAGAAACATAAGGAATGGACAATAAACCAGTGGAAAACTATCTGTTGGTCTCATGAGTCCAAATTTCAGATATTTGGTTCGAACTGCCATATGTGCTTTAAAATCTTTGCCTTGGAGATCCCTAACTTATGAAGAATAGTTACCTTGTGTGCTCAGTCTTGCCATGAAGTATGGGACAGCTGTTTTTGTTTCAGTTAACAACAGTGGGGGAAATAATCATTTGATCCCCTGCTGATTTAGTAAATGTACTTTTTACAAAGAAATGAACAGTCTAGAATTTTATCTTATCTTTTATGGTAGGTTTATTTTAACAGAGAGAAAAAATATAAAAAAATATATAATAATAATAATAATAATAAAAATAATAATAATTATAATAATAATAATAAATAAATTTATATTATATATACATGAGAATATTATAATAATATAATAATAATAATATAATTAGTATTTGATTGAGTGAAATAAGTATTTGATCCCCTACCAACCAGCAAGAATTCTGACTCACATTCACCCAGATTAGTCCTGTATCTTTAAGAAAGAACTTCTAATATCAACTCATTATTTGAAAAAAAAAAAAAAAAAAAAAAAAGACACCAGTCACCAGATTCAACCTCTTCCATTCCAACCTCTCCACCACCCATGGGTGAGACCAAAGAGCTGTCAAAGGATGTCAGGGACAAGATTGTACACCTGCACAGGCTGGAATGGACTACAAGAGAACATTGGTCATATGTTTTTGATCATTGTCATGCAGAAAAGGCTCATCCATGACTCATCTTCAGTGTCAAGAAGGTTATTCCCAGTGTTTCCATTTTTTTAATTATATTTAAGCAATTTAATTTGTGCCAATTTAATTGATTATACAATTTAATTTGATTGTCATTGTGCAGAGTACACAAACAGGGGCAGTGAAATGTAGTCAGCATCTTACCAGAAGTGCAACTAGCAATGTATATAAATAATTCTAAAATAAATATATGAATATATGAATATACAATAAACATATAATGGAAGTGAAAAGGTGCAATATACAGTCAGCCCCCGACCTACAAATTTTTGGAGATACGAACAACCCAAAAGAAAAAAAAAAGAAATTCTAAATATATTTAAGCAAACTTTCAGAATCCGCACGCGCTTTTCAGATTTGACAACGGCAAAAACAGAGGAAGAAGAAGAAGAATGCCTGGTAGGCCTCTATTGTGTGACCGAGACATGTAAGTCTCACTCTTCCTGACTTACAAATAATCTAATTACAAACACTTTTCTGGTCCCTATCTATTTAGTAAATCGGGGGCTACCTGTATTACAATAATGCTGTATCAGTGAGGTGATGGTCAGTTTTCACCACCCGTTGGAGGCCATTCTGATCTGAGACAATGCAGTTGGTGTTCCACACTGGGGAGCAGTTCTTTTTAAGATGCTTTCAATTGTGCATCGATAGAATTTCTGCAGTCTTCCAATGGAAGTAAAGCCACTTTTGTGTCAGAGTGGGAGTGTTGAGGGTCCAGGAAAGATCCTGTCAATGTGTCCTATCTTGGTCTGCCGGTTGTCTACAATCAGTTCCTTGGTCTTCTCAGCATTGAGTGCAAGATTGTTGTTGATGAAAAGATGGTTCAGCTTGGTAATCAGATTTAATGGGATCAAAGTATTAAGTGTTATCAATGAATAGCATCCTGACATATGTGTTGCTTTAATCCAGGTGATTTAAGGCAGTGTAGAGAGCTGAGGCAATGGCATCCTTGGTTGACCTGTTAGGTTTGTAGGCAAACTGAAATGTGTCAATTGTTGGGGACAGGCATGTTTTCAGATGGGAGAGGACCAGTCTCTTAAAACACTTTGTGATCATTGGTGTGAGAGCAACAGGGTGGAAGTCGTTGAGTGCTATTGCAGCCCCATGTTTTGGTACTGGCACAATAGTGATTGTTTTGAAGCAGGTAGGGACAATGGCCTGGGCCAAAGAAAGGTTAAATATGTTGGTGAAGATTTCAGCCAGCTGTTCTGCACAGGCCCGGAGTACTCCACCAGGAATGCAATAAAAAAATATGAGTGGCAGGTCGTCAAGTGGTAGCTCATCTTTGATGGGTGATTTTGTGTTTTCACGATCGAAGAGTGTGTAGAAGATGTTAAATTTATCTAGAAGGATGGCCTTGCTGGTAGGGGGCTGGTGTTTGATGGTTTTTAATCTGTGATAGCATAAATGCCTGTCCACATACACCAGGGATCATTTTAAATTTGTCCTCAATCTGCAGTTTGTATTTCTGTTTTGCTGCTTTTCAGATTGGCTCTGGAAAGACTGTAGGCTTCTCGATAGCCAGATTTGAATGCAGCATCACATGCCTTTAGCAGGAGTCATACTTCCTTGTTCATCCAGGGTTTCTGAATGTGAAATACTTTAATTATTTTATGGGTGGTTACTTTGTGGGCACACCTGTTGGTGTGGTGCATAAACGAATTGGTGTAGGTATTAATATCAGTCAGTCCATTGTGGCCTGACAAGCAAAAACGTTGTGTCTGTGTTCTAAAACTCATGCTGTAATAGAGTCTGCTTCCTCCAGCTACACTTTTCACATTTTAAGATGGATGTGTATTTGGGAAGTAGGAGCTGGGATAGATGATCCTATTGTTCAACATGGTGGTGAAGAGTGACTTTGTATGCAGCAGGGACATTTGTATAATCCTGCTTAAAAGTATTGTTTCCTCTTGTAGGGTATAACATGTTTTGATCAAATTTGGGGAGTACTGTTCTGAAATTGGCATGATTAAAATCAGCAAAGATACAGGCACCATCTGAATGCACTGTCTGCAACTTATTAACAGCAGAACAGATTTCTGTAATAACTAGTATAGCAACGTGGGGTACATACACTGTAGCGATAAAGGTGGATAAATAAGTCACGGGGCAGATAAAACGGTCTGCACTTGATGAACATGCATTCAGTGTCAGCAGAACAGTGGGATTTGGTAATAATAGCATTGGTGCACCAAGCTCTGTTTACATAGATGCAAATGCCCCCACCCATCTGTGGATGCTTGTGCCACGAGCCACTTAGCCACTTCTGCCTTATGGAAAGGGGCTCCATCATGCTCGAAAAGGCATCGTTCACCACCAAACTGTTCTTGGATGGTTGCTAGAAGTATCAGAGGATGGTATTGTACCATTCTTTATTCATGGCTGTGTTCATAGGCAAATTTGTGAGTGAGCCCACTCACTTGGCTAAGAAGCAACATGAATACTCTCAAGATGCTTTACTTTCTTCTGCAGACAAGCTTTTTCCGAATGCCCCAAACAATCAAAAAGGAGATTCATCAGAGAAAATGACTTTATTCCAGTCCTCAGTAGTCCAATCCCTGTACCTTTTGCAGAATATAAGTCTGTCCCTGATGTTTTACCTAGAGAAAAGTGGCTTCTTTTTCCTGGAAGAAACGGCCACAAAGACTTCTGGACAACAATTGAACCTCTCTCCTTTAAGTTCTCGATTATCTGATATATGGCTGATTTAGGTGCAATCTTACTAGCAGCAATATCCTTGCCTGTGAATCTCTTTTTGTATAAAGCAATCATAACTACACGTTTGTCCTTGCATGTAACCGCTGTTAAAAGAAGATCAATAACTTCAAGTACCACACTCCTTTTAAAGCTTCCAGTTTGTTATTCTAGATCAATCAGCATGACAGAGTGATCTCCAGCCTTGTCCTTGTCAACAATCTTATCTGTTTTAATGAGAGAATCACTGACATGATGTCAGCTGGTCCTTTTGTGGCAGGGCTTATATGCAGTGGAAAAGTTTTTTTTTTTTTATTTATTTATTTATTTATTTGGGGGGGGGGGTATATTTATATAAGAAATAGGGACTTTGCAATTCATTGTAATTCATCTGATCACTTTTCATAACACTCTGGATTATAAGCAAATTGCCATCCTAAAAACTGAGGCAGCAGACTAAGTAAACAATATTTTTGTCAATCTCAAAACTTATGGCCACACCTGTAAATGGGAGTGTGTGTGTTCTTTCTTGGTGTGCCAGTTGTCCCCAATCAGTTCCTTGGTCTTCTCAGTATTGAGTGCAAGATTGTTGCTGGCACACCACACTGTCAGGTGCCAAACCGCCTCCTGGTAGGCCCTTTCCTCATTGTTGCTGATTGGGCCTACCACCATAGTGTTGTCTGCAAGCTTGATTTTAAAGTTTTATCCATGGTCAGGTTTGCAGTTAAGTGTGAACAGGGACTAGAAGATGGGGCTCAGAACACAGCCCAGTGGTACACCAGTGTTCATGATAAGGATGGAGGAGTTGCAGTTGTCAGTAAAGACTGTGGTGATCAGTGAATCCATCGATGAATAGCATCCAGACATATGTGTTGCTTTTATCCAAATGATTCAGGGCAGAGTGAAGAGATGTTAAGTTTGTAGGGAAAACCAATCAAACCTTATGCCCATTGTGTTCCATGTTTTCCTCATTTGTGGATAATGGCTCTCACAGGGGTTTGCTGGAAATGGCCTTGTAACCCATTTCAGACTGATATATGTACATCTATCCTCTGTTCTTGAATTTATTTAGATCACTGCATAATGTGTTGCTTTTTAAGATCTTTAAGCATGCTTCACTTTGTCAGACAGGTGCTATTTAAGTGATTTAAAAAATGTGGTTAATCACAGTTTTTAATAATTTAGCAAGGGGTGGGGGAAATTACTTTTTTTCATAGAGCACTGTAGGTTTGGACAGCTTTTCCCGCCTTAATAAACAAAATAATCATTTAAAAATTACATTATGAATTACACGTTATCTTTGTGAAATGTTCAAATTAGCTAGATTGAATAATTTAAATGTGACAAATATGCTAAAAAATTTAATCAGGAAGGTTAGTGGTAATTCTTAAACTGCAGAGGTCAGATAATAGACATAAAAATACCAAAGCAGTTTAACCAGTTACAAAGTTGAAAGGTTTTTAGTATTTAAAGTATGTACAGTATTTAAAGAAGACACCTTTCGGGGTGATTGTCTCGGGGAGAAAGGTGTATCTAAGTTTCAAGGATCAAGCAAAATGATTTTTCCAAGCTAAAAACTCTGCACTGATCAATAAACCCTTAAAGAATCCCCAAAGAATCATTTGATCTAAGAATGCAAAGATTTACTGAGTTTTAAGTGTGTGATACAAACTTCAAATGATTGCTCTAATAATACTGAAATTATTACTTCATTCCATTGCCTTGTTCTCCAATTCCTGCAATGTAAATACATCTGAATTTAATCTAATCTAATCTAATCATTAGTTTTATACTTAGAACATGTCAGGTGTTTAACATCTAGCAAAATTCTCTTGGTAAATAAGACAAAGGGAAGAGCAAGGCACTCTCTGTGAGGCATCCTCGATGTAATAAACAGAAAAACAACTAATACAAAGAAAACAAAAACAAAAGTAACAAAGAAACCATAAACTAAGCATGAAAACCAGGACAATGGAATACAGCCACTATGGGGGGACAAATCTGAGACAAAGAATGATGTGAAAGATGAATCTTTATAGAAGTGATAATTAACATGACATGACTTGACATGAGGGTATAGTGGCTGATGGAAAACATAATTTCTGTCCATAATCTTAACAAAGCTGTCTATGATAAATTGTTATGTAGGGCTAATTTTTACTTTGTGGAAAACTGCACTTCAGCAGATGTTCAATTGATGAAGTTCGGCCACAATTCAGTTAAGGAAAACAGACAGATCTTTAGCTGACCTTCATAATGAACTAATACACAGCAACGCATACTCTTCAGTTCCTGCTTTAGGTGTGAACATGATTATTTAATAATTTGTTCTTTAGAAGTAATTCAATATTTTACTGCAAAGTACATATTTCCTTCTTTTTGTTTGGTAATAAGTCAACAAATGTAATATTGCTTTAAGGATTTGTGATTGAGTTTTGGAAGTGAAGTGTGTTTTCCCTTCAGGAACTCGAGCTGCGTCAACAATGCTTTGGAAATGCTTCCGTGTTGTCCACGCCCTGAATCACGTGAGTAATCAGTCCAATGCAAAGCATGTCCTCACCGGCAGGGTGACATCAGGACCAGGTAGCTATAAAAGCACAGTGGAGTTGGCGCTAGCTTCTGTTTGTTCAGGAAACTATCTGTGTGTATGTCCTTAAAAAAAAAAAAGATGAAAGTGACAAAGAAGACAAAGCACTCGTTTCGGCTATGTATAGTCGTAATGAGCCTATGTGTCATTTGTTTTGGAGCGGAGCATGCTAGGTCGGTTTTCGAGGGAGCCAATTGCGCAGATTGCGCTTACATGTCAATGCGAACGCTCCGCTCCCAGAGAGCACTTTATTCGAGGAAGATGCGCCCGCTACTAACGTTCTGGCTCCGCTTTTAGTAAAGCGAAGCAGCATTTGAGGACCTGGGGCTTGCAGATGAACCTAGCAGAGGTTTTGAAGACGGGCCTGCCCCTTTCTCTCACAAGGGTTGGAAGCACGCCATTTGGCGGTTTCTTCCCTTTGCAATGAGAGTGCGCAAGCTTCTCTTTTCTTCCTCTGGGGAGAGGAAGGGGATGGATCGAATCCATCCTCTCGGCCATCAAAAGAGTGAGAAAAGGCCAGTCACTCACTGTGACGCAGTTCAAATACTGCTGGGTCTGATGGCAGCAGCGTCCAATGTGGTTCCCCTTGGCCTCCTGCACATGAGACCCCTACAGTGGTGGCTCAGGACCCAAAGGTTCCCTCGGAGGGGCAATCCACTGTGTACGATCAAGGTCACGCAGCGAGCTCTATGTGCCTTAGATGTGTGGAGAGATCCCGGGTTCCTGTCTCAGGGCCCAGTGCTGGTGCAAACAACACCGCTTAGATCCAGTTATCTGCCCGGTCGGCCCAGTGCTGGAATTCCTTAAAGAAAAGTTTGACAAAGGGTTGGCTTCTTCCATGACCTCTATGCTGCAGTCATCATCCATTAAATAAAGAATCTGATTCTTTTTCTCTGTTAGATGGCCTAATTTACAATTTCTTGCATTAATCTGTCTTTGCAAAGCATTCTTTCAGCATTTTTCCACTGTATTTAAATCAGTTTCCGCATTCATGCTTCCTAATATTTGCTGAAGATCAGCCTTCTCACACCGCTATTAGCTCAAAATGACTGAATACTCAGACCTTGTTGAGTCACTCCTGACACCTGTTGTATGGTTAAAATGCACAGCATTTATTAACTCTATTTTCCACTATTTAGCAAAAAACCAATAAGTCCGCCACATTCTGTAAGAAAACTGTGTGGCCCCACAACCACCCTAAACCTTCCGTCCCTGATTTCTTAAAGAAGCAGTATTACTCAATAATAAGAGCAAAGCAAATATTCCAAAGCAACAATATTACCAAATAAATACAATACACCCGCTAATTTCAATAAACACAAACAATCCCAAACAATACACCCACAGTGTCTAGGAAGAAAAACTTTACAGCTTGACCAGCAGTAAGATGTCAAAAAGACCACCGAGAAGACTAACTACTTGATACTTAATAATATATTCTTTTCCGCAGTTACTAATATAATTTGTGACAGTAGAAATTATGATTATTATTATAATAAAATATTCTCAATTTCCTGGTGGTGATTTTTTGTAGACTAAGAAAAAAGAGGTCTTTTAAGGCTTTCCTTTGTGTTTTGCTTTTAGAACAGAATTACAATCAATTATGAATCATCTGTACTTTGATTAAGAGAAAAGTTGCCTGACCCTCCATTCAACCCCGTTACCTTGTTTACTGTTGCTAAGTCTGACATGGTTGCAAGCCCTGCGGTCAACTTTTTCAATTACGGGTTTCAATTACAAGGCCAGAAGATTTACGTGAAATCCATAGTAATTTTGTGAAACAATACCTAGAATCACTTTGAAGGCCACATTCATGACATCACAATCTTTCAGCTATGTGAAAGCACTTAAAGGATCAGAAATAAAACTATAATCTGCAAATATCACTGAAATAGTCAGCAGGCTCATCGTCTACAGATGATGGGAAATGTAGGGTGAGGTTAAAGTGTGTGTGTGTTTTTTTTTTTTTTTTTTTTACAATAATATTCAGTCTAAATGATTTAATGGTTCTTAATCTTTCCAGTCAGTGCCAATATTGGTGTCCACAGTCTTCTTTTTCTCCTGCTGTGTCAGCATTTGCAAATGAGTGAAATGTCATCATTTCAATAGCAGTGCTTGGCTACAGCTGCTAACACAACAACTGGTCTTAATAGGTGAGCAAAAAAGTGCAAAAACTGAAACAGATGACTAAGACCCATGTGGAACCTTGTAGGCCACTAAAACATATTTGATGGTACTTGCTGATGATAGTGCACTTTAAATTAAATCTGTTTTCATTTAAAAAATCTATTTTCATTTAAAAAATATTAAGTAGTAGTGTTTTAATGGTATAAATGGCCTGAAAGTTATTGATACCAAGAGATAATCATATTTTTAGATGCCTTTCAATTAAATTCCCCACAATTAATGTAGAGTAAAAAGTTAATCACAATTATCCTCAAGATAGTGTTATGCCAATCGAAATACATATATATATATTTTAAATAAATCTTATAGTAATGCTGTGTGTCTCCACTGCCCTTCTACTCACTAGTAAAAAAAAGCTGTTGAACTGCTCCGAGGGGATTTTATTTGTTCCTGAAAAAGAAAGAAACAAAAGAAAGAAAGAAAGAAAGAAAGAAAGAAAGAAAGAAAGAAAGAAAGAAAGAAAGAAAGAAAGAAAGAAAGAGTCCTGATCCTGAAGGTGACAGCAGAGTCAATAAAGAGTGTGAGGCAGTAGCTCTCTTTTTGCTGGTATCATATGTCTTTTAAATGACACCACACTAGTGACAGACTACATCAGTCTGTATCTGTGAGACCGAAAGGTCATATCACTAAATATATAATTTATTTCAAGCCAAACACTTCACCTGATTCGATGACTCATGGTTTTCTAAGTAACAGCGATAGGTGTGTAACCACAAGCCCTTTTCAATTAAAAAATAAAACGTTCAAACACCCGTTTTCTACGCTTTTCCTGATATAGTCATCCTTAGCAACGACCTGCAGCAACATTTATAACACCTGAGAACGGTGCTCAGACGTTTACAATGGTCGTGACTCACAGCAAAACCAAAGAAGTGTGCAATTAGGTGTATGGAAGTACGTTATCTGGGCTTCCACTTGGGTCATAGGCAGGTGCGTCCCCAAACTCATAAGATCACACACAGAATTACATGTACAGAATTTGCATTAAGTGTGTGCTCTCTTCCAGTGACTGGTGTGAAGATAAAAGGGGGCACGAGAGCAGAGAAAAAAGAGACATGGACAGCCACATGCGTGCATAAGTGTGTCTGCATATCATCTGCATATAAGTAAATCACTGAAAAAGTAAAAACACAATAAGCCAGTTTATATATATATATCATACATACATTCATACTTGTACATAACTATATCATGTCATTTAAGTATATTATCTTTTAACATGTCTGTCTATGTGTAACCTTTGGAGAGTATATTGTATATTCAAATTTAAATTTAAATTTTGTTCATCACATACACATTCATACAGAGTACGACATGCTGTGAAATGCTTTTTACGACTGTCCAACAATTAAACATGAAAAACAGGAATAGAATATAAGGAAAAAAAAATAAAGAAAAAAATATAATATCGAAAGTATCGTAATTTCCGGACTATTAAGCGCACCCATATATAAGCCGCACCCACTGAATTTGACAAAGATTTTTATTTTAAACACAAATAAGCCGCTACACTGTCTACACTGAAACTAATGAACTTTACACAGGCTTTAATAAAAGACAGTGTCTGTTACACGGTGTAACGGGTAAAATATGTTGTGGCTCCTTTAAGAGCAGAGCAGCATTTTGGGAATAGGATGCCGCCGCATTGTTCCGCTATTACTGCATGTGTGCAAGACTGAGGAATATGTCCTTATTATTTTTTGATGCTCATTTCTAAGTTTCTTTGACTAACCCGTAACACTGTTGCCAAGAAAAATAAAAAAGCACGAGTTTTGGAAACCTGTCTGTGCTTATATGATTTCTGTTGCAACTGGAGTTAGCGAGCTCTCCCTTCACCCAGACTCAACGCGTTACAACGGCTTCTATTTAAACAGTAGCCGACCAAGAAAGTCATTGTTCACTGTATTCCTCCTTCCTTTCACATCTATTTCTCTCAGGAGTTTATCTTTTGGCATCGTCGTGCGTTTAAAAAAAAATAATTTTCTCCCGATGACATGCAGCTCAGAACACAGGTGAGGTGCGTTTTTTCGTTTCCGTTCGGAAATTTAATTGGTCTAATGTTATGTCGCTTAGTTTTTTGGCTTAAAGTTTGTGAAACCGAGAAAAACCCAGGAAAAATTCATAAATAAGCTGCTTCGTTGTTTAAGCCGCGGGGTTCAAAATGTGGGAAAAAAGTAGCGGCTTATAGTCCAAAAAATATGGTATAAGAAAAGAATATATACACATGAATTGCACAGAAAGGGATGGATGCAATAGTATATATATATTTGTATATATTCGGATGGTATATATATTACCATATATACCATATATTATTACCTACTGTACATTAATCAGCCTCATCCCTGTATATATTAACCTCATACCCTATTTATCTTACTGTTATTTATTGTAAATAGGCCACTTATGCACTTCTGTTTACATGCTTACTGCATTTCATTGGCTCTGTATATGTATCTTGCACAATGACAGTAAAGTTGAATGTAATCTAATCTAATCTAATCTAATCTAATTTGAAGGCATTATATTAGAAGTGAGGGTGACAGCAAATGCTCTTCAAGAGTTCGATCTGCTGCATGTGCTTGATCTGCAAAAGTGATGCTGCATTTTGCAAAACTACAAAGCTGTTTCTTCTCTCTGAGATGGACGAGGCAGCGTTAGGTTCGAGTTGCTGTAAGCAGCTGTAGATGAATTAGAGGTCGCTATCGCTCCATTATACCTCAGGATTTATTAGCCTTTATCTCTGCTCTTGCAATTAACCCACATAGTGGCAGCCTAGAGCCCCGGTCCGATAAAATGAGTCCTCACAAATGTTCCAATTTCTCTCAGTTACCCCCGTGCGCTTAAAGCCATTACTCAGTGAGCAGCATAGCATCTGGATCCACTTCATCAAAACCGTGCGAAATACACACATGCTCGATCGGACACAAGCCTGAAGTTGACACGGCTGTATCTGTCTGTATCTGTATCTATCTATCTCTAACTGTGTACAGTGAGTTAAATTAAACCCTTTTTGTTTTGCATTACTTAATAGGAAGATTTTTGTGCCCAAAAGTGTGTGTATATATATATATATATATATATATATATATATATATATATATATATATATATATATATCAAGTCAAGTCAAGTCAAGTCAAGTCAAGAGGCTTTTATTGTTATTTTTGCTATACACAGTGGTACACAGTACACAGTAAAAACGAAACAACGTTCCTCCGGAACCCTGGTGCTACACTAAACAAAACACAACAAAACATATATATATATACCAACAGTGACAAATAAGGAAAACTGTGTAAAGTGAGTTAAATTAAACCCATAGGATGGAAATAGAAATATATTTGAAAATGCTTTAATCACATTTCCATATATATTAAACAACACTGCTGGTTAGAGTAGAAACTGCTTCATCTAAATCTTACCCTGACACACACACTGATTCATGTATTAAGAACAGGGGTGGCATTTCGGAAAAGCAAAAGTGGAGGAAAGCGAAAGTGGAAGGAATGAGAGAATAAATGAGAAAAAAAAAGAGTTGCAAGCATGGCCGCATTTCCATGGCTTGCTTCAGTATTAGCAGAAGCTTGTGACAGATGGAGAGCGATTACAGCTGTGATCAATACACACAAACATGCACACACATATACACACACACACACACACACACACACACACACACACCCTGCAGGCCACAGCAGCTGGGTCCAGCCTTCCTCATCCAAACTCTGCTCTTTTCAGCGATGCCACATTTCAATTATATCTCCATTTATAACAGGCTACTTGAGAAATAGAAAAAAACTACTGTGATTTTTCTTCACTACCTTGTAAATGCATTTTAGATTCCATTTTGAAATAAAATTACATAGTGATCCAGTACTGACCTGATACAAATCTGTAACTCATCCATTAGTGACCGAGTACATATATAAGAGTGATCTAATACTTCCAAGTCCAACACAAATCAACCATGATCCAGGAATGACCTGTACAGGAGGACCAGTCCTCTTAGTAATTATCCTCTTAGTAACTGAACCTATTGCCTCCAAGCGATTGTTCTCAGTTGTTACGATGCAGAATATAATGTAGAGATGACATGTTCAATACAGGAAAGAACTGATCCAGAATTATTTCCTAAAACAGACCTCTAGTTTCATAAACATGGTGTCACACTCTTCAGGACACAAAGCTGAGTCTGAGTTACACACCACATCCTGAAATGAAAAACAATGTATAAAACATGTCTTATGTCTCAGTATGAAATCTAATAGGTGATGATGCTTCTACTTTAATGTAGCCCAATGTAGCCCCCGTGCCCAATGAAACAATGTTATACACGGGGAAAGTGACATATTGTGTGGATAATATCCGACAATAAGAGTTCGGGTAATCTGCTTCGAGTCACCTGCACTGGATGTAATTGCCTGCTGCTTCATATGTGCTATGTGCAGATGTCATTAGAAAGCAGGTGGTGGAGATAAGCACAGCCTGCTTCGCTTGGTCACGTGCTGGTATTAAACACAATTAAACTATCCTATGTGCTATAGAAACACTATAAAGACACTCTGCTGATAATAATCAGTCTGCTATTGACGATGAATTTCCCTTACAAAACATTAGAAATAGGTTACATTTTAATTTAATGACTGTTTAAGTTGCAACATACATGATTTGCCTAAAAATCTAATTTAGACTTATAGATGCATTTAGACAGCAAATGTTTGCTTTTGTTGCGAGACAAAGTTTTCTGAGTTCCTGGAGTTTCTACTGTATTATTTCTACAGTATAATAACTCTATTTATAAGGTGTTTTTTTTTTTTACATACTGGTAGTGAACATCTGATTTGCTAAATGCTGAACTCTAAACAAATTAATCTGAAAAACAAAACAGATAGTTTGTCCAAAAATAAAAGTGATTAATCATCTTTATAAGTATGAAAATAGTTCTATACAATATCCGTTTCACATTTTGGAAGGTAGAGCCAAGGTGTGTGAAATCATTCCAAACTTATGAAAAAAATTAGAGTGATTCTTCAAGATGCAATCCAAAAAAGTGGTGGATTTAATTCCTGTTTATAGATGACAGGAATTCCCACTGTGACCTAAATCACATCAAAATGTCTGTGTGACATAAATGGAAGTGGTTTGAAGACATAATGTAAAATAGGCTTCCATTGCTTGTTGGCAACATTAGCCTCATTGCTGAGGCTACATGGATTGATAATTTTCCTCGTTATTTGCTTTTCCTTATTGTTCCTTGGCTCAGGGTTTTATACCGCAGGCAAATATGAACAGAACCCAGGCAGAAGCACACTTCCATGTGTTTGGTAATGGAGGGGATTATACAGCCCGTCTCACCCTCCCAAACCACGGAGCACAGCCGCAATAATCAGCAAAATTCAGCCGAGATTGAGCGCATACATATGGCACTCGGCCGCAGCTGACGTTTAAGCTGCTTTTTAAGCCTGAAAGCTGTTATGCAACAACATTCTCGTCCTGCTTCGCGCAGGCTCAATGACAAACGCTCAGGAGTCTGCAAGCTTTGATAGCTGATCCCCGGAGATGTGAAGATGTGCGGCGTGCATCGGAGAAGAAACGCCGACCTCCTGCTGCAAACTGATAACAAAATAACCAGCTGCTCAAACTCGCTCTGAGTTTTAATGCTGGGATCATCTGAGACGAGTGAAAGGCAAGACTGCACTCTGCATGCGGCACAGTCGTGATAAGATAAGAGCAAACTCACATAAAGGCAGTATTGCACACCAATGAAACACCCAGACAGGACAAAGATAAAACATGCATGCAAGTGGCTTTCCATTTATTTGATTTCAGGCCAACTTAGAATATGTACATTAAAAAAACAGGGTCACCCTCGTTAATGTACTCTGGCGTACCTGTGCCACATGCAGTATTTAAAATCACGTAACATTTGAAAATGATTCAGAAAAATACACAGTTCATTTTTTGAAGCATGCTTGAACAAACTAGAAGTCAAACAGTCAAATTTGGATTTAATTAAACTGAAAAGCTAAATCACTTGTCTTTTAAAGTAATTTTATCCCTCCTTATTTCTAATTTAACAATTAATTGTACATTCATGCCATGGAGAGACAATCTTGTTATGTAAAAAGATCCTCAGAAATGTATTTCTATACAGGTTGTATTGATTTAAGAGGAAGTTAAACAAAATGTAATGTATAGATAACACTTAAAAGGTGTGAATAAAAATAACTAGAGTTAAAAAAAATGCTTTTAATAGAGATAATTAAGTAAAAGGTGCATATTCAAAGCTATAATTTGTCCACTGCTGGTCATACAGTCTCATTCAACTGTCTCTGATGGCCAATTCATCCAGAAGATTCGATCTTTTCCTCCCTTCAGTCTGCTACCAAAGAGATGTGTGAGGGAGTGAGGAAAGATTATGCTCACCGAAACCCTGCTAATGAAGTCATCTCCCTCAGCTCCCTATCTGGACGGTTGGCTTCTTAATTAGCAGCTAATCAAGTCAATACGGTGGCTATGGCTATGAGACAGCCCCGTCTTGATCCTGAGGCCCTCACTGGCTCTGGGGTAATATTTGCTGAGCCCTCATCACTAGCAGAACCTAAGTTAATTACTCACACCTGAGAACTCTGTAGTGAAATGTAATCAGTAGTGTTGTGTCACCGTTACTGTTAGCAAGATCATGGTGAAGTAGAGGACAACAATAAGGCAGAGGCTAGGGGTGGCTACGAGAATGATGTCATACCAGATGTGTATGGATAAACATACACACACACACACACACACACACACACACACACACACACACAACCACACACACACACACACACACACATCCACACATCCACACACATACAGGAAACACAGCTGAGGCTACGTAGATCTCTGTTCCAGCATCTGCCATTTAAAATTTTAATGCCAATACACATAGTGGTGAAATTAGTATTTTGATTATTGTTATGATTTTTCTATTTAAAGTTACACAGATTAACTGTGTATCTAAGCCACAGATGTCAAACTCAAGTCCAGATTATTCATTTTAATCAGTCCAAGTAAAGAATAAATGCACATTTTCTATAGTTTATGAATATATATATTTTTAAAAGCTGCATTCGTTAGTAGCTGCCGGTGAAATGTCGATAAATGATGTAAAGTAAAAAAGGAAAGTTTCAAGAAGTTTCATTTTATGCAAAATAGAAGCAAATGAGGCACAACTGCCTTATAATAGTACAGGGGAACACCGGTGTACGAGATTAATTTGTCGTTGAAAACCGCTCGTGTTCCTAAATGCTCGTACTCGCATGTTAATTTTACCATAAAAATTAAGGTAATTAGGCGATCACTTTTACAGCCATTGAAAATGTTTTATGCCTAATTTAACACACAAATATACTTATAACAACGTATAAACATAAAACGTACGAAATTAAAAGCAAAGAAAGAAATAACCTTTTGTTCTTTATGACTGTTGAACTAAACAAAGCCATATTGCAGACAAAGATCTCGTGTGTACGCCACATTTGTGCTTTTCTACAATTACTTTCTTTATTTCATTGCTTATTCTTTTTACAACCTTTTTTCCAGCTCTAACACTACACTTCTTGGGTGCTAAATTGATGCTTGATGCTAAATTTTTTGTAAAAAAAAAAACCCACTATAAAAACAGACAAAAAGCAATATATTTACATAGGAGAACGACGAGAATGCACTCAGAACAATGTCTATGAAGCAACTGAGCATGAAGCGTGGGGATGGAGGTGACGAGCGACGAGCAGAATGCGTGACTGGGACCAAACGCGTCAAAAGAAATGCTCGTCTTCCTGAAATATGCTCGTACTCCTAGATTTAAAGTCGTACTAAAGATATTTTACTAGTAAAACCGATATTCTCCTACTACAAGCAACTTGTACACCAGGGTTTCACTGTATGAGGAAAGGACTGTAGTTTAATTTATGTCCGTGAAACATTCTGGGTTTTTTCTTTCTGCTCTCAAAAATCAGACTCGACAAAAATCCTTTGAGGAAAGATGTCTGGTTGCAGTATGATTGTTAACTCTGCACAAGTTGTGTAATATCCCAGTGAAACAATTGCAATTTGAAGTAAACTAAAGACAATTTAGAGAGATACATCCAGAGATTTTATTTGACATCTAATTAGCATTCTACATTCCATACATTCCATGTATAGGCGTTTATAAGCAAAAAAATAACTATTATCCGTTCAAATTGGTTTAAGCAGCCATACAGCTTTAAATATTTTTGTCTATAAAAAAAATCTGTTGAGCACATAATGTAACCTTAAACTGTAAACATGGCAGATAACACATGAGACGTTTATATGTAAATATATATGAATAATAAGTCATTCCTCCAAAGCACATTGTGATTTTTTAGTTCCACCATTTAATTACCCACTTGCATTGATGACTCTAAAAAAAGTGTCAGATTGTTTGATAGCAGAAGCTTTTGGTCAGCAATGCTGATTTCAACCCTCTCTGCCCATCATAATACTAATTCTGCTATCATCTGGAACAATCTTAATTGGAGTTTAAAGCCTTTTAGATGGGGAATGAGAGAAGTTTAATGCGGACACTGTGAGGGTGGCAATGTGAATGCCAATACTGCCCCCAGGCGGGACTTAAAAGAACTACAACTGAAAATACGACATTCGCACTTACCTTAAGACTTACCTTGTGCAGCAAATAACAGGTCATCAGAAATGTCACATTTTAATATTTTTTTAAATACAATTAAATATAGTGAGGATTTTTGGGGGGGGGCAGATTACACAATTAGCTTTTTTTATTGTACACAAATTTATAGTCGCATGAGTGAGTCAAATTCTTTAAAAAGCTGCTTTGTATGTGTTTAATTGACGATTTATAAGGATGTTTTCTGCATGAAATATTTTTATATTCAAAAGTACTTTCTGAAACCTGAACAAGGCAGATCAACCAAAGCCTGCATGTGTTCATCTTAATTCTAAGGTACTGAATTTTCTTGCTTTAATATTGTTTCTCTCAAAAAGCAGCTTGTGGACGGAAAAGTGTAAAGGACTTGTTTTTTAACGAATTTCACTAATTGAACTAACACGGATTTTGTGTATTACACAAATAGACTTAAGGATTAAATATGTGAACTAATTATCTCTAGAACCTTTTGGTTGTAGTATGGAGCAAAATGTCAGACTCTAGTGCCTCTTAGTGAAAATGAGTAATACTTATTGAGGGGTCGAAGGTTTTGATTATAAACTTAGGGTTTTCTAGAAGACACCTCAAAGATCCTTTAGTGCTTAAACCCCAAGTGATGAATCCAGCCTCTGTGTCTCGTCCTCCCATGACCTTCTGAGTGTGTGTCAAAGTCTTCAATGGCTGCCATGTCCTGATGGGCTGTGAAAGTTTGCTTTCACCTCTGTGTAATTGTTTATTCGCACGTCTGATACACAAAACTGATTCACTGCTGCTCGTTCAGAGACCAGAATATCGGCCAGAGCTCAGACCAGTCACTCGATATAAACCTAGTTATTCACACCTACCTGCTCCGTGTCTTCCTCTGTTTGTGTGCGGGTTCGCTGTGAGTCTTGAAGGTTACCTGGATCCCTTTGAAAAGTTGCATTCATACAAAATAATGATGATGATGATGGTGATGATGATGATGATGATGATGGTGCTACTGGTGGTCATGGTGTATGTACTGAGGTAAACCATAGGGTTTTCTGCCCTTCTGCTGCCATCATGCGAATTGACTCATCAGCCGGCACAGTCACAATGTTGAAACGCTGTCAATTTGGTGGTGTGACTGGTGCTTGCATAGATCCCTGTCAGAAACCCTCTTGGGCTGTTCGGATGCAGTTTCTGGAGGGAAAAAAAAAACAAAGAAGTAAAACTATTTTCTTTAATTCAACGTGAAAATCATCTGACAGAATTTATTTCATAACTTACTATTTGATATGCAGATATGTAACAAAAGATCTTCATTAATTAAATAAAATTAAATAAACAAAAAAAACATGATCCCAGTCATTTATAAAACCGTATTCGATATGTAATCGGAACGCTCCCACACTAACCGGTCATACCGGTTTTATCCGGATCGCTGTGTGGGCACAGAGCGCGCGCTGCAGTTACCTCAGCTCTGACAGAGCGCTAGCCGGCTAGCTAAACACGGTGTCAACTTTTACTTGTGTATCTTAAGAGATGTTTGCATTTAATATATGTGTCTTTTACAGAAATTTCTCCCTCGGTTAAAATTTGTAAGAATAATCAAAAAATCAACTCGTCAATGACATTTTCAATAGGAATAATTATACAAACTGACCACTTTTTTTGTTCCAATAAATATCTGAAGTAGCACAAATAATTTTCTTTTCTGTTCTGTTTCTTCTCTCTGACACGAACGCGGAAATCCCGATCGGCTCGCGCCCCAGTTCCGGGTTCCTCAGCTCTGCGACAGAGAGCAGAGAGCTAACAGCTAGCTGTCATATATAATATAGGAAATAAACTCGCATTGTCGACATTTTATTGCCTAATAAATATATATATATATATATATATATATATATACATATATATATATATATATATATATATATATATATATATATATATATATATATGTATATATATATAATAAGTGTGATTTATTACTTAATGTATTTTTTTCACCGAAATCCACTGATATTTTCTAACAATCACTTTCCGTTTGCCACTAAAATAGATATCTCATCTGGTTGATGGTTTTCCACAGAGAAAAAATTATACCTTTTTAAGTGCAAATACATAATTATTTTATATCTGGCCCTGACATGGTCTCTATTTACACCGTGTTTGACGTATAAAACACAACATATTAACATCAATATTTACTATTAACTGTAAATGCACCGTATAAATAGTTAGTTAATAATTTCCTTATGTTGTATATTTCCTACCTCTGTTTCGGGGATTTTTACTAAACGGAAGTAGCAGTAATACGGAATAAAATACCGACCCGACGACGCTAATTGGAGTCAGGAATAATTACCTCAGGATGGTGATGCGGTGTGTCGTTTACCAGAGAGTCGGATCTTTGAGTCGATTCATCAGGGGTTCGAAACCTTTCACTAAACATCACGCGGAGTCAATCCCACACTTAATACCCTCATTATGAGCCCATGGCTATCGAACCTAGAGAGCACTGCATCACAGACAGGAATCTCATACAGTCAGAATGAATCTCATTACTAAAGCTAACACAATTCAACACATTTCCTTATACTGGAGTCACAACAGCACCTCCACATACAGTACATACATCATAACCTTGTGCTCCAGAACATTTGATCACATGCACATTATCAACTTGTGCTGTTAATATCATGAACAGCAGCTACGCTAATTTCTCTCCACTGCTTCTCTTTCTCTCCCCATCCCGAGGCATCCTGAGGTTTGGCCAGCTCCAGTCACGTCCCACCTCATGAAGATTATGGACCTTTGAAGAAGTAGATGCCGAACTCGCAAACATCCCGTACCATCTAGAGACGTACCAGTGCCAATTGGATCCCACTACATGTGTGGAGTTTTGACATTGGACCTCCTGGAGTGTTTTAAGGCTCTGGCATGGAGAAGCTGGTGCTGGATCTGTGATGATCACAAATGTTGAGCTCAGTAGCTTCTAGTTTTATAACCATAAAGACTGTAAAAGACTGTAGAAAGATCATTACTTATAATCTTTTACTCCAGTACTCGTTAGTTCTCACTCTCCAGTGTTCTGTATTGTTGAAAGATTTATGATCAAACTCTTGATGTCACCCAAATGAGGATGGGTTCCCCTTTTGAGTCTGGTTCCTCTCAAGGTTTCTTCCTCATTACATCTAAGGGAGTTTTTCTTTGCCACAGTCTCCACGGCTGCTCATCAAGGATAAACACACACCATTCACCTTCACTGTTGATTTCTGTAAAGCTGCTTTGAGACAATGTCTGTTGTGCAAAGCGCTATAGAAATAAACTTGACTTGAATTGACATACGTCATCTCGAGCAGAAGCATCGATATTGTGATGGCTGAAATCTGATTGATCAAAACCCTAATGTAAACACTACTTGAAGCGGCACTGCCGAGAGAAAAGATATGAATCTTTTTTTATAAATAAAACATTAACCACTGAAATGATATCACTTATTATAATGCATAATGGTAAAGATTTAAGTAAAGTCTTTTCACTTTTAATGGGTAAATTCTGTTTATTTCCATCCTTATAAAGAGCTCTTTTAGAGCTGCAGGCTGTGTATCACAATTCAAGAACCGTATTTAAATAGTGTTCACGTGATACACATTTTATATCTTGCACATTTATAACCCAGGCCTAAAGGCAAACATAATAAATGAAGCAAACTCTGTATAGTCCAATGTCCTACAAGTCCACATCTGACCTGGTGGATTCAGGGGATACTTCTGAGAGTGAGGTTATGACATAACGCTCCATCAGCTTTTCTATGAAAACCCAGTCACACAGAACCACATTGCCAATGAACCCAAAAACCATCAAAATAAGCACTTAGCCAGCAGGGGCAATGGCCCGGACCTGATTACCGTCTTCAGCTGATATTACGTCTCTCATATTCGATAGAGAAGTTATCATAGTGTAATGCCGCCAGGCACTCGCGGTGGCTGGATTCAATACAAACCACCATTGTGCAGCATTACAAGTCAGTGACTTTCTCCAAACAGCCCCATCATCATTTAGCACCACATTCATGCCCTGCAGAAATGCAATGTGCATCGGTATGCCATCTCAGATTTCCTTTATTTCCAGCACATAATGTGTTTCATGCCTCTTTGCTCCTTACGTTGTAAAAAAACTTTATTTTAACTTTTTTCTTATTATCTTTTTGGGTAAAGTGTGCCTGAAGTAAAAATGATACTTAATCAGATCATATTTTTAAAAAGAACAGCAAAAACAGCAAATGTTGAATTAACGACAGATATCTTTTTAGACAAAAGTATATCATGTTTGACAGTCTAGAATAAATATAACCTCTATGCATTAAATATATACAGTGGATTTGCAAAAGTACTCTAATATCTTCCAGTGACATTTGGGATTTGTGAGACTTAAGTTAGAACAAATTTTCTTCCATCAATCTATAAACAAAACCCCAAAATAAAACGGTATTAATACACTGTATTTTATTAAATGAATAATAATTTCAGATCATGCTGTATCTTTACATTTTATTATTTATTTATGAACCTCACTTGCTCATTTTTTTCATTTGTCATTGTTTACAATATTGTATCAGGCTACATCAACTTTTGCTATTGATATATAACTTAAATAAAACCATAGCACATATGATTCTATATTGTAAACAATGAGAAAATGAAAAAATGAGCAAGTGAAGTTCAGGCGAATTACATTTTTGTCTGTTTTACTTTGTTATAACAGCAGTAGCACTTATTATATATAAATATATAGTCCGGAAAATATTTTCCCAGAAGTCCACACAAGAGACAGTAAAGAAATGTAAAGTAATATACTGGTTGGAATATTTATACATAGAAATTACCAAAAATCTTGACAATAATGGTTTTTTTTCTTTTTTACGTATCACTTCGAAATTAATAAATAAAAAGCCTGCCATTTTTTATTTCAACAATAAATCAGAACTCAGAGCTTTGCAGAATTAATTTCTGTATTTGTCTGTGATTCTTTTTGGCTCTAAAAGTCGTTATAAGTTTTGCAGCCCCTGATTTGCAGCATTTCTCCCAATATTACTGGTAGTATCTCTGAACAGTCATCTTCAGCTATAAAAGCTGGATCTTGACAAATCCTGTTTTGGTGCTTGCTCAGATCTCTGCTGATTCGTTCTGAAGCTGTGTAAGACTGACCATTTGACACTTTTTCATTGAACTAATGAGTCAGACCCGATGGTAAGGTTAGAAAAATCTTAGTGGTTTTTGAAATTCTTTAATTTTACAGTGATGGAGCATGCTGTTAGCAATAAAAGCTTTAAAAATAGTTCAATACACTTGTCAAAATTCCTCTTTGCTTTGGAATAAGAGCTCCTTAAAGTTTCTATGGATGGTTAAAGATTTCTTGACATCCTGAAAGTGTTGTAATTGAGTTATATCCTTTCCAAACCTTTTCATTTATATAATTACATCTATTTTCATCAAATTATCAAATTACATCAAATTATCTATCTACATGCTAATTTGATTTGATTTTAATTAAATTCCAAAGACCATTCAGAGATAATTACAGTAAACTGGATGCACCTGAACTAAGATTGTGCAAGCAATCTTATTTTATTTTATCACACTGCCATTATAAATATAATATGTAGAGCAGTGGATTTTGATTTCTGTATATAGGGCTTCCATCATAGACCATAGAAATATTCTTCTTATTATTGATGAGGTATATGATATTTTTATTATTTTTGGTATTATATTGGTGTAATATTATTATTATTGTTAGTATTATTTTTGATAATATTAATATTTTACGCTCATTATTATAAAATCACTATAACGTGCAAGACTGGTCAGGGTGTAACTCACCAGCACCCCCTGCTGCTACATACTTTAAAAATACTGTAGGAATATTTCAAAGTTCATGCTCCTTTTTCGAGTAAAAACACGGGGTATTATGTTACCAAAAGTATGTGCACCGCTGACCATCACACGCATACGTCTTTGTAAAACAGCTCAATCAGGATATATTCTCATCTCCTGATATAATAACCTCCACTTATCTAGAAAGGCTTTCTACTAGAGTTTTCAGGCATGGGTGTGGGGACTTGTAATCATTCACCTACTAGAGCATTTTTGAGACCAGATCCAGAAGTTGGAATGCACTCGCTCTGCATGGAAGTATCATCATGTGGAACAGCGTTTGGGAATCTTAATTCCAGTGAAGAAAAAATTGTAATGCTACAGCACATAGACATTCTGTGTTTGCTTCAGAATTGAAAAGAACCACCAGATTTGAATGTTGTTTTGATGTAGGGTGGAGGCCAGACCGTCACTAAAACCGATTTAAAACATGTCTTCATGAAGCTGGCTTTATGCACGGGGGGGAACATTAAAATGCTGGAACAGCATTTTAATGTTCCAGCATTAAAATGCTGTTCCAGCATTTTAATGCTGGAACAGGTTTGGATTTTCCTAGCTTAAGTGAAGGGAAAATTTAATGCTACCACATCTGAATGCATCCTATCCATCCTACCAGTTTGGAAAAGAACTCAATAAGGCTGGAAAAGACAGGTGTACCAATACTTTAACATATGAGATTTTCTGTTCTAATACATTCATTTCACCCAGCCTTTACAACTTACTAGTTAGCTAATACTTATATCAATAAAATAAAACAATCTTTAGGTGAAGGATTCGCTTTAGTTTAGGAGTGAAGTTAAAAGGACAGTGCCAATACCATGGGAATTCCCGATCTGCTAAGAGACCATGCATGCTGTTCCATGTTGTACTTTTGCTAATCTCTTAGAAACAGTTTTATTTACAAGTCACTAAGATGTACATTATATCTAAAATCTTCTTGACGGATTTTACATTACTGATGAATTATATTCCTTTTATAATAATCTCTCCGTATAAACTCACTTTGTGACCTTGGCTGTGGGAAAGGTGCTGTAAATAAAAATAAATCTTTGTATTATAAAACAAATAGTGTTTACAAAAATACATAAAACTGAAAATAGTGAATATACGCAAGGGACAAGGTCAAGCTAAGGACTAGTGATTTTAGCATCGTCAGTTATACATCATGTGACTTGGAAAAGATATGGCTGACATTCAGGTGTGATGTCATTTCTACTGAGCTGGTGTATCACACAGAGAGGATGTGAAATACTACATTAGCTCTCCACAGGTCCTCTGGTGAACCTTAATATGTTCTGGATCAGCTTTATGTGAAACAAACAGATCTCAGATCAGATCATCAAAATTCCGACTGTGTAAAGAGTTACATCACTCAGATATGTGATGACTCCAGGATCTGAGCTCAGCAAGTCTGATGTGGGTTCATCCAAAACCACAGTCTACTTAACAAGTTCTTAACAGACACTTTATATCAAGAATCCTCAATTCAAAGTAAACCCTGACTGAACACGCAATGCTGTAAGTCTCTCTCACACTATTCCAAACACACACAGGAGTTGATGTCTGGGTTTAAAGCACACAAAATAAATCTATTCCTGAGACACACAATGTGCAAGTCCCTTTAAATAATTAACCTTTAGCACCTTCCAGAGATTCAAATTGCAGCTGAAGATGCTGTATAGAAGAGAAACATTTCCCTTCAGAGGCGTTCAGCCCGAATCAGCAGAGCAGATCTTGATCTATCAATACCTGTAAGGGAACAGGTTTCTTGTGATACTCTGAGAAGTGTTCACACATGAGAAGTGTTCGAGTACTGTAGCGTGTATTCAGTTAGACGTGGAAATTATTCAGTGTTTAATCGTGCATCATCTAACGTTAATCAGAAACTAAAATCCACATTGTGCCAAAAAACAAGATCAGAATTTTTTTTACAATTTTAATAAATATCAAAAAATTAAGTCCACAAACACATATGATCCATTGGAAATGGCTTTTTATTGGTTGGTGCTTTTACATGTTTAGAAAAAGAAGCCGAGGATTTTGCCTCCTGTGTGTTTTCGTCTGGCCTCTTCATGGTCCATGATGCCAGCCGAGGTAGTCAATACAATGAACCTGGAGAAATAAAATATATTTGTGATGACATTTATATCCATACAATAACTTTTTTACATGCAAAAACACCTCACGCACATTCTCCATTAAAAAAGGAGGAAAAAAACGGTGAAATGAGAGAGAAGGGTAAAGATCTAGAAAAACAACAGAGTGAACGTCACTGCTGCTTTTAACTCCACATGGAGTCATTAAAAATCAAAGCAAGTTATTTTACCACCCAATGAAAAGCACTTAACAGAAAATGAAACAATAAGAGCTGCTGCAAATCAGCACCAATTGAATCAATAACCCTGAAAGTAAACGAGAGTGAAAATGCAGCAGATGTAATAGTCAACACGCTCAGAATACTAAAGCAGTCTCGCAGATACTCGAGTCGCTTTAAATCAGAGTGAAGAAATAATTGTACATTTGACCTCAGGTCATGTGACTACAATCTGACCATAGAAATTAAACACATTGCAAGATCTTTCAGCTTCTCCCATTACGAGTCTCCACAGCAGATCATCCGTTTCCCCCCTGTCCTCTACATCTGCATCTTTTACACCAACTACCTGCATGTCTTCCCTCACCACATCCATAAACCTCCTTGCGCTTCCTCTTTTCCTCCTTCCTGGTGTCTCCATGCACATTGAAAGATATTAACATTCAATTCTGCATTGTGTACTTCCCCATTGCATCTAAATATATTTGCACTATTTAAAAAAAAAAAATACTATTATTATTTAATATATTTTCTCCTAACTTTTTAAAATATAATTATAGTTCCTTTTATCTAATGCACAAGTTTCTAAACAGCCGATCAGGTTTACATTCCACTGCAAGTTGTATTCTGCATTAAACAGTGACAACTAATCATAAGTCTGAAAATTAAACAACATGCATCAGATAAATAAACAAAGCAATGACCATCACGTGACAATTTAACAAAATGCATTCGGCTAAAAATATGATCCATGAATCTGCTTTGTTGTTCAGCAAAAAAAAAAAAACACGGTTTAATCTGGATTGAGATCATCTACATGGACACAAAACCATGCGAGTCTACAAAAAGTACAGAAGCCGATGTCTGTCCTTTACAGTAGTGGAGGGAAATATATAGAACAATCATACCTACAGCACATCTTAGAGCAAAATATATCACGAGATCAGTATTATATTGTTAAATACCTGCCCTACGTGCACATTTTAGCAGGTGTGTACAGTCATTGAGCCACGTGAGGAATAAAAATTAGAAAAACTTTGATTCTGTTCAACTGCATCATGCTGTTGATCATTTCATTATAAATATATTTTTTATAAAACAGTGCAGCTTTACAGGTTTCTTGCTGCCTGTGATCATTGTAGATCAGACAGTACTCCAGATTATCCTGCATCATATCGATTCTTGAAAGCAATCGTGTGATGTTAATACATCCAGGAAACACAAGATCATCTTAAATCCGACAAGGAAGTTTTCATACTGAAATAAACACTTCAACTAAATAATTATCACATCGGACTACATCCACGTTTTAAAACACTTTCTGGCATCAAATTCACCAGCACTTTGGCACCATTTCACCATCGAGCTACAGACTAGCAAAGATACTTTGTTCCCCTAAAGCAGGGGTGGGCAATTAATTTTTACAAGGGGCCACATGAGAAAGCTGAATTGTGTCAGAGGGCCACACCAACAATAATATTTTAGGGATGCACCGAAATGAAAATTCAATTTAAAAGTCAATGAAATCCATATTTGTTTGTGTTTTATGCCTTTTGCCTTGGCACCATCACTGGAAAACTTTCCTGCCTTTTCAAAACCGTCCTCTACAGACGGACTGCGCATGCTCGGATTGACTTTACTTTTCTGCGCCGCGTTCTTCTCATATTTAGAAGGCAATCGGGATGTTTGGATTTCAGGTGATCAATTAAACCTGACTTGGAGAAACTCTTTGCAGATACACCCCCTCTTAAAATTTCAGCATTGCATGTTTTGCACATCACTCTCCTCACACCGCAGACATGTTGCTCTTATCCAGATACCCGTGTGCTGCTGCGCTTTTTTATTGCGTCATTACAATTGTGTTTCTGACGTGTTGTTTCGGCGATTTAGGCATTTCCAAAAATTCTCGGTGCATCCCTGTAATTTATGATTGGCCTCATGCGGGCCGGGACAGGGACGTACAAAGGGCCGGATGTGGCCCGCGGGCCGTAGTTTGCCCAGGTCTGCCCTAAAGGAAGCCCGGTATAAGGAGGAAAGGTGACTGCTTACGCCGTCCATTAACTCTGTCCGAGTGCAGCAAGTGCCTGAGGTTTTATTTTAACTTTCTACATCACACACACATGATTAGAGCCTAATGAGCAGCATTTCAGCAAACTGGATAAAGATTAAAGCCTTTTTTCTACGTGGAATGTTTGAGCTAAATTTCAGTCTCTGGGTCAAATTTCCATCAAGAAACTTTGCATCACTTCTGACAAGCTGCATTTTTCAATTGTTTCAAGATTTAGGACAAATTTGTTGCTTCTCAACAGCTTGAGGGACATGGTATTAGATCTGATATGGTTATCAGTGGATATGATAACGGGCATCTGCAAAATGCTGAAAATGTAAAATAAGCTTGTGATTCTCCTGATCCCCGTTTTAGATTTCAGATATGTGACGAACTGCATTAAGAGAATGATTTTTATAGTAAAATTGTACCTTAATCCAGATTACACAACACTGTATTCAAGATTTTTTTTTTCTTGTGTCCACAACACACACGTAAGCAGGTCACACACTCACCCGAACTGTCTGGATGGAAGAAGATTGTTTTGCCACTTTTCCAAATCCTTCAGCTGCACATCAAACCTGGGGCTGATCACACCACACTGAGCATAAACACAACACAGGTCAGATACATGATGGGGGAAAATATATCAAACACACCTGAGAAAACGTCACACACACACACACACACACACACACACACACACACACACACACACACACACACACACACACAGGCATCTCAGCTCCATTTGAAGGAAAAAGAAACAGATCATCACCTTGTTCAGCCTGCCTGTGAGGTTCACAACAATTTTTCCAGCTCTGTGATCGTCGATGATCTCAAATTCTCCAATGTAACCTGCACAAAGAAAAAGACATTGCAGGATTAGCACAAAACCACCATCACATCATCTCAGGCCAAGAAAG